>NC_138977.1:16207032-16648628 GCF_964341445.2 Mesoplodon mirus | reverse complement strand
CGTCTCCCTCCCTCCCACCCTCCCTATCCCACCCCTCCAGGCGGTCACAAAGCACCAAGCTGATCTCCCTGTGTTATGCGGCTGCTTCCCACTATCTATCTACCTTACGTTTGGTAGTGTATATATGTCCATGCCTCTCTTTCGCTTTGTCACAGCTTACCCTTCCCCCTCCCCATATCCTCAAGTCCATTCTCAGTAGGTCTGTGTCTTTATTCCTGTTTTACCCCTAGGTTCTTCATGACATTTTTTTTCTTAAATTCCATATATATGTGTTAGCATACGGTATTTGTCTTTCTCTTTCTGACTTACTTCACTCTGTATGACAGACTCCAGGTCTATCCACCTCATTACAAATAGCTCAGTTTCGTTTCTTTTTATGGCTGAGTAATATTCCATTGTATATATGTGCCACATCTTCTTTATCCATTCATCCAATGGTGGACACTTAGGTTGTTTCCATCTCCGGGCTATTGTGAATAGAGCTGCAATGAACATTTTGGTACATGTCTCTTTTTGAATTATGGTTTTCTCAGAGTATATGCCCAGTAGTGGGATTGCTGGGTCATATGGTAGTTCTATTTTTAGTTTTTTAAGGAACCTCCATACTGTTCTCCATAGTGGCTGTACCAATTCACATTCCCACCAGCAGTGCAAGAGTGTTCCCTTTTCTCCACACCCTCTCCAGCATTTATTGTTTCTAGATTTCTTGATGATGGCCATTCTGACTGGTGTGAGATGATATCTCATTGTAGTTTTGATTTGCATTTCTCTAATGATTAATGATGTTGATCATTCTTTCATGTGTTTGTTGGCAGTCTGTATATCTTCTTTGGAGAAATGCCTATTTAAGTCTTCTGCCCATTTTTGGATTGGGTTGTTTGTTTTTTTGTTATTGAGCTGCATGAGCTGCTTATAAATTTTGGAGATTAATCCTTTGTCAGTTGCTTCATTTGCAAATATTTTCTCCCATTCTGAGGGTTCTCTTTTGGTCTTGTTTATGGTTTCCTTTGCTGTGCAAAAGCTTTGAAGTTTCATTAGGTCCCATGGGTTTATCTTTGTTTTTATTTCCATTTCTCTAGGAGGTGGGTCCACAAGGATCTTGCTGTGATTTATGTCATAGAGTGTTCTGCCTATGTTTTCCTCTAAGAGTTTGATAGTGTCTGGCCTTACATTTAGGTCTTTAATCCATTTTGAGCTTATTTTTGTGTATGGTGTTAGGGAATGATCTAATCTCATACTTTTACATGTCCCTGTCCAGTTTTCCCAGCACCACTTATTGAAGAGGCTGTCCTTTCTCCACTGTACGTTCCTGCCTCCTTTATCAAAGATAAGTTGACCATATGTGCGTGGGTTTAACTCTGGGCTTTCTATCCTGTTCCATTGATCTATCTTTCTGTTTTTGTGCCAGTACCACACTGTCTTGATTACTGTAGCTTTGTAGTATAGTCTGAAGTCAGGGAGCCTGATTCCTCCAGCTCCATGTTTCGTTCTCAAGATTGCTTTGGCTATTCGGGGTCTTTTGTTTTTCCAGACAAATTTTGAAATTTTTTGTTCTAGTTCTGTGAAAAATGCCAGTGGTAGTTTGATAGGGATTGCACTGAATCTGTAGATTGCTTTGGGTAGTAGAGTCATTTTCACAATATTGATTCTTCCAATCCAGGAGCATGGTATATCTCTCCATCTGTTTGTATCATCTTTAATTTCTTTCTTCAGTGTCTTATAATTTTCTGCATACAGGTCTTTTGTATCCTTAGGTAGGTTTATTCTTAGATATTTTATTCTTTTTGTTGCAATGGTAAATGGGAGTGTTTTCTTGATTTCACTTTCAGATTTTTCATCATTAGTGTACAGGAATGCCAGAGATTTCTGTGCATTAATTTTGTATCCTGCTACTTTACCAAATTCATTGATTAGCTCTAGTAGTTTTCTGGTAGCATCTTTAGGATTCTTTATGTATAGTATCATGTCATCTGCAAACAGTGACAGCTTTACTTCTTCTTTACCAATTTGGATTCCTTTTATTTCCTTTTCTTCTCTGATTGCTGTGGCTAAAACTTCCAAATCTAAGTTGAATAAGAGTGGTGAGAGTGGGCAGCCTTGTCTTGTTCCTGATCTTAGTGGAAATGGTTTCAGTTTTTCACCATTGAGGACGATGTTGGCTGTGGGCTTGTCATATATGGCCTTTATTATATTGGGGAAAGTTCCCTCTATGCCTACTTTCTGCAGGGTTTTTATCATAAATGGGTGTTGAATTTCGTCGAAAGCTTTCTCTGCATCTATTGAGATGATCATATGGTTTTTCTTCTTCAATTTGTTAATATGGTGCATCACATTGATTGATTTGTGTATATTGAAGAATCCTTGCATTCCTGGAATAAACCCCACTTGATCATGGTGTATGATCCTTTTAATGTGCTGTTGGATTCTGTTTGCTAGTATTTTGTTGAGCATTTTTGCATCTATGTTCATCAGTGATATTGACCTGTAGTTTTCTTTCTTTGTGACATCCTTGCCTGGTTTTGGTATCAAGGTGATGGTGGCCTCGTAGAATGAGTTTGGGAGTGTTCTTCCCTCTGCTATATTTTGGAAGAGTTTGAGAAGGATAGGTGTTAGCTCTTCTCTAAATGTTTGATAGAATTCGCCTGTGAAGCCATCTGGTCCTGGGCTTTTGTTTGTTGGAAGATTTTTAATCACAGTTTCAATTTCAGTGCTTGTGATTGGTCTGTTCATATTTTCTATTTCTTCCTGATTCAGTCTTGGCAGGTTGTGCATTTCTAAGAATGTGTCCATTTCTTCCAGGTTGTCCATTTTATTAGCATAGAGTTTCTTGTAGTAATCTCTCATGATCTTTTGTATTTCTGCAGTGTCAGTTGTTACTTCTCCTTTTTCATTTCTAATTCTATTGATTTGAGTCTTCTCTCTTTTTTTCTTGATGAGTCTGGCTAATGGTTTATCATCATTAGTATTTTTATTTCAAGTACACTATAAGCACATTGGGTGTCATTACCTTGATTTCTGCTTAAGTACTCTTTCTCCTGCTTTAGCTTTGCACCATCAATGTAAATGCCAACACTGTGGAAAAGACACTGACATCATAGTATTGTTATGAAAATAGCTCTGACCTCATAGGCTCCCTAGGGGTTCCCAGGGGTCTGGATATCACACTTCTAGAAACACTGATCTAGATCCTCAACTGACTTTTTTTTTTTTTTTTTGGTTTACATTTTTGACATATTATAGAAGCAGATTAGGTGAAAAAAATTGCGGGACATGAAATTTTAATTATTTTACAGATTATAAGTTTTTACAAGAGTTTTTATGCTAAAAGAAATAGCAATATATTTCACACTGTACAAAAATAATTTCTAAAAGTCAAAAACAATTTGTTCTCAAATTTATGTTAGAAATGAGGATGAAAAACAGAATTCAAGATTTCTGGTACTTGCTTGTTCAACAGATATTTTAAAATACTATTATTAAGTTATACAGAAATGAGAAAATTTAGAAGTGATAAATATATATTGATATACTTTTGTTGTTGTTTTTAATTTTCTGTTTAATAAATTTATACCCCCTTTGCCCATTTATCCTGATACAATTTTATTAAAAATTTTTAATAACTTAAAATCTATTATTTATATGTATGCTTCATAGAGCAAATTTCATTTGTCTATTTAAACGAATATTTATTTTGATTTTAGGTAGAAGAATCCTGGTATTAAATCAATTTTGTGAGCATGGCCAGTGCTACTACAAAGTAAGTAGAAATGTTATATAAAATCCAGAGTCCTTGCTGCACAAAGTTCTCTGTCTTTTTCCCCCTCTTTCTTCCTTCCTCCCTCCTTTTCCTTTTTTCCTGTCTTCCATTTGTTGTGGAAAGTTTGTTTTTTAAAAAAATTATCCACAGAGAACTTTCTTCAGTCTGAAAAAAAAACAGGCATTACGTATGTTTCTATTTTCTTTTTTAAAGAAACAATCTATTCTTGCTAAAATGTATCTCTTGGAATGACTCTGAAATAATTATCACACAGCACTCTGTCCTTCCTTTTCATTTTTATTCTCCAGCTCAAGTGTCTCTGTGAATCCCTTTCCACATAGAGGAAGGTTATTGTCGGATCTATTCCTTATGGCAGTACTAGTACCAACGTAATGGACAGGTCACTCTGCTCTTGTATTCTAGGAGGAGCAGGTAGCAGTTAAGAGCTCAGGCTCTGGAGTAAAGTGGCCTTGGGTCTCAATCCTGTATCTATTGACCTTGGTGAAGTTACTTAACCTCAAAAGCTTTGGTTTCTTCATCTGCAAAAATGGACCAACATTAGTACCTACTACATGAAGTTTAATTGAGATAGTACATGCATCATACTTAGCACAGTGACTGGCACATTGTTTAAGGTATGCTTGTTATTACTTCTGAGTCTCAGTGTCCTCAGCATTCATGTTACATGACATACAAAGGTTCTGACATTAAATGCAAATTCCTTTCTGTATGGTTGACTTTTGTGCTGATAAAATTTCTGAAAACTATTGGTCCTTGTCAAAAAGAAAATCTATTGGGCTTCCCTGGTGGCGCAGTCATTGAGAGTCTGCCTGCCGATGCAGGGGACGCGGGTTCGTGCCCTGGTCCGGGAGGATCCCACGTGTCGTGGAGCGGCTGGGCCCGTGAGCCATGGCTGCTGAGCCTGCGCGTCCGGAGCCTGTGCTCCGCAACGGGAGAGGCCACAGCAGTGAGAGGCCCGCGTACCGCAAAAAAAAAAAAAAAAGAAAGTCTATTGGTAGAAGGAGGATCACAAATTTATACACACGGGTAAAAAGAACATGCAGTTTATGTTCTCTCTCACGTATTTGATCTTTCTTTCAAGGATCTAATCTACAGAGTAGCAAAGCGGAACAGTTTATTCTGATCCAATAATTTTAGTCTAATCCAATTTAAGTCTTTAGGCAACCTAATATTTTTTTGGTCTAAATCCCAGTATTTTGGTCTCCTCCTTCTCAGCCTCCTTCTCTCCAACACGGCGTCTGTGTATACTGAAGGGGGCATCCTGTGGTGAAGGGAAAGAGATGGTCTCTAAGATGTGTTTTCAAGGCTGTGTACTGTCCTTTTGTCCCTATGAAAATGCCTCTTGTTTACCTGTGACTACTGCTTGCCCTGTTAGAGGCTGAGGTTATTGTCTATTCTCTATAAATCCAGGGTCAGGGCCAAGGGCTCTTTGGTGATTAGCCTTAAGATCTCTGTGACATCCATTCAGTCCCTGGAACACTTTGCCCTTGCCACACTGACTGTCTGACTCCGAGCCAAGTCAGATTATGAGCTGACTTCTGTGTGCTATGTTGGGGTCAGGTGGGAACATCTATTTTAGGAGAACTCAGCAAAGACCCTTCTTCCACCTAATCACATGATGCTACAGCTTTTACTCCGTTGCCACCACCCACCCCTTCCCTACGTAAAGTAGGACAAAAGTGCTTGTGTTTTAGGCATTTCCCTAAATTGAATACTCTGAGATAGGAGAGCAGGACACATATATCTCACCTACTTTTGCCCGCTTTTCTTCACCCAGGCTGGTAGGGTGGGCTTCCCATCTCCTTTATACCACATCCTGGATTCTGTGATCTGGAGATGCACCAGCCCTGCATCTCCACGTGCTTAAAGTGGGCTTAAAGTGGTGTTCTGTGAGGTAGACAACTTTTTCTCTCTTTGTCCTGACAGCCTGGCTTTCAAGTCCACGTTCTCCCTTAAAGAGTTCAAAAAGTTAGCTCTGAGAATCAAAGTTGAGCAATACTGACTTTGTTCTAGGCTCTTTCCTTCCCTAGAGCAATAAACCTCAGGCTCAAATTGGGGAAGAAAAGCTGAAAGGGGGAAATTAAGAACACTGTTTTAATATTCACAACATAAGATCCGCTGTTACGTTAATTTACCAATGTTTGTTTAACTCCAAAACCCATGCTTTTTCCAATGCACACTTTTGGCAATGGGTAAGTCCATGGTCTTTTAGGTCAAGATAGAAGAAAATCAGAAATCGGAGGATATAAAGAGACTTGAAGTAGTTGGAGTTTGGAAGCAAGCAGCGAGGAAGGAGAGAGACAGACATATTTAAGATTCCCTGAGAGTGCTCATGCCAAGTATTATTGCTGTAGAAATGGAAGTGCGCCTGATGATTTTATGATGTTGCCTTCAGCTTACATGCCCTCATTTTAAAGAGCTATTAGTGAAATGATTACTTGGAGTCCAACACAGATTGTGCTCATCCAATTGTATATCCAAAATAATTAGGTTATAATCTAAAATATTGTTGTTATTAGGTAGCATTTCTTTAACACTTCAATGTTTGTTTTGAGATCACCTAAAATGAATTAAGACACTGGAGTCAGTCTGTCCGGGTTTGAGTCCTGGACCACACTCACAGGGCATGTGAGAATTTCAGTTTTCTCATCTATAAACTGAGGATTATTATAGTCAACATTTATTGAGTGTTTTTGTACACCAGGCACTCTTCTAAGCACTTGTATATTAACTTATGTAATCGATAAAAAAACCCTCAGGATGTATTACTGTCATCTGTTTGGAGATAACACAACTGTATCTCTGAGAATTAAGTTATTTGTTCATGATCCTATAGTTAGTTAGAGGTGAAAGTGGGATTAGAACCCAGGCAGTGTGGCTCTGGATCTGAATGATAACAGCTAACACTTTTTTTGTGTGTGTGTGTGGTACGCGGGCCTCTCACTGTTGTGGCCTCTCCCATTGCGAGGCACAGGCTCCGGATGCGCAGACTCAGTGGCCATGGCTCACGGGCCCAGCCGCTCTGCGGCATGTGGGATCTTCCCAGACCGGGGCATGAACCCGTGTCCCCTGCATCGGCAGGCGGACTCTCAACCACTGTGCCACCAGGGAAGCCCGCTAACACTTTTTTATATATTCTATGCCAGGGCTGAACTAAGCACTCTATGTCCTATAAGAGAGAAACTCTTTTTATCTCATTTGATAGATTAGAAAACTGAGCATGGCGAGGTTAAGTATTTTGCTCAAGCTGACACCACTAGTAAATGTGGAGCCAGATCCACGTAGTCTGGCTCCAGAGTTTGTGCTGTCTACCTTCCTGCTGAACAGTCTCAAAGGAATTTCATGAGCAATAACTGAGCAAATCCATGTGCAATACTTAGCACAGCACTTGGCACAGAGAAAATGCTAGATAAATATTAATTATTAGTAACCAGGAAACCCTATAAACTGGCAAATACAGTGGAGATCCCTTAAGAAAGGAGTGTTCTGTACAGGTAAACCTTTTGTTATATGTGTTATTCTTGTACCTATCCCCATTATTTGGTTTTATATAATTTCTTTCATTCATTCATTCAGTCGGTCAATCTTGCCTCATGTTACTTTTCATGTGCCAACACTGTGCAAGGTGTTCTGGTATGTGATGGGCAGATACCTTTGAAAAAAGGCTCATAGCCTTGTTGTACTGAAGTTCAGGATGCACTAAACAACTTTTGTAAAAATTCCATACTAGCAGTAGGGCTTCTCTAATTAGCTAATTTCAATTGTTTGGAAGAAATGTATCCTGGGCTTGGGTGATACCTACCAACACTGTGCCATTTAGCTCCTTCAAGCTAAGTTTTTGCACCTGTCTTGTAACATTTTCACATGCATAACTTTGATGTGCTTTATCTCTTAATCTGGAAGCTGTGTGCCAAAACTCTATAGCTTTTCACTTCATGTCTTACTCTGTGTTATTTCCTTAAATATTTTAAAAACACAGCCTCTGTTCTAAATGCCATTTTGCTTCTGCTAAGGGGAGAGAGTCTGGATAGCCTAAAAACACAGGTTTCAGAATCAGAGCATTAGTTCAAAGCCAATTCTCTTGGCTCTTCGAGCTCTAGCATGTTATTTAACCGCGTTGAACCTCAGCTTCCTCATTTATGACTGGGGATAATAATTTCTATCCTGCAGGATTTCTGGGTGATTAAGTAATGAAGGCAAAACCTTCAAAACCTCCTTGTTCCTCTAAGACACTCTATTTGTGCATTATATTTCTATATTTCTACTGCATTACTACTATTCTAATGTTAAGAAAGTATAATTTCATCTTTTTTTAGTTTGGACTCATAAACAGTTGGTCATTACTTTTCTAAAATCCATTTGCATTTGTATGAGTAAATCCTGTTTTTTCTTTTTCTTCCAGTTTTTCCATAGTGATGATAGTGATAGAAATGGAGTGATGCAATGCAATTTTAGGCTGATGCAAATATGTTAGGAGGAATAAATTCTTATCATTATGGGTACCAACATAGTAGATTAGATAGGGTGACGAGGAAAGAAAGTGACCCAAGTAGAATTTTAACTCGATAAAAAGAGGAAAGTTAAGAAAAAAAATGATTTCAAAACTGATATGAATAAAGAGAAGAATCAAAACAATGAGATCTGCAGTGACTTTTGCAAGCCAACATTTGAAATGATAAAACAATTGAATTTTAGAATTTGAGAGGCTCTTAAAAGCCACAGGGTGTCTAGTATCTGCCACAGGAATCCCATCCATAGCATCTCCGCTGGATGGTCATCCAGCCTTGCTTTCTAGAGAGAACGGGCTTTTGTCTTTGTGAAGAATTAGAAGGCAGTTCTTACGGCTACAAAGTGCTCTGTTAGTCTGATTGAGATGCCCTTTCACAAAAAATACCATTCTCGGAAAGATCACGTAATTATCTCTTATAGGAAAGTCCTTCAAATATTCAAAGATAGTACTTTCTTCAAATTAAACAACCTCTTCTCTCTTAATTGTTCTCTACTGGTTGCCAATGTTTCCCTTAGAGTGTAGAGTACAGAACAGGCATGATTAACAAGTATTTTTTCATACAAATTGTTGTTAAGCCAGATCCATCCCCTACTGCCATGTGGATTATTTTTATCACCTGAAAGAAGATTTTAGTAATACCTGAATCAGGATTTAAACTGACATCCAAATGGTTTCAAAGGTATGGTTTTACTAGCACCATATTACTCTACTATAGCCTCCATTCTAGGCACAAGAAACTGACTTTTTCCAAATACCCCACGTTCCTCCATTACCTTAATTCTCTACAAGCTGTCACTTCCGCCTGTAATGCTTCTTCTCATTTCGGTTCTTGTAAATTTTCACTCAGCTGTCCATAATCAGAACTTCACCTTTTGATCCTCAGGCCTGACCCTGCCACCCAAGACAGACAGTTCTTTCTTCATGATCTCATACAACAGACTTCTTCTATGTTTATTGAGAAGAAAATGGAGGCAGGGATCCAGGTTGTTGTCATTTTAAAATCAGCTTGATTAAAACATTTTTTTATTGTTTTTAATTTTTATTGAAATGTAGTTGATTTACAATGTGTTAGTTTCAGGTATACAGCAAAGTGACTCAGTTCCTTATATATATGCATATATATTCTTTTTTAGATTCTTTTCAATTATAGGTTATTACAAGATATGGAGTATAATTCCCTGTGCTATACAGAAGGTGCTTGTTGTTTACCTATTTTATATATAGTAGTATGTATCTGTTAATCCCAAACTCCTAATTTATCCCTCTCCCACTTTCCCCTTTGGTAACCATAAGTTTGTCTTCTATGACTGTGAGTCTATTTCTGTTTTATAAATAAGTTCATTTGTATTATTTTTTTAGGCTCCACGTATAAGTGATATTATATATTTGTCTTTGTCTGACTTAGTATGATAATCTCTAGATCCATCCATGTTGCTACAAATGGCATTATTTCCTTCTTTTTACAGCTGAGTAATATTCCACTGTGTATATAGAACACATTTTCTTTATCCATTCATCTGTCAATGGACATCTATGTTGCTTCCATGTCTTGGCTATTGTAAATAGTGCTGCTATGAACATTGGGGTGCATGTATCTTTTCGAATTACAGTTTTCTCTGAATATATTCCCAAGAGTGGAATCCCTGGATTATACGGTAATCCTGTTTTTAGTTTTTTAAGGAACCTCCATACTGTTCTCCGTAGTGGCTGCACCAATGTACGTTCCCACCAACAGTGTAGGAGGGTTCCTTTTTCTCCACACCCTCTCCAGCATTTATTATTTGTAGACTTTTTAATGATGGTCATTCTGACTGAGCTTGATTTTATTCAAAATAAACTCACAGAGGATTAACTATGTCTGCAATGCCTTTGAAACAAGAATATTTGAATCAAATATTTTTTCAGAATTTACCTATTTAAGATAGAGCTGGAAATATTTCAGGAACAGATATTTAGAGGTCTTTAATCAAGAAATCCTATAAATCTCTCAAAACATTGTAGTTTTCTAAAAGTTTTCAGTAAAATTCAAATTTATCTTTTAAATAATAGAAGCAAATAGGTTAGTTTTAGTGTTACGTGCTTCTGAACAATTTTAAGAGAATATTTTTAAGTAAGGAAACATTTTAGAAATGGATTTTTCACTTTTTAAAACATCACGTAGCTTGCTTTCCATCAAGTCATGTTTTATTTTATATTTTCTTATTGCATATTAATCACAGAAATGAGTATTTTACTTAATATTATTTAGCAGACACATTTATAAAAACTAACTAATATCTTATTTCTACTGAGAATTTCCCTGAGGATTTTCTTGTTTCTGAGTTTTAAGGATAGTAAGACTGCCTGATACCTAATGACTAAGAGGATTAATTTACATTATATTTAGAAACAACCTCCCACATGTTACTACATCCAAGTGTTAGCCAACAGTATTAGCTTGAGCAAAAACAGCTTTATTTTCTTTGCCTGATACCCACAAACCCTGCCTAGGTTTTTTATTTTTGTTTTTAATCACCTTTTGATTTTGAACAATGCTACTGTGAGTCTATTTTTCTCTTTATGCTAATAGCATGATCTACCTTAACACATTAATGAAACTCTGTTCCTTTCAAGATTTTTACTTTCTGAAGAATATAAATCAATAAAGTCTGCAGAGTTCAAGGAGGAGGTCTTGATGTAGTTGAATATTAAAAAAATCCAATATATTTAATCGCAGCATGTATTGAAGTAATGGGACAGAAGTCATTTAAAAATAGATAGCTGAAAAAAAAATAGATAGCTGTTATAGTCATTTACCCTTCAGCATGCATTTACCAGCCACAGGAGAGAATCAAAAAGTTCTTTTGAAGCACTTGAATTTCCTGTCCTTATTCTTAAAGTTGCTTTGAAATTTGAGAGAGAGAAGCATTGCAGCTGTTGGCCAAAGAGCTACCAAATAGGACATATGTTTAAAGCAGAGAATGGTGCTAGATTCTTATTGAAAAGGACACACTGGGCCTGCTAGTGTCATAAATAACTAACAACAACAAAAAATGGCGATTGTTGAGTGACTTTTAGACTCAGGAAATTAAAGAATCAGAGAATCTTTTTAATGAGGGAAGGGGAACCTTCTTTGCATTTATTAAGATTATCTGAGATATCAAATGCATTTCAGACAGATGGTATAAAGTAGTGTCTGGGTCAGCTGGGGACAATGACCTTCTGGAATGCATATACCCAGCCACAGAGGGGGCTTCCATTCAGTACCAGTGTCTTGTTACTCTAAGGGAATGCAGGCCTTGCACACATCGTGGGATTTCTTAAGAGAAGACAGTAATCTGGATTTTAATGTGAAAGTTTCCGGGTCACTTTGCACACCTGCACAAATTGTGAACACACGGTATGCACAGTGTATGTAGTATGCCTATTTGTGAACCAAACAAAAGATTGCACAAAGGATAAATTGGCAGGCAGTTTGAAGCCTCTTGTTCAGACTGTTAGAAAAGCCTTTTATGGAACTGAGATCTATTTTTCAGTAGCTTCGGTTCCTTGGATCTTAGGGTCTTGAGAACAAATGTAGTCTTTACACATGCACACAAAAGTATTTAAAATATTTGAAGCCAGTTGTCCTATTTCTTTACCTAAGTTTAGGGGCTGGTAAACCAAAGAGGTAAATTGTTTGTTATGAATGAATGGCAGTGAGTGTAGGCTGGTCCCTGCTTTTCTCTTCTCCCTCACCTGAGCGCTAACCATCACTTTAATAATGCATCTGGAATCTTGCCTTAAGTCAAATCAGCATTACTGGTCTATTGTTTGGAGCCTCTGTCAATCTCTGGCCTACCCAGGGAAGAGTTCTAAGGTCTGCCGCCTGTGGGGTCCTACCTGCCAAGTCCCTGAACCCGTGAGAGCATGGCTGGCAGGGGATTTGGTGAGTGGGATCCTAAAATAGTCCATTGTGTCCACACCTGGTGTTGAGGGAATTTAGCCCCTTGGTGACTTGATGAGCTTTAGCCTATATCCTCTCTCACGAATTCCCTCTATGTGAGGCTGGTCTCTTTTAGACTAAAAAGGTCACGCTTAGGGCCTCCCTGGTGGCGCAGTCGTTGAGAGTCCGCCTGCCGATGCAGGGGATACGGGTTCGTGCCCCGGTCTGGGAGGATCCCATGTGCCGCGGAGCGGCTGGGCCCGTGAGCCATGGCCGCTGGGCCTGCGCATCCGGAGCCTGTGCTCCGCAACGGGAGAGGCCACAACAGTGAGAGGCCCGCATACCGCAAAAAAAAAAAAAAAAAAAAAAAAAGGTCACGCTTAAAAGTCAGTGGTACAGACTATGTACTGAGCTTGCGCTGTGTACAGTTCCAAACACGGCTTTGTGTATATTGTCATTACATGCTCGCAGTAACTCTGTGAGGTATTAGCTTTCTTTATTAGAGACAAGGAAGGAAACTGAGCCCAAGAAACCCAACCATGACTACACAGTTAATCAGTAGTGAAGTAGGGATGCAAACCCAGGAGTTCGGCTTCAGGATGTTTACATCTTCCTTCCTATGGCTCAGCCTAGGTCCCTGGGTCTTCACTACGAGGTACAGTGCCTTCACAGACTGGAATTGGACTGTGAATAATACCCACTTTTGTAGAGACCGTGATCTACTCTCTGCCCTGTGTCTGGCCCGCAGGCAGCATGACCTCCCCGTGTGTTTCATACTGTCTCTACAGCGGCCTGCAAAGATGGTGGCAAATGCTCTTGGGCGTCCATGTAATGGCCAAGGAAGTCTTGGTGCTTGTTGCTGACGTACCTTGCTCTCCTCCTCTTTTCATCCCATCTTACCTCTAGGCTCTGAAATCACCATCTACCCTGACTGTACAATTTGGTGTTTGTACTTGGTCTTCTCTACATTTGAACCTTGACCTGATTTGACTTGACTTTCTAGCATTTAATGCCTCATGCTGGCCTGGCCCTGCTAAACTTCAAACTGACATGGGTTTGCATTTGGATTCTACAACTTTGTGGCTGTAAGATTTTGAGCAAGTTAAATACCTCTTTGAGGTTTACCTTTAGCAAAATGGAGAAATTATACCTTACTTATTGAGTTATGAGAATTAACAAGCAACATATATAAAATGTCTAGTACAGTATATAACACAAAAGTGTTCAAATGATACTTATTATGACAGTCATCATTGGGAAGTAGGAACTGAGTAATTCCTAACCAGGCCTTTAAAATCTCAACTAAGCCTCAGATAGTTGCCCAGGATAAGATGAAAGTACTTGTTTCAATCTTTGAATACTTGGCATCTCCAAGTTTAAAAACCTAGGCCCTAAGATGTGCTTATCTATAATAAGATATGAATTTATCAAGAATGATCAATCACAATGATCTTTTATAGTATATGCAATGAAAGAAACATGTAATAATTTTATTATGCATTCATTTAATTAAGCTACTATTTTATTAAAAAATCTGACAGGATTATGTTTATGATTATCTGATTTTTTTTTCAGCTTTGTTCTACAATCCATCCTCTGTTAAGTACTATCTTTTGGGGGTTCAAATGAACTCCACTTAAAAAAAAGTAACCCATTTATTGCTTTTTGATCATTAAGAAATATTTGGAAAATATAGAAAGGTATAGAAAAGAAAATTAAAATTACCCATAATTTTTTTTATAAACCAGAAATAAATGCAGATAACACTTTGGTGTGTATCCTTCTAGTCTTTCTACTTTGTAAATATATAGTAAATAGAGATATAGTAATAAGAAATAAAGATAAGAATTTCCCAAGTCATTAAATCATCCTTGAAAAACAGATTTCAAGTGCTGGTATATGAATACCGTCCTGTGGGTATATGGCTGTATGATAACAATTAACAAGCTATCTGATAAAATTACAATTTTTACTGCTATAAAATTAATATCTTTAAAGGATATGGCTTTCTATTTTTCCTTTCAGCATCTGAATCCTCTTTCTATGTTCAAGACTCATCCCCACTCCCAACTATAGAAGCTGAAAGAGATGCCAGATACTTGATCTGCCAGCCTCCCTTGCAGCTAGAGTGTGGGCTCTCCTAGACCTTGCATAGAAGGGTAGAGGGTTGAAGAAGTGGAGCTGTGCAGAATGCATGTGCTGAGAAGGGTGGCAGCCAGAAGAGTGCCCAGTGGTGCCAGGAGCAGCCTCAGGGATGCTTGCAAGGAAGTCACTGAGTTTAAAAGTATGAACATTTCAAGTCTCTTTATTTAAATATCCTCTTAGAAAGCTAATTTAACTTACATTCCTGTAGCCATGAACATAACCATTCTCAGTCGTTTACTTCTAAAACGTGTGTTTGCATTACACACATTACCTCAAAAGTTATTGTTGAATAGGGTGAAGATGTCAGTATAATGTGGAATTTGGTTTGGGCATAAGCAATTTCACCGCAGTTGCCAACAAGTAACAAAAACTGAGTGCAAGTTGTATTAACGCAGGAGAGGCAGCAAGCAACAGAAGAATATAATGCTGTGTGTGGGACCCCTTCACCTCCTGGGTAGAATCGATTTGGCCACTTGCTTGGTCTTGGAGGTACGTGATGCTTGATTCTCCCGTATTGTTTTACAGTTTTTGTTCTTGTCTCCATGATTTGACAGTCTAATCCTTCTTTACATACTTTTCAGTAAGCCAGCTTTCACTTTTTTTAAATGAGAAAATCCTGTATTTACTGTAGTACAATATTTCTTTAGTGTTGTAGCTTTTTGTTTGTTTTAATTAGGATTGTTATTATTTCTGTTAGTGCTCTGGTTACAACATTACACAGGTCTTGCGCGGCCTTCCCTAGCCCTATTCTTTTCTGTGAACTGTTATTTTTAGAGTGCAGTTCAGCAAAAGGAAGTTTCTTAGGAATGCTATGTAGCATTCTGGGCTCTAGCAGAAGCAAGGGCAGTTCCTTCTCTTGCCCTGTCACATCAAACCCAGAGAGACTTGTTAAACATACAGATTTCAGAATCCACCTCAGATGTGATTCAGAATCTCCAGGGGGGATGGCTCTGGCAGTCTCTTAATATGTGACCCAAGTGATTCTTATGTTATACAAGGTAGGGAAAACTCTGTGCCCCAAGGTGGCACCAACAGTCATGCTTCCCCCTCCCCAACATTAACGCCGTATGGCCTTCAATTAAAAGAGCCTTTGAAAAATAATTAATTACAAATATACCACCTTTGTGACTTAAAGTGTTCTGGTCCATAGGATCCTCCACTCTGTCTGGTTTTATTTGCAATGGTCCTGTGAGGGCAAGTCTTCTCAGACTCCATTTCATCCACTCACACCAATGATGAATCCAAGCAGCCTGCACAAAGGACCTGCTCTATTTCTATTATAAGACATGAGCTATCAAGTATGACCTAATAACAAAAGTTTTCTCTTTAAATGATACAGACAGGCTAAGTGAATTTTTATACAGCTTTACAAATACTAAGTGCAAATCTTGTGAAGATGGGGCTGAGATGAAGGGCAGGATAAAGATGGTGGGGGAAAGGGTGCTTTGTCAATAGAAACTTTACGTGCGTTTAGGCAGAAAAGCACTTTACGTTTAGAGGCTGTTTCTGTTGGTTGGTTTGTTTTAACAGTTTTGGGTTTGCTTTCTTGGTCTCGTCTTGAATATTTTAAAGAGGGAACTTTATTTTGTTTACTTTTCCTGTTTGAGCTAAAGTGTAGAACACACATTATAAGACTGTCGTAAAAGATGTGTTGTAAACTGTGTAATTTGTTGTAATACTCTGTAAACTCAGAGTAACAAAGATAAACCAACTCATCATGGCAATGCTTAAATTCCAGAAATTTTCTTCCATAACAGCCTCGTTCATTATTCTTCTAGTTACACCTCTGAAGCCAGAAATCCCATAGTTTACATCAACCTTCAATTGGACTTGTTACTTTCTCTGCTTATTAAAGAGAAACTCAATATATACCAGCCTATAAGCAATAAGGAATAGTTGTTTCATATTACTAACATTCCGCTCCTTCCAATTATTTACATGTGGGTAGGTAGGAGGATTTGGATGCACAGCAGTCGGTTTGGGTTGATTATCATGAAGAACCGAAGCAATAATTTTCAGGGCTCTGCATCAAGAGCAGCTTTGAATTTGGGCTCTCGTAGGGCACACCAATATGTTTGTAACTCCAGCAGTAAAGTACTCTTCGTCCCCCTGTGAACTGGAAGAGGCCATCTGGGAGGGTGCTGTGCACAATATTATGTCATTTTGGGCCTTTACTTAAACTGGGCCCCTTCACACTGGAGAACTGATTATAAAAAAGCAGTTGTCTCACGGTCAGGTTGTTTTCCATCATATCTAAACTCCTAGTGTGGCAGTCTAGGGCATGCAAAAGTTTCGAGTGCTAGCACTGCCATTTAGGGAGTTCTCTTATGCCATTTTTAGTGAGTCAGGTCAGAATTTTCCAGCTGTCCTCTCCACCTACTACACATACATGAAACCCTAGCAAAGCCCTTTTCACTGGTAAACACTTTCTTTGTTTAATTATAGATACATAATATATTAGTTCAATTTCTGTTTGGTATATCAAAATAATTCCACATGACTCTGATAACACTATGTGGTAAGTTACCCTCAGAGATTGAGGCAGAGTTAAGATCAACAGGAAATTTGATCATTTAGAGTTTAAAACAGTCTTAGGGCTTCCCTGGTGGCGCAGTGGTTGAGAGTCCGCCTGCCGATGCAGGGGACACGGGTTCGTGCCCCGGTCCGGGAAGATCCCACATGCCGCGGAGCGGCTGGGCCCGTGAGCCATGGCCGCTGAGCCTGCACGTCCAGAGCCTGTGCTCTGCAACGGGAGAGGCCACAACGGTGAGAGGCCTGCGTACTGCAAAAAAAAGAAAAAAAAACAGTCTTAGATTTCTCTCTTTTCCATCACATCAACCGAACTTTTATTTCTTAGTTCCACCTTTCTACATACACCCTAAAAGTATGAGTTGTTGTAATGGATGCCATACCATAGTGTACCATCCAGGTCTGGGACGCTTATTCCCCTGGCTGCTGGGAGTGTTGGTGGCTGACAGCTTTCAGTTGACCCCTCTCCATGCATTGCCCTCACCCAAAGCCATGCCCCTTCTTGGAGGCAGCCATTCCAAAAAAAGTCACAGTCCTAAATTTCAGTTTTCAGAACAAAGGCAATTTCCAATCTAGAACCCATTTACTGAGTGAGAGTTCAAAATTCCTGGAGAAAAAATGCCAGTAATTCCATGCCAAGTATATACAATAATGATGACCCCCCGATCCTCCTTTATTCTTTCCCTGAAATGACCTACAGCCATTTACTTGGATATTTGTACAACAGAAAATGGAGGATACATCATTTCAAGGTGTGTCAGATGTGAGGTCTGAGTTGACATTGATGACCTGGAACTTAAGCATCATCATGACTTCCAAGTAATAAGTGGAGTCCTGGTCCAGATCCAGCTCACGGTGTACCTGTTGGACTCATGGATGTAGCCAGTGGTCACCTCCTTGGTCCCCAAATGTCTAATTCCAATGGACCCATTTGGTAGTTGGCAGAATATATTGGTGCTTTGGCCTATAAGGTAAGAACTACCATTGTGGGAACAGCCAGGAGTAAATGGACACGTGTAACAACCAAGGCCTAAGGACATGGTGACCAGGGGCTTAGACCTCTTAACCATGGGGGTCTGGGTCACCCCTCTAGCAAGTCAGCTGACCAGCAGAGGTGATAACAGAGAAAGCGGGAATCTAGAATGGTGGCAGACAAGGAAATGATACTCCACTGTGGCTATGAGACCACCTGCAGTGGCAGGACTGTAGTTTTGATCCACTCGCCTTTGTCAGTTTCCCTAGGAAAACAGACCAAACAGAATCCTTCAATACCTGGGCCCAGGATTTATTATATGACATACATGAATCTGAGTGGCATGAGGGCAGGTGGTAGATGCTGCAATGTGCCACTCAGATCCCCTTTTCACATCTGAGGCCGGCATCTTCCAAACCACTGGGAATGTTACCACGTCAAGAATTGCCTCAGCTGACGAGTGCTGCCTGGTCCAAAGTCACACACACACCTGTCCTCAGCAGCCTGTTTCTAATGCCTGGTCATTGAGGGTGAGGATAAAGTCAAACCCTGTTGCCTCCGGGGAAATAACCCTGAGGGGCATCCTAACTGTGGAGCTCCCTGAGAGATCAGGTGAGGCCTTTTTGTGAGACTCTGCATCAACAGTTCAACTATCTCCTTTGCTCAGTCAGTTTTACTTCCTTCTCTCTGCCAGGGGGCGTTAATCAAAGGGCATTAACTTCCTGCTTGCAGATCTCCATCTCAGAGTCTATTCCAGGGAACTCCACCTAAAGCAGTTATTAAAGCAGAAATGATGCCAGATGTAAGATGTGTGGTCATCTTATCTCATGGAAGCTTCTGTAAGTTCTCTCATTACCCCTCCTGGGTGAACTTCTGCATTAAACAAGCAGCAGAAAACCCTGAATATCAGAAGTTTACTGATGCCTTTCTTTTCTTCTTCCTTATCTCAGCCACCAAAACCTGTTCATTTTTCTTTGTAATGGCTCTTGAGCTAATTATCATCATTATTACTATATTTAATGTACATAAATTGCTACTTATCTAGTTTAGACTCTTCTCCCCTCCCACGTAGGTATTTCAGTTGGTTCTTCACTGATCTCCTGCCTCCTGCCTCTTCATCACTCCCAAACCATTCATTAATGTATAATGTTTTCTGGTTGATTTCCCCTAAATTCTACATTATAATAGTACCTCACTGCTTATAAACATGAAATAGCTCAATTATGTAGAAACTGCATTTCTTCGTGTGACATCCCACAGGCCTCTGCCTTCTGCGCCATATTGACCTTTTCCTAATCTATTTTACAAATAGTTACTGAATATTGACAAAGATAAAAGTGCAAGTCTGCCTTAAAGTTGCTCAGAATGATTTCAAAACTTCTGCTGCTGACACATTCTATGTGCAACACTATCCCTTGAATAAATCCTCTCACAAATGTTGATTCTTTTAAGAATATAAAATATTCAAGCACAGTGAAAAATACAGAGAATTATAAAGTACCTGGGTACTAGGTTTTAATAGTTTTCAAGCTTATTTATCTTTAGTTTTTTGATTGATAATTCATTTGAGATGCTCCTGTATAGCTTTTTAAGATCTCATTCATTTCCAAAAATATTTTTTCGATTTTTTTCCTTTTCTCACATAAATATTTAAAGCTATACATTTCTTTTTATATACTGTCTTAACTGCATCCTAGATGTTTTACTATGTAACAATTTCCTTATCATTAAACTTTTTTTTAAATTTTTTGCTTTATAACAAATTTAATCAGTTATACATATACATATGTTTCCATATCCCCTCCCTTTTGCGTCTCCCTCCCACCCTCCCTATCCCACCCCTCCAGGCGGTCACAAAGCACCGAGCTGATCTCCCTGTGCTATGCGGCTGCTTCCCACTAGCTATCTACCTTACGTTTGGTAGTGTATATATGTCCATGCCGCTCTTTCACTTTGTCACAGCTTACCCTTCCCCCTCCCCATATCCTCAAGTCCATTCTCTAGTAGGTCTGTGTCTTTATTCCTGTCTTACCCCTATGTTCTTCATGACATTTTTTTTTCTTAAATTCCATATATATGTGTTAGCATACAGTATTTGTCTTTCTCTTTCTGACTTACTTCACTCTGTATGACAGACTCTAGGTCCATCCACCTCATTACAAATAGCTCAATTTCATTTCTTTTTATGGCTGAGTAATATTCCATTGTATATATGTGCCACATCTTCTTTATCCATTCATCCGATGATGGACACTTAGGTTGTTTCCATCTCCGGGCTATTGTAAATAGGGCTGCTATGAACATTTTGGTACATGTCTCTTTTTGAATTATGGTTTTCTCAGGGTATATGCCCAGTAGTGGGATTGCTGGGTCATATGGTAGTTCTATTTGTAGTTTTTTAAGGAACCTCGATACCGTTCTCCATAGCGGCTGTACCAATTCACATTCCCACCAGCAGTGCAAGAGTGTTCCCTTTTTTCCACACCCTCTCCAGCACTTATTGTTTCCAGATTTTTTGATGATGGCCATTCTGACTGGTGTGAGATGATATCTCATTGTAGTTTTGATTTGCATTTCTCTAATGAGTAAAGATGTTGAGCATCCTTTCATGTGTTTGTTGGCAGTCTGTATATCTTCTGTGGAGAAATGTCTATTTAGGTCTTCTGACCATTTTTGGATTGGGTTGTTTGTTTTTTTGCTATTGAGCTGCATGAGCTGCTTATAAATTTTGGAGATTAATCCTTTGTCAGTTGCTTCATTTGCAAATATTTTCTCCCATTCTGAGGGTTCTCTTTTGGTCTTGTTTATGGTTTCCTTTGCTGTGCAAAAGCTTTGAAGTTTCATTAGGTCCCATGGGTTTATCTTTGTCTTTATTTCCATTACTCTAGGAGGTGGGTCAAAAAGGATCTTGCTGTGATTTATGTCATAGAGTGTTCTGCCTATGTTTTCCTCTAAGAGTTTGATAGTGTCTGGCCTTACATTTAGGTCTTTAATCCATTTTGAGCTTATTTTTGTGTATGGTGTTAGGGAGTGATCTAATCTCATACTTTTACATGTCCCTGTCCAGTTTTCCCAGCACCACTTATTGAAGAGACTGTCCTTTCTCCAATGTACATTCCTGCCTCCTTTTTCAAAGATAAGGTGACCATATGTCCGTGGGTTTAACTCTGGGATTTCTATCCTGTTCCATTGATCTATGTTTCTGTTTTTGTGCCAGTACCATACTGTCTTGATTACTGTAGCTTTGTAGTATAGTCTGAAGTCAGGGAGCCTGATTCCTCCAGCTCCATTTTTCGTTCTCAAGATTGCTTTGGCTATTCGGGGTCTTTTGTGTTTCCATACAAATTGTGAAATTTTTTGTTCTAGTTCTGTGAAAAATGCCAGTGGTAGTTTGATAGGGATTGCATTGAATCTGTAGATTGCTTTGGGTAGTAGAGTCATTTTCACAATGTTGATTCTTCCAATCCAAGAACATGGTACATCTCTCCATCTATTTGTATCATCTTTAATTTCTTTCATCAGTGTCTTATAATTTTCTGCATACAGGTCTTTTGTCTCCTTAGGTAGGTTTATTCCTAGATATTTTATTCTTTTTGTTGCAGTGGTAAATGGGAGTGTTTCCTTGATTTCACTTTCAGATTTTTCATCATTAGTATATAGGAATGCCAGAGATTTCTGTGCATTAATTTTGTATCCTGCAACTTTACCAAATTCATTGATTAACTCTAGTAGTTTTCTGGTAGCATGTTTAGGATTCTCTATGTATAGTATCATGTCATCTGCAAACAGTGACAGCTTTACTTCTTCTTTTCCAATTTGGATTCCTTTTATTTCCTTTTCTTCTCTGATTGCTGTGGCTAAAACTTCCAAAACTAGGTTGAATAAGAGTGGTGAGAGTGGGCAGCCTTGTCTTGTTCCTGATCTTAGTGGAAATGGTTTCAGTTTTTCACCATTGAGGACGATGCTGGCTGTGGGTTTGTCATATATGGCCTTTATTATGTTGAGGATAGTTCCCTCTATGCCTACTTTCTGCAGGGTTTTTATCATAAATGGGTGTTGAATTTTGTCGAAAGCTTTCTCTGCATCTATTGAGATGATCATATGGTTTTTCTCCTTCAATTTGTTAATATGGTGTATCACGTTGATTGATTTGCGTATATTGAAGAATCCTTGCATTCCT
Source organism: Mesoplodon mirus (assembly GCF_964341445.2). Lineage (NCBI taxonomy): Eukaryota > Metazoa > Chordata > Mammalia > Artiodactyla > Ziphiidae > Mesoplodon > Mesoplodon mirus. The sequence continues at coordinate 16,626,609 of NC_138977.1, read as the reverse complement.
GGAATAAACCCCACTTGATCATGGTGTATGATCCTTTTAATGTGCTGTTGGATTCTGTTTGCTAGTATTTTGTTGAGGATTTTTGCATCTATGTTCATCAGTGATATTGGCCTGTAGTTTTCTTTCTTTGTGACATCCTTGCCTGGTTTTGGTATCAAGGTGATGGTGGCCTCGTAGAATGAGTTTGGGAGTGTTCCTTCCTCTGATATTGTTTGGAAGAGTTTGAGAAGGATAGGTGTTAGCTCTTCTCTAAATGCTTAATAGAATTCGCTTGTGAATCCATCTGGTCCTGGGCTTTTGTTTGTTGGAAGATTTTTAATCACAGTTTCAATTTCAGTGCTTGTGATTGGTCTGTTCATATTTTCTATTTCTTCCTGATTCAGTCTTGGCAGGTTGTGCATTTCTAAGAATTTGTCCATTTCTTCCAGGTTGTCCATTTTATTGGCATAGAGTTGCTTATAGTAATCTCTCATGATCTTTTGTATTTCTGCAGTGTCAGTTGTTACTTCTTTTTCATTTCTAATTCTATTGATTTGAGTCTTCTCCCTTTTTTTCTTGATGAGTCTGGCTAATGGTTTATCAATTTTGTTTATCTTCTCAAAGAACCAGCTTTTAGTTTGATTGATCTTTGCTATCGTTTCCTTCATTTCTTTTTCATTTATTTCTGATCTGATTTTTATGATTTCTTTCCTTCTGCTAACTTTGGGATGTTTTTGTTCTTCTTTCTCTAATTGCTTTAGGTGCAAGGTTAGGTTGTTTATTCGAGATGTTTCCTATTTCTTAAGGTGGGATTGTATTGCTATAAACTTCCCTCTTAGAACTGCTTTTGCTGCATCCCATAGGTTTTGGGTCGTCGTGTCTCCATTGTCATTTGTTTCTAGGTATTTTTTAATTTCCTCTTTGATTTCTTCAGTGATCACTTCGTTATTAAGTAGTGTATTGTTTAGCCTCCATGTGTATGTATTTCTTACAGCTCTTTTCCTGTAATTGATATCTAGTCTCATAGCATTGTGGTCGGAAAAGATACTTGATACAATTTCAATTTTCTTAAATTTACCAAGGCTTGATTTGTGACCCAAGATATGATCTATCCTGGAGAATGTTCCATGAGCACTTGAGAAAAATGTGTATTCTGTTGTTTTTGGATGGAATGTCCTATAAATATCAATTAAGTCCATCTTGTTTAATGTATCATTTAAAGCTTGTGTTTCCTTATTTATTTTCATTTTGGATGATCTGTCCATTGGTGAAAGTGGGGTGTTAAAGTCCCCTACTATGAGTGTGTTACTGTCGATTTCCCCTTTTATGGCTGTTAGTATTTGCCTTATGTATTGAGGTGCTCCTATGTTGGGTGCATAAATATTTACAATTGTTATATCTTCTTCTTGGATTGATCCCTTGATCATTATGTAGTGTCCTTCTTTGTCTCTTCTAGTAGTCTTTATTTTAAAGTCTATTTTGTCTGATATGAGAATTGCTACTCCAGCTTTCTTTTGGTTTCCATTTGCATGGAATATCTTTTTCCATCCCCTTACTTTCAGTCTGTATGTGTCTCTAGGTCTGAAGTGGGTCTCTTGTAGACAGCATATATATGGGTCTTGTTTTTGTATCCATTCAGCCAATCTGTATCTTTTGGTGGGAGCATTTAGTCCATTTACATTTAAGGTAATTATCGATATGTATGTTCCTATTCCCATTTTCTTAATTGTTTTGGGTTCGTTATTGTAGGTCTTTTCCTTCTGTTGTGTTTCTTGCCTAGAGAAGTTCCTTTAGCATTTGTTGTAAAGCTGGTTTGGTGGTGCTGAACTCTCTCAGCTTTTGCTTGTCTGTAAACGTTTTAATTTCTCCATCAAATCTGAATGAGATCCTTGCTGGGTAGAGTAATCTTGGTTGCAGGTTTTTCTCCTTCATCACTTTAATTATGTCCTGCCACTCCCTTCTGGCTTGTAGAGTTTCTGCTGAGAGATCAGCTGTTATCCTGATGGGGATTCCCTTGTGTGTTATTTGTTGTTTTTGTCTTGCTGCTTTTAATATGATTTCTTTGTGTTTAATTTTTGACAGTTTGATTAATATGTGTCTTGGCGTATTTCTCCTTGGATTTATTCTGTATGGGACTCTCTGTGCCTCCTGGACTTGATTAACTATTTCCTTTCCCATATTAGGGAAGTTTTCAACTATAATCTCTTCCAATATTTTCTCAGTCCCTTTCTTTTTCTCTTCTTCTTCTGGAACCCCTATAATTCGAATGTTGGTGCGTTTAATGTTGTCCCAGAGGTCTCTGAGACTGTCCTCTGTTCTTTTCATTCTTTTTTCTTTATTTTGCTCTGCAGCAGTTATTTCCACTATTTTATCTTCCACCTCACTTATCCGTTCTTCTGCCTCAGTTATTCTGCTATTGATCCTATCTAGAGTATTTTTTATTTCATGTATTGTGTTTTTAATCGATGCTTGATTCATCTTTAGTTCTTCTAGGTCCTTGTTAACTGTTTCTTGCATTTTGTCTATTCTATTTCCAAGATTTTGGATCTGGGAAATAGAATCTTGGATCATCTTTACCATCATTATTCTGAATTCTTTTTCAGGTGGACTGCCTATTACCTCTTCATTTGTTAGATCTGGTGGGTTTTTATCTTGCTCCTTCTCCTGCTGTGTGTTTTTCTGTCTTCTCATTTTGCTTATGTTACTGTGTTTGGGGTCTCCTTTTAGCAGGCTGCAGGTTCGTAGTTCCCGTTGTTTTTGGTGTCTGTCCCCAGTGGCTAAGGTTGGTTTAGTGGGTTGTGTAGGCTTCCTGGTGGAGGGGGCTAGTGCCTGTGTTCTGGTGGATGAGGCTGGATCTTGTCTTTCTGGTGGGCAGGTCCACGTCTGGTGGTGTGTTTTGGGGTGTCTGCAGACTTTTTATGATTTTAGGCCACCTCTCTGCTAATGGGTGGCGTTGTGTTCCTGTCTTGCTAGTTGTTTGGCATAGGGTGTCCAGCACTGTAGCTTGCTGGTCGTTGAGTGAAGCTGGGTGCTGGTGTTGAGATGGAGATCTCTGGAAGATTTTTGCCGTTTGATATTATGTGGAGCTGGGAGGTCTCTTGTGGACCAGTGTCCTGAAGTTGGCTCTCCCACCTCAGAGGCACAGCACTGACTCCTGGCTCCTCAATTTGGGATGATTTGTTGTCAATTCATGTATTCCACAGATGCAGGGTACATCAAGTTGATTGTGGAGCTTTAATCCGCTGCTTCTGAGGCTGCTGGGAGAGGTTTCCCTTTCTCTTCTTTGTTCTCACAGCTCCTGGGTCTCAGCTTTGGATTTGGCCCCGCCTCTGCGTGTAGGTCGCCGGAGGGCGTGTGTTCTTCGCTCAGACAGGACAGGGTTAAAGGAGCAGCCTCTTCGGGGACTCTGGCTCACTCAGGCCGGGCGGGAGGGAGGGGCACGGAGTGCGGGGCGAGCCTGCAGCGGCAGAGGTCGGCGTGACGTTGCACCAGCCCGAGGCGCGCCGTGCGTTCTCCCAGGGAAGCCACCCCTGGATCCCGGGACCCCGGCAGTGGCGGGCTGCACAGGCTCCCGGAAGGGCGGTGTGGGCAGTGACCTGCGCTCGCACACAGGCTTCTTGGCGGCGGCAGCAGCAGCCCCAGCGTCCCACGCCCGTCACTGGGCTCCGCGCTTTCAGTCGCGACTCGCGCCCGTCCGTGGAGCCCCTTTAAGCAGCTCTCTTAATCCCCTCTCCTCGCGCACCAGGAAACCAAGAGGGAAGAAAAAGTCTCTTGCCTCTTCGGCAGCTCCAGAGTTTTCCCGGACTCCCTCCCGGCTAGCTGTGGCTCATTAGCCCCCTTCAGGCTGAGTTCTCGCCGCCAGCCCTAGTCCTCTCCCTGCGCTCTGACCGAAGCCCGAGCCTCAGCTTCCAGCGCTGCGCGCCCCGGCGGGCGAGCAGACAAGCCTCTCGGGCTGGTGAGTGCCGCTCGGCACCGATCCTCTGTGTGGGGATCTCTCCGCTTTGCCCTACCCAGGTACGTGGGGAGTTTCTTGCCTTTTGGGAGGTCTGGGGTCTTCTGCCAGCGTTCAGTAGGTGTTCTGTAGGAGTTGTTCCACGTGTAGCTGTATTTCTGGTGTATCTGTGGGGAGGAAGGTGATCTCCGCGTCTTACTCTTCCGCCATCTTACCCGGAAGTCCCCTTATCATTAAACTTTAAGTTTTTAAAATTATTTTGACCTATGAATTATATTTGTACTTAAATTTCCAAATGTATGGATGTTTTGTGGTTGTTTTCACGTTTTTATTATTTTTTTAGAATAGTCTTTGTTAATTTAATGTTTGCTATGTGTTATAAAATGTGATAAATTTAGGGATATGTTTCCTGTAGATATTGAAGTAATATGTATTTATAAGTTGGGGTTTTATAGTTCTATGCATGGTTACTAAATACAGTATGTATGGTGTCATTCAATCTTTCACTTCTTTAATTCTCTTTTGGATTGATCTCTCAATTATTGAGAGAAGTATAATAACATCACTCACTATGATTATAAATTGCTCAACTTTCTAATTTTATGAATTTGCACTTAATATTTTGAGGCTCTGTTATTGGGTACATATGTTGTAATCAGGGAAGGAAAGTCATTTGTTTATTGTGCTTGATTTTTAACAACAAATGGCAGGCTCAGGTCTTAACACTGGCTGTTGGGAGGCAATTCTCTGTGAGTTGCTCATGTCTCTGCATCTCTTACAAGTGAGGCAGTGATTGCCCTACGGTCTAAACTATCTTTTCAAGGATGTTTGTGTAGTGATCAACGGTGGAGCAAAGGGCAGGCATACCAATTATAAAAGACTGGGGTGGGCTTCCCTGGTGGCGCAGTGGTTGAGAGTCCGCCTGCCGATGCAGGGGACACGGGTTCGTGCCCCGGTCCAGGAAGATCCCACATGCCACGGAGCGGCTGGGCCCATGAGCCGTGGCCGCTGAGCCTGCGCGTCCGGAGCCTGTGCTCCGCAACGTGAGAGGCCCGCGTACTGCAAAAAAAAAAAAAAAAAAAAAAGACTGGGGTTCCCTAAGCTCAGGGTTCCACGTCTGTAACACAACCCATAGGCATCCATTGGGTCCAACACCATTGCTCCTATGGGCCTTGGCAGGGATGAGGGGACTGATGCAAACATGCTGATGCTCATGCTTCTTGAGTAATAAAATCCTTTGTCTCTTTCCCAGAAGTCTTCTACAAGTATCCATGAAACTGTGGCACGCTAGTATGATAAAATCCTTTGTCTTTATCCCAGGGGTCTTCTACAAGTATCCATGAAACTGTGGCAGGCTAATATGATAAAATCCTTTGTCTTTATCCCAAGGGTCTTCTACAAGTATCCATGAAACTGTGGCAGGCTAATATGATAAAAATCCTTTGTCTTTATCCCAGGGGTCTTCTACAAGTATCCATGAAACTGTGGCAGGCTAATATGTTACCTCTAAAGTAGGGTAAATCTTAGACCCTTTAGAGTTCTTCACTTCATTTTACAACTTGTCTGTATTGCTGCTGCTATTACTTCCTTCACACTCCACTGTGCCTATTACAGCAAGTTCTATTTGATTTATGTGGTAGCTGCCTAGAGAATTCTCCGAAACACAGTAACAGTTGTTTATGCTATTGCTGATAGAACATTGCAAAATGGTGTTTTAACTTCCTCCAAATGGTTTTAGTCTGGATTTTAGCCCCGAAAAAGCTTGAAAAAACTTCCTTCATTCTTCCCCAGCAAAGTCAAACTTGAGCTATAATTTGGTTTTTGATTTGAGATTTGATCTGTCTACCTTTGCGTTTCCTTCAGCATGATTTGAGAGGATTAAAGACTTTTTTAATATTTGCAAATCATTAACTAATATTATTACGTAAATAACTTGACCTAGTTATCAGTTCTGGAAATAAGATCAAAACTTAGTTATCCAGATGGTCAAGTTCCTCAGCAGCCTCTTTCAAATAGTCTGCATTCTTCGGCATGCTCTGTCATAATTTTTCACATACTGTGTGTTCAAGCAATAAACATCATTTTATATTATTCTCTGCAAAAGTAAATGTGTTGCAAGATTAATAATATGTAGCCCATGGCCAAATGGTAATGGTTTTTGCATTTTATGCTGTTTTTCATGAATTACTCCATGGTTGCCCTCTATGGTGAGAATAATTGAATGCTGGCTGTGATAATTGTTGCAGTTTGCTCAAATTATTCATACTAGGAAAAATTAATGGCCCAGATAAATCCTCGGATTTTCCTGTCTCTTAGAGCTGATTTAGTGAATATTTACTTGTTGTAAGTATAGAAAGTTCTTAAGTAGAGATATAGTTTGAACTTGGCTTAAATTTTTAAACTGCCCATAGCCTTTTTAAATTTTAAGATATTTTATTTACTATTAAGTAAGTACAAAAAGAGATGTATGAAATATATGTAAAGCATAAGGAGCCAGGATTCAACAATATATGCATGCCTACCTCCAAATTTAAAAAATAAAGATCGCTACTATCACCTTTGATGTTTTTTGTGAGTGCCTCATTATTTCCACCTATTTTCCTGTCCCCTCAGATGTATCCACTTGCTTGAAATTTGTGCTTATAAATCCCTGGATTTTTAAAGTAGATAAACCACATATATTGGTATCTGTAAATATTTTAGTTTTCTGTTTTTAATCATTACATAAATGTAAAAAATAGCCTATTTATTCTTTTATGACTTCTTTTTTTTTTTTTTTTTTTTTTTTTTTTTTGCATTACACGGGCCTCTCACTGCTGTGGCATTTCCCATTGCGGAGCACAGGCTCCGGATGTGCAGGCCCAGCGGCCATGGTTCACGGGCCCAGCCGCTCCGTGGCATGTGGGATCTTCCCAGACCGGGGCACGAACCCGCGTCCCCTGCATCGGCAGGCGGACTCTCAACCACTGCGCCACCAGGGAAGCCATATGACTTCTTTTTGCATTCTGTATTGTATCCTAAAGATTCATCCAGGTCTTTTATAATTTAGATTCCATTCATTTTCATTGTTGTTTAGCATTCCATTTATGACTAGAGCACAATTCATTTATCCATTCTACAGCTGATGGACATTTGTGTTGTTTCCACACCAGTCTTCTAAACAGTGTGATGCTGAGCTGTCAGTCTCCTGGCACATGGGTGCAAGAATCCAAGGCAGTAGTCTTAAAACTGGGAAATTAGTACAGGCGTAAACAAATGTTTTCCCTGCGGTATGTGCAGCACACAGTTTTAGGGGGACCAATTTCCAAACCCTTTGCTTCTATGTATAGTCCTTCCTAAAATTGATCTCCCTGAGAACTTACCTGAAATGCAGGTCTGACTTGCTCACTTCCCCTGTAACAGTCCTTTTCCCTCACTTCACGAAGGATATGCCTTTCACTATTGGCTCATCTTACTACAGTGCTTTATTCAGGGGTATAATAACCTCTAGGGTACCAAACAGCAGGACTGTTTGAACTATTGCTCTAGGATAATGTTGAGAAAGCTCATTATTTGAACGTCTGCCATTACGAGTGAAATTGTGTACCCCCCAAATCCATATGTTGAAGTCCTGATGCCCTGTACCTCAGCATAAGTAGCTCAAATATTGATTACAATTTGGTTTTGTAATAGGCAAATTTTCTGTATTCCCATCTACTTATTGATACTAATATATTTTCTCAGAGCTTACATTTATAGAGACAAAACATAGGAAATGATGCTTAATCCTCTAATTCTAGCAAAAACAATACCTATAAATTAATTTATGACTTTAAAAGAATCATTTCACTTGTAAATCAAAACCACAATGGGATACCACCTCACACCCATCAGAGTGGCCATCTTCAAAAAGAACACAAGTAACGAATGTTGGTGAGGAGGAGGTAACAAGTGTTCCCACTTTGTGCAGCGTTGGTGGGAATGTAAATTGGTGTACCCACTGTGGAAAACAGTATGGAAGTTTCTCAAAAAACTTAAAACTACCATATGACCTAGTAGTTCCACTTCTGGGTAGATATCCAAACAAAACAAGAACATTGATTCAAAAAGATACAAGGTACATGCACCCCAGTGTTCATAGCAGCACTATTTACAATAGCCAAGACATGAAAGCAACCTAAGTGTCCATCAACAGATGAATGGATAAGAAAGATGTAATATATATATCTAGAAATCCAACAATAGGGAACGATTAGGCTAGTTATGGTAACTCAACTAGATGGAATATTACTTAGTCATCAAAAATGGTCATTATACAATGATCATTCACTCTAACAAGGAAAATGTTTATAATAAAAGACTGAGCACCAAAACAATAAAAATTCCAAGTTCAAGGTGAAAAAAAAGAATTATTTCACTGAGCGAGATTATTCTTTGCTTATTAGTATTTAGATAATTCAAAAATATATTTAATGTTGCTTTGATTATTGTGTACTATTATTTATAAGGTTAACTCAATAAAAAATTAACTATTAAAGACATGATCACAGGAAATTTAAAAAATTGTCATTTAAATTTAAATCTTGTTTTTACTATGAGAAGAAATATTAATAAAAGACTTTCAAGTCTAAAATATATGAAGGTAAAATTCAGTTTAGAAAGTAGACTTTAAGAAGATACAGGAAAAAAGAAAAAGTAACACTGAAAAATTTTATTCTGTTGACGTACCTAATTTAGCATTTTCTAAGTAGTTTTTGGTGAGTTTTAAATTACCGTGCTATTTACATTCCATTGGAAACATTTAACGAGGTGATGTAATCGTTTCATTTAAAAAGATCATATTCACCACATACTGAACAGATATTATTTTCAACTTTTTAAACTTAGGCTGAAAATTTTGGATGGCAATTTTAAAAATATGGCAGAGGGTGTACTTTTACAAAATTCTCTTAGATGTGCAACAAGCAAAAAAGTTTGAAGAACACTGGTCTAATTTCATAAAATATGTTTATCTTCAACTTTACAAAATAATGCCAGGCTGCATAGATACACATATTGGCATGTTGGAATAATTTTGTTTTTCCTGTATCCTCACCAGGATTTGGAATTTTCAGATTTTAACACACACACCCCCCTTCCTTTTCTTAAACCCATGTGGATGTGTATACACTGATTTCTCATTGTGCTTTTAATTTGGATTTCCCTGGTTAATAATTAGACTGAGCATCTTTTCATACGTTTATCACCATATGGGTTTCCTTTTCTGTAGAGTGCCTATTCAAGCTTTTGCCCATGTTTTTTTCCTTTGAGTAGTTTGTGTTTTTCTAATTGCTTTGAAATAATTCTTAACATATTCTGGTTACTAACTCCTTTTCAGTTATATGTATAGAAGATACTTTCAGTTCATGAGTTGTAATTTTATTCTTTATAGTGTTATGTGATAGACAAAAAAGTTTGAGTGATTTCTTTGTACCTTAAGAAATTTTTCTAATTCAAAATCATAAAAATTATACTGTCAGCTAAAACTTTCCCTTTCACATTTAATTCTTTAATCAATCTGGAATTGTATGCATTCAATTCCATTTTTTTATGTAGATAATTATTATAGCTCCAATTATTGGAAAACATCATCATTTTTATTTATTTATTTATTTATTTTTTGGCAACATTGGGTCTTTGTTGCTGCACGGGCTTTCTCTAGTTGTGGCGAGCGGGAGCTACTCTTCTTTGCGGTGCACGGGCTTCTCATTGCGGTGGCTTCTCTTGCTGTGGAGCACGAACTCTAGGCATGTGGGCTTCAGTAGTTGTGGCACGTGGGCTCAGTAGTTGTGGCTCATGGGCTCTAGACCGCAGACTCAGTAGTTGTGGCACATGGGCTTAGTTGCTCTGCAGCATGTGGGATCTTCCTGGACCAGGGATGGAAACCATGTCCCCTGCATTGGCAGGTGAATTCTTAACCACTGCACCACCAGGGAAGTCCCCGCCATCATTTATTTGCTCATTGCTCTAACGTGCCAACTCTGCTATAAATCAACTTCCCGTTTACATATGTATAGGCCTGTGTCTGGGCTCTCTATTGTTTTATAGAATAACTTGTCACTCCCCGTGTAGCAGAAACTATGTTTTCAGTTCATCAAGCCCATTTACTTCTGGGCACACTGTGCTACCATATTTCCCAGCCCCTCTTACAATTGAATGCGGCCATGTGGCTGAGTTCTACAGGGGATGTAGACAGAAGTTATGTACATCACTTCCACAACTAGCCCCCAAGTTTCCCATGAGATCCTTCATAGTCTGTCTCATCTCTTGCCTGTGGCAGGTGTGGAGGACCCAATGGAGTATTGCAAGTCTATAATCAATGGCAGAGTCTAGGCAGGAGTCCCGGGTTCTGAAAATCTGCATGATTCTCCTCCCAGCTTGTCACCGTGTATCTCTCCCTCCTCATCTGCCACCGATGTGCCTTGGACTTTTGTTTTTATTCTCACTTGTTTAAACCGATATAGGTAATTGAGACCTGAGTGCAATAGACTTAAGATTTTTATACTTGTACATCCTTCCAGTAGGCACATGGGAAAACTGTGAATAGTGTGACATGATGCTGACTCCATGAGGATATAGATTACATCACTGGCAAAATAGAATCAGGATATTGAATCCATTTCCATAAAATTATACTATCTTTCTATTACTAAGAGGAAAATAAGACATTTGATCTTTCAGGAGGCCATCACACACTCCAGCTAATAGTTTATTCCCCACTGAAATAGATAAGGGAGAGATCACACCTTATTTTGAAGGTACATGAGAAAGTAACTAGATCAACTACAAAAGATAGGTGTGAAGCTGCCAGGATTGAAATGCATATTTTTTAAGTATTCGGAAACTTTTTAAATTCTAAGCACAGCTCTGCTCCAATGAATGGTGAATACTGTCAATAGTTGCCTACTTTTTTTCTCCCTGGAAAGAAATCACATTAAGAATTTTTTCTTTGAATTTAAGGGCAAATGTTTGACATTTTTACAGTCCTTTGGTGATGTGGGTAAGATGTCTGTGTTGCCTTCATGCATTTGGAGAAAGCATAGTGAGCACAGTTCCTGGAGTTGGCTCTGTTTTATACTCCGGATCTCCTGCATAACTTGGTGACTTTGGGCAAGTTACTTAACCTCTCTGCGTCTGATCATTTATCCATAAAATGGAGATGACAGTGGTCTCATTCCATAGGGCTGTTATGAGGAGTACATGAGATGGTTTATGTAAAGCACCTAGAACAGTACCTAGACATAGCAAGTCTTATTAAATGTGGGTTAGGTAGTGTGAGAAATCTGAGCTAATGACAAATTCGAGGAGACAGAAAAGATAGGTGGACAAGGTTAAAAATTCAAATTGATGAATGATTGTGGAATTATAAAGATATGTTGCTCTAATAGAATATTCTGGTAAAAATTAAAATGTATACTGATCTTACAATCTGATATATTTGCATTTGGCCATTAGGAAAACTACAGAAAAAGCCTTTACACAATGAGTATTTTTTTCAAAGGCAGTTGCCAAAGGAGCTCAAATTATTGTCTTCCAGTGAAAAATATTGTATTTGAAAAATTATGAAGCAAATGACTCTTTATTGATACATAAGCACATGCAATATACAATTGGAATATTATAATGAAGGGTACAAGTAGCCTTTGTCAAAAAAGGAGATAAATAATTGTGCTGTCACCTTCCCTCAAATATTGTCAAATATATTTTAGGGTGATCATTGCATAAACTCAGAAAAGACAAAGAGGACAAGAGAATTAAAAATATATGATGCTTTATTGTCAAAAATAGACAAACTTTAATTTCCTTTAACAGGAATATTAACTTAAGAGTCTCTATAAGTCACCACTATCTTGTGAGTGTAAAAGACAAGAGAGTCAAAGACAACTGTTAGTGGAAAAAGGACAACAGTTCTACATCCATGCCAGACACTCCTCGCCCACAGAATTACAGTGACCTTCAGAGCCCTGGACAATAATAGACATGCAAAACAAGCTCGACTTATCCTGGCCCAGTCCTGTAAGATTGGCTTTGTGGTATCTTTCCAAGCATTTGAAGAGTTCAATTTGTCAGAACACTCGCTGATTTGAATAGTGAAATGTTAGGGCATTTATGGGAACAGGATCACACCTGCTTTTGAATTACACCAGGATGAAGCCATGGTCTCTACAACCCTGGCCTCAGGATGTAGAGTGGTGCTAAGGAGACCTGAAAAAGCTCCTTATCCAGGACCTACAGCAAGGATGTGAAGGTCTTCCTGAATGAACATTATAATATATTGGCTATGTTCTCTCATTAACATAAAAAAAGATATTTAAGATCTAGCTAGTTGGAACAAGAGAAAAATAAGGCCTTTATTGTTCCCTAGGGACAGGTATCCAAGGATGAAGAAAGCTGGGTGTGTTCACTGGTTATCTAGATCATGACTTTCATTCTCTAGTCTGTACTATAAACCAGATACCCATGGTCAAAGGAGACTTTGTAAATAGACCCATCTTAATAATTAAAAGTGGTAGTGTGCAGCTATCTCCTATGAAGATTCAGGTTAAGGCGAGTTCCTTTAGTTTTCAGGAGAGGCCAAGGATGAGATGACACTGACATGATGAGATGGTCCATCTGAGATCAAGCGTAAAAGCAAAAGGAAGCTAGATTATCAAGTGAATGAGAAAGGAACTGGAACTCACTTCCTGTCCTTATACACATTCACCATTCACTCAATGGAAAAGTAATCAACTTCATGCAAAAAAATCAGCATTTTCCATGTTTCTAGTTTAAAGGTAAAATTCAATACTTAAGAACTAGAAAAACTGAGCTTATATTGTACCATAAAGTTATTTAAAACAATACTGTGGTTACTGAAATGGTAGCTCAAGCTTTTGCCACCTCTTTGAAACAGAAGAGTGGAGAGGATGCAGGGAGACAAAGAAGTACGTAACTCTGTTCTTACTGTGACATTCCTTATTCACATCTGCGTGGGGTTAAGTTTTAATTAAGCTCACCTACTTAATTCTACCCTCCTGTATAAGAACATGTGAGTAGGGGCAGGAAATGGGTGGCATGAGCTTTTGCAAGTTTTGATGGGCTAAGCGTCATTCAGTTAAGATTCTGTGATTGAAAGGATCACTGAAAACTTACAGAAAAAAAGCCATATGAAAATCAGACTAGGCAAAATGGGTTTATACAGTCTAGTAGCAAGACTACCTGGAAAACTGGAGTCAAATAAAAAACTAAAGTGGATTGCTTCTTTTGTTTTCCTTATTCCATTCCATTCCGTTTTGTAAAAACTGATACATGTAGACAATGTACTCTCTTGTGGGTCATTTTTCAAAAGTCCCCAGATTGGCCCTTGAGTTGGGGTGGCCGTGAGTATGAAATAGAAAGAAGATGAACTCAGTTTGGGGTTTCCTACCAAGAGCAGGCAGGGCAAACTACAATGACTTTAATGGAGCGCTGCGAAGTTTTATTACCCAGTCAGAAAAAGGACCCTTTCCAGTGCTTCCCTTTCAGCACTCTTCAATGACTGTTGTACCAATCAAGGAGTAAAGCTTTTTCTTAACAAGTCGGAATCCTGAGCTCAGGATCAGAGTTCTCCTGAGGCCAGAAGAGAAGCGACCTCGACTAAAGAAAAAATCCCTGAAGCTCGTCCATGAGCAGTTCTCCTGCTTAAACACCAGGGTAAGCTCAAAGGTGGGCACCACGCTAGAATCACACACAATCCTATCCAGCTTTTTACATACATTTTCAATTTCCAAGTTCACGTGCATAACGCAGCCCCGCAGGCCACAGGGCTCGGTGGAGGAAAGCCGCAGGACGTCTTGAGCAATCCTCTGGGTCAGTTTCTCAGGAACAAGGACTTTCGAGCAACCGAGTTTGGTGTGCTTTGATTTGGACAGACAGTTCTCCAGCATTTTAACCAAGCTCTGGCAAGTCGTCTCCTCAAATATCACCTCGTTGAGGTTGGGTTCAGGAACAACATAATCCCAGTAGTCAAAATCTGTGGAAAATGGAAGTTTAAGATTAAAAAAAAAAAATCCAGGAGCAGAAAAAACCACACCGAGATATAGCAACATTGTTTATTTCTTCTATCTGTTACAGCTACTTGTTCTATTATTTGTTTGGAAGTCAGCTGATCTCACTCTGCTGTTAACTCGCTGGGTAATAAAGCAAATCATTTAACCTGAGACTGAAAGTTCACCTATGAAATAAAGGTTTTGATAAATAAGGTGGGTAGGCTCTAACCATTTTTTAAAACATGTATATGTGTACACACACACACAATCTGACTACGCATCACAAATCTATTTATGGTTATCTTAGAATACTAGTGATTTTCTTTTCTTTCTTGCTCCCTGATTTGCTTATGGGGTTTTTCTAATTTTCTTTTACAGAGACTATGCATTAGTTCTGGAATAAAAATGTTAATAATTCTTTTTTGACTAAGGATTACCTTCTAACTCTAAGAATACATTCATTTATTATTGTAAAAAACAGATGTTTCGCTATTGTCCTTTAGCGATGAACTTAAAATGAACTTTGATGAGTTATACTAAACATCCATTAAATTTGTGTTTTCTTTGTAAGTCTTTACTGGAATGACCTGTAGATCCCAATTTTAGCTTCAACCTCTTCGATTAAAAATTGCTCAAAGAGAAGACCTCTGAGGTTCACATGGATATTTATAACTGGCTGGGTAGTTTTTTGTAGCCAAACAAAACAAAACAGTCTTAGGAAAACAAAATTAGATTTGCTCAAAGGAAAGGAGATAGCTCTGCATTTGGTCACCTACGTTCCAAATTAATCCTACCCCTTGGCAGGATGCCTCACCACACACAGTCAACTGAGCAAGCACAGGCAGATGCCCTGTGGGCTCCCCACCCTAAGCCTACTGCACTTCACTGGCTACTGCATTTTCCTCTCTCCACATCACGTATAAACTTAGATCATTCTTTTTTTTTAAACTAATTGAAACAAATGCACTCCAAATTATAAGGCTCCGTATTTTATCTACGTTGAAAATAGAGAATTTTAGAGCTTTGGCCTATAAAATTAGATCATCAACCACTTTGCCTTCTAAATGAGGAAGGCCCAAAGATCTCAAGCAACTGGTCTATGCCCACAGCTCCTGAGTGGCAGAGCCGTGTGTTACTTTAGAAACTCCTGTTTAAAATTGCAAATGAAAAAAAAAATTGCAAATGACAATATGTCCAGCATCACTGCTGTTTTAAAGTTTCCTTCTGGCCTTAAAAAATGAAATAATGGGTATATCCACAAATAGAATACTACTCAGCAACAAAAAAGGAACACACACTGATAGAAGCAACAGCATGGATCTCAAAATCATTAGGCCGCGGGAAAGGAACCAGATACAAAAGAGTACATAGTACATGCTCCATCTGCATGCAAGCCTAGAGGTGAAAGTAATCTATAGAGACAAAAAACAGATCGGTGTTTCCCTGGGGACGGGAGAGGTAGCGTGGGGAATTGATGGCAAAGGGGTACATGGGACTTTGGGGGCAGAAGGTGATGGTAGTGGTTACACAGGTGAATACAGTTGTTAAAACACACATAATTGTACACTTAAAATTCACCATAACTTCACAACCATGTAGGGTAGGGACCTGTATAGTTTTTAACCCCAAAGAGTCTATTAGCCGCAGACTAGATGGACGCAGCCCTTGGGATTTTATCTTTTGCTTCTTTTGTTTCTCACCATCATGGACAGAAGATGCTAAAAGTTTGGAAAGAAGTCTCTCTCAGATGGATTTTGTGGCACCTCCAACATTCAAGGAGGGGGCCGACACTGCACGTCCGCCAATCCCATCTATCTAGGGGCTGCGACCTTTGGAGGGAAGAGAGGTAGGCGGTTGGGAAACTCACCATTTAGTAGGTTCCCCGGGTGGAAGCCACGGTCCAGCAACTCCGCAATGCTAGCCGGGTTCTTACTGCTCAAACTGCCCGTCGCAACCATGGTCAACGGCTCTGTTTCCCTCGCTGGGCGGAACGGCCTTTCCGGGGCGCTAGAAAAAGTAGGCAAGAAGAACAGATTTGCAAAAGCAAAAGCACGACGTGCAGAGGCGCCTAAGATGCCCGGAGTCCCCGGAGCGAACAAGCCGAAGCATTCCTTTTCCAAAGGGGAGGAACCGGCCTCTGCAACTCAGGTTCGCAAAACTCCGGGAGCGGAGACGCCTACAGTCACAACCTGAAACTAATTCAAAGTTAGCAAAACTTGGAGCCGGCTTACCCCGCGGAGCTCACCCCTGAGCCCGGAGCCCCGGAGCCCCCAGGCCCCGCTCCTCCCACCCAGGCTCACTTGCTGGGAGTCCGCCGGGGCCGACGCGCTCGCTGGCCAAAAAGCTGCGGGTAAACCGAGGCAGGCACCGTCTTCAGGAGGCCCCTCCCTCGGGGGCTTAGGGACCTGCGGACCCAAGCGGTAATCGGCACCCCGCTCGCCCCCAGCCCACCCCGCCCCAGCTCCACTAAGCTGCCTCGCCTCTGGGGCGGCGGGCGTTTTATAGGCCCAGCCTCCTCACCCTGCCCCGGCCCGCCCACCTGCGCCGCCCCGCCCCCGTGTCCCGCCTCTCCAGGGTCCGGTTGCAACCCAACCCCGATAGTTCCAGCAGCCCTAGGCTAGCCGCTGGGAGTTTAGGCTAAGTTTGCGGTAGGGTTGACACCTGCTGTTTCCTGGGTGGGCCGCGGGTCCCCGTGAGTGCAATTCCGGGTGCACGACTCGCCCAAAACTGACCGCTCCCCTCCGCCACCAACCAGGATTCTTTGGTGCGACGCCTCCCCTAGCGTGCGCGCACACACTCACACTCCTGCTGCTCTTGTTGACTTTCTGTCCCGGGCAGCGGGAAGCTTTCGGCCTTTTGTCTATTACCGTGACCTGAGGCTTTGCTCTGTCAGACTGAACACTTTGCTTAAATCTGTGTAGATGTTCAATGGGCATGATTTCTGCGCTTAGCTCTGGCCTCTCACCGAGTCAACTCTACTCCGCGTGCCGTCCCAGGGTCTCTGTATTCTCCTCTCCCGCACGCGGCCAGCTCTAGCTTGCCTTCCCGCATCCGAGGCTCTCCAGCCTCGGGTCTTCACTGCACCCCCAGCACCCTTCGTACTGCTTCATCTATGACTAATGCATTTTCACCGCGAGAAAGGGTGAGTCCGGTACTCTTCTAATTAGACCTGGCTCCAGAGCGCCGGCAGCTTGAATGAAGGCGAATTTGCCAAGAAACTAAACAAAACCATGAGTGGGATTTTAGCTGCTTCCACCACCCTCCCTGGCTCTGGGAGCAGTTGTCATTCGCAAAGGCAGCAGTTCCTGGCAAGCCCCGTTAGCGGGAGGAACTTGGTCTTGGACCGTCTTGAAAGGGCTCGGGGCAATGAAGATACACGTACAGTGTTGTATGTCCTGCTAGGGATATAATCCCTGTGAAGCTTGATGCGCAGTCCTGAACCTGAGCCCACAGAGGGACAGAGGGGCGGCTCAGGGTCAACAGGCTCGCCCAACCCATGTTTGACAAGAAGCCAAACATTATGTGTTCCTCCACTGTGCCTAAGCCACCCTGTTCCCGCTTCGGTGTGCCAGTAGAGATGGTCTGGTCAGAGTGAGCTTTCCCAAAGACGGTGGTGGGTCAGCAGAGGAGAGGAAGGGGATGGCTGGAGGGAGAAGAGTTTCTACAAGTAGGAGGTGCTAGTGTTGGCTCCCAGTCCTTTAGGATTAGTCTGTGTACAAGGATCTGTAGGTTAGGGCCTTGAGAAGCAGCTTCAGCTGTCCAGGCTAAAAACTCTTAGTAAGAAAAACAACAACAGAAGGGGTAAGGAAGCTGTGATAAACAGATCAGTGGGAGGACACTGGGAGGCAGAGCGGCAGAAATTAAAAGCAGTTGACAGTCCATGTTTAACTCAACTCAGGCAGCTGCACTGCCTGAAGGTCAGGGGAGCCAAAGAAGGAGATGTGATAGGCTGGTCTTTGAAAGCAGATTTCCACCTCTACGTCAACAATAGAAAAGGGGAAAATAAGCCCTTTTAAGCCAATTAAAAAGCAATTTCAGTGGCAAATGTGTTCAGGACCAATGGCTGGTCAGTCGGGTATGGCAGCTGCCTGGCAGCTGGGGGCGGGGGCAGGCCACAGAGCCTCCTTATTTGGGTGGCAGTGAGGCTGCCTCTTACCTGCATCCAAGGAGAGTTATTATTATTATTATTATTTTATTTTTTATTTTTTGCGGGCCTCTCACTGTTGTGGCCTCTCCCGTTGCGGAGCACAGGCTCCGGACGCGCAGGCTCAGTGGCCATGGCTCACGGGCCCAGCCGCTCCGCGGCATGTGGGATCTTCCCGGACCGGGGCACGAACCCATGTCCCCTGCTTCGGCAGGCAGACTTTCAACCACTGCTCCACCAGGGAAGCTCCAAGGAGAGTTATTAGGATTAATATAGTAAGTGATCTGAACCTATACCAGTGAAGGAATTACCCATTTCAATTTCCTTAGGGTATTTAGGCATAACTCATAAACTAAGTACTCCCAAAGGGCCAGAAAGATTATTGTAACTTCTAGAAAGTAGCAGTTTCTCTCGGCTCACCTGACTAACCAAAAGTTTGCAAAGCCCTTGGGGATTTTACTGCAGAAAATAATTTACTTATTATGAAAGACTTTGAATAATATCGTTCTTTTTGACTGAATGGGCCTTGCTCTGAGGAATCACAGGGCATAAGTAATGACTGATATAGAAAATGTACCTGGGATAATTAGTATAGATTGTCCTTTTATATCTTCTTAAAAGGGTAAAAAAATCCTTTCTATCATTGGTTTGCACCTTTGCAGGGTTAAATAAACAGAGCTGATTTTTCAAAAGGAACTATAGAACAGAATTAGGAAAAACTAAGTGCCATAATAGTCTTGTCAAAAGATGACACACTTAGTCTATTAGAGTTTTTAATGTTGTGGATCCAGTTAATTATTTGTAACCGAAAGTTCATCACATTGGTGTACCCCAGGTGTTTATCAGGTGCAGTGATGAAGTCTGTTTCATTGCTGTACCCCTCTAATTATCCTCTCTAATTAATACTGTAAAGATAGTTTGTAAGGCTGCTTACTGGAAATAATAGTTGTATATGAAGAGAAAATCTAATTGATTAAATAATTTTATTGCCTTTCATACACCAATGTACTATGACAAACTACCAAAACCATGAGCAAGGACTTTAACTTAAACATGCTTGCTTTTCTATGACTATGATTTACTTATCCACCTTCCTACGAAAAAAGGGGAATAGCAGTAACAAATGGCAACAGTATGTTCATCTGATGTATACACACATAAGTTCCACGCTCCCTCATGTATAAATATAGTGTTTATAATATCATTGCTTACATAAGTGCAAATACCAGAATACCAGGGATTTTGCAAAAAACAAAAGACAATATGATGCTTTGGTATACTGTTATAAGAAATACTTGTGTCTTCTGCATTTGTGATTTAGAGTGTTGAATATTTATTACATGTCTTGCCAGCCATTTTTCTCTCTTTATCCAGTACGTGCTATTGTTCCTGAGCTCTTATTAATACATTTACATTCAGTGCATTGCTTATTTCATTTCATAAACTATGACGCCAGAGGAAAAAATGACTGGGTTTCTTAATCTGTACAGTGGAGTCAGGGAGGATTCACAGGATATGGGAGTTGATCTGTACAATATCCAAGGTCCCTTAGCAAGCTTATAGGGTTGTTGTGAGGATTAAAAGAGAAACCCATATGATCAATGCTAAATATTATCTCTTTTTTAATAAACAAATCTGAGATCTTTGAGTGCACACTGTCTTTGGCTTTCCTTGGTTGTGCTAAATTTGTAAATCTAATACTCATGTGAGTCTTAGAACAGGGCCTGGTACCTAGCAAGTACTTAATGAGTGATAGTTGTTCTGATATTGTAGTTTTCTGGTTCAATGAAAGCTAGAGGGGCTAAATGGAGTTAGAGAAGTATTGCTAAAGTAGAACACAATTTATGGTCTTTCCTGTTTGCAGGAAATCTGGAAAATATTTGCCACTGGTTAGGAAAGACGTTTTTATTAGAATATGCATAAGTGTGTTGGGAGCAGGAAGGAGAGTTTCCAATTATATGTAAGAAAATAATGTGGGTAAAAATTTATCTTGGTTAATCTTTATTAATCTAGAAATTGGTTTTCTGGAAATAAGTAAAATTTACAAACATTTAAAATCATTGACTGTAGAACCACCCAGTTGTGTCAAGATAGGCATGACATTCTGGATGAGATACTTCATCATTATTTTTATTGGTCTTTGAAGATGTTCCACCCAATAAAATTTCCATTTAGTCATTAAGTATGCAATATGAGTTATTCTATGGAATGTTAAGGGATTTTCCATTACATAAAGAACATGGAGACTTATTTAGTATAAGACCAAAAAAAGTCCAGTATAAAATCATATGTAATATCTGCTGCTGGCTAAAAGCTGAGAGAATTTTCCAGTAGCAGAAGGCATTGCCTCTCTAAATTCAAGCAGAGAAATGGTTACCATAGTGACTTATCTCTTAAAATAGTTGTATGATGTTTTCTCTTTATAAACAACGCTATGTATTATCTCCTTTTAAATAAAGAAAGCTGATAAGTTTAAATGCCCACAGTCTGCTTTTCCTTAATTATGCAAAGGTTTCTAATTCGGGTGCCTGCCTAAGAGAATGTCAGCCAAGAACGTGGAGTTGGTCCTTAACATTTTTCTAGGGACACATTTTGCAAGCCTCAAATTTGAGAATACCATAATGATATACCATTTCTCTGGAATTCTTATGTGCATGAAGATGAGGAAACTAAAGCTATGTGTTCATGTAGGTGCTGCTCCTTCATTGTTCCCCCTTCCTGTGGCAGCCTAGTGTCTTGTTCTGGTGGGTGAGCTTTGCACAGATTTTGTAATTCACATTTGTGTCCCAGAAAAATTACAGTTTGCTTCATGACATAGATTTGTGGGGTGGTACCACAAGAGAATTAAATCCAAGAATGCCCAGTGTGGACTAGATGGGGGATTCTGCAGAGTAGTCTTTAGAATGGGTCTGATCTCCATTCTGCAGATGTCAAGCATATTAAGATTAAAAAGCTTGACAAAGTCACAGAGAGATTCCATTTTTTAATCTTTATGGGGTAGTAGTTAGATCTGTGGACTGCAGAGCCTAGGTGCATACCCCAGCGATGACGCGAACTAGCTGTATAGACTTTGATAAGGTCCTTAATATTTCTGTAAATCCATTTCTGTCTTTAAAATGGGAATTGTAATAACTTTACCTTATGAAGGGCTTTTGTGGGGATTAAATTAGTTAATACACAATGTACTCAATAAATATCAGCCGTGGGCTTCCCTGGTGGCGCAGTGATTGAGAGTCCGCCTGCTGATGCAGGGAACATGGGTTCGTGCCCCGGTCCAGGAAGATCCCACATGCTGCGGAGCGGCTGGGCCCGTGAGCCATGGCCACTGAGCCTGCGCGTCCAGAGCCTGTGCTCCACTACAGGAGAGGCCACAGCAGTGAGAGGCCTGCGTACCGCAAAAAAAAAAAAAAAAAAAAAAAAAAAAAAAAAATATATATATATATATATATATATATATATATATATATATATATATCTCAGCCATGATTATAATGGTGAATTTTGCTCTGATTTTTGTTTTGGAATGATTATAAAGGATTTTATTTTTGCTCTGATTTTGAAAAATCCCAACGCCCTGGTGATATTGTTATGAAAAAGTAGCTTGGGGAGCGTTATGTGCATTCAAGGTGTGTATAAAAGTGTACCTTTGGTACACATTCATTCATTGGTTAGTTGACATCAGAAGTATTTATTGAATATTAATTATCTGCTAGGCGTGGGAAATGCATCGGAGTCCCTGTACCCAGAGAGTTTGTAGTTTAGAAAGAAATGTAGACAAATAAATACAAGATTACAATTAGTAAGCTAAGTTAGGGGAGCTATAGGGTGCTATTGTGGCACAATAATGTAAGTGCTAATACATTCTGAAGGAGGATTTACAGCCTTGCTACTCACGGTGTTTCAAGGACCAGTAGCATGAACATCATTTAGGAGATTTTAAGAAATGCAGAACCTCAGTCCTCAATCCGACTGAAACAGAATCTGCTTTTTAAAAAGATTCCTAGGTGATTCAAGGGGGAAAGTGGGGGTGGGAGGAATTGGGAGATTGGGATTGACATATATACACTATTGATACTATGTATAAAATAGATAAGTAATGAGAACATACTGTATAGCACAGGAACTCTACTTAGTGCACTGTGGTGACCTAAATAGGAAGGAAATCCAAAAAAGAGGAGATAAGAAAACCATAATTCATAAAACACATTCACCCCAATGTTCATTGCAGCACTATTTACAATAGCCAGGACATGGAAGCAACCTATATGTCCAACAAAAGAGGAATGGATAAAGAAGATGTGGTACATATATACAATGGAATATTACTCAGCCATAAAAAGGAATGAAATTGGGTCATTTGTAGAGATGTGGATGGACCTAGAGGGTGTCATACAGAGTGAAGTAAATCAGAAAGAGAAAAACAAATATCGTAGAGTAACACATATATGTGGAATCTAGAAAAATGGTATAGATGACCTTATTTGCAAAGTAGAAATAGAGAAACAGATATAGAGAATAAATGTATGGATACCAAGGGGGAAAGGGGTGGAGTGGGAGGAATTGGGAGATTGGGATTGACACATATACATTATTGATACTACGTATAAAATGGAAAACTGATGGGAACATGCTGTATAGCACAGGGAACTCTACCTAATGCACTGTGGTAGCCTAGGTGGGAAGGGAGTCCAAAAGGGAGGGGATATCTGTGTATATGGCTGATTCATTTTGTTGTACAGTGAAGGTTAACACAACATTGTAAAGCAACCATACTCCAATAAAAATTAATAGTAAAAGAAGAGGGGATATATGTATATGTATAGATGATTCATTTTGCTGTACAGTAGAAACTAACACAACATTGTAAAGCAACTATACTCCAATAAAAATTAATTTAAAAAAGTAAAAAAAAAATGAAAAGATCCCTAGGTGATTCATATTGTATGAGAAGCCCTGCTTTTAATTAAAGAGAATAAACAAAGCAATAAGACCATTTAGGCATTTGTAAAACCTTTTCTGGGCCAATTAATAAAAAATATTTATTGAGTTCCTACTATATATAGGGCCTAGTCTTGATGAAAGTTGGTTCCCAGCTGGGCAAGTGTCTGTGGATTCTCCATAGCTCCCATCAGCCATCATGGACTTGGTCTTGGCTCATAAAACCATGCAGAGCTATGTGAAAATAGTCTGGCTTCCTGAGAAGACTATTATAGAAAAATAAAATCGTGTTTAATAAACTTGAGGCACTATCAAACTGTAAGTTGTTTTTAACCTTGATGAAATGGAAGCAGGTTAATGTAACATAAGGAATGGGCTTACACTGCAAAATGTATTTAAAATGATTGGTCTGTGGAATGTTGTATTTGGAAACAAAAAATTTGGAAGGAAGATATATGTCTTATTACTTCTGAATGTACTGGAGAGGATAAATACAATTATGCAAGTAGTTATCTCTTGTTCGATAATCATATCATAAAATATATTTCATTTTATTTATTTATTTATTATTATTATTAATTTTTTTTACAGTATGCGGGCCTCTCCCTGTTGTGGCCTCTCCCATTGTGGAGCACAGGCTCCGGACGTGCAGGCTCAGCAGCCATGGCTCACGGGCCTAGCCGCTCCGCAGCATGTGGGATCTTCCCAGACCGGGGCACGAACCCATGTCCCCTGCATTGGCAGGTGGACTCCCAACCACTGCGCCACCAGGGAAGCCCCATAAAATATATTTTAAAACATTGACTTGGCTTTCTGAAATATTGTGCTGTGATTGAGAACTATTTTAATAAGTGATATATAGTAATAGAGGCTCCAAATCATAAATTGCTGAAGCAGCATTTCAGATGTCAATATAGCTGTATACACACTGAAGTGCATTCAGTTGTGTGACATTACTGATGCATCATATCAACTTGAGCAACAAATGGCAGTTAGCAAATTATTTACAGCAATACATAATTACCTTGGAAGTAGGTTTAGATGTCCATATGCTAAAGGCAAAACAGTGCTTACCTCCGTATACGGAGTGGAGAAGAATACCTTAAGGATTTGACTAAAGGCTGCGACTCAATCAGACTAGCCTTCAAATTCTGGCTCTGCCCCAAGTAGGCATCGTGAATTTAACTTAAATCCTCTGAATCTCAGCTTCCTCACCTGTAGTATAGAAGATTCAATGAAACAACGTATGTTAAGTTTCTGGCAACACAACTTGTACATATGAAGAGCTCAGTCAAAGGTGGCCATTTTAAACACACATGGTTTATACACGTTTGTTCATCTAAATGCACATTCTATTGCAGTAAATAACTTGTCATGTGCTGTGTTGGGTTTTTCAGGATGTAGATTTTACTTTGCACGTAGTGGATAATAAAGAGTACACTAGCTAGAGAATTAGGAGACCTGCCCCACCTACAGCTTTTACACTGCCTTGGTCTCTGACTTGGGGACAGGATGAGTCAGCAGAATCTCCTGGAAGTATTGAGAAACTAAAAAGACATTCACCCAGGCTGGAGGAGGAGAGACTTATCTATGGATTTCAGAGCAATAGAAACTAAGGTCTGGCTTTTGGGCAGTGTCTAGGAGGTAGCAAGACGAATGTGGGAAAGATTAAGATAAATTCTCAGAGGAGGGACTTCTGAAGCCAAGGACAAATGTGCAAAGTATAGTTTTGAAAGATCTTGATCAATTATCCTTGTCAGGGATCGTAGAGGTTTGGGTACCCATCAATAAAGTATGAGAATTCCTGTTTCCTCATAGTCTCTCCAACATTTGTTCATTCATTTCATAACTGTTTTAAGCATTTAGTATGCCTTTTTATATAGTTTTAACACGCTCTGGAAACCTATTGGCTAGGACTTGTAATTTCTCTCATTCAAGGTAGGAAAGATATTATCCTAATTTTGAAAAGGGAGAAACTGTAAGTGGAAAGTATTAATCATAATTCTCAGGAAATACTAGAGGTATATCATAGTTTTCCTGCTTCCCACTTCTGGAAAAAGCATTGGGGCTATATCTACAATGATTATTATAACTTCACTAATTGATCAGTTCACTCAACAAAAGTATTATTTTTTTCCCCCACAACTCTATTTGTATTAAATTGTCAATCAGATGTCTTTTGGTTCTGTGAGGCCATTGCTGTGTTTAATGAGGCCAACGCCCCTTTATTTCTAAGGAGAGAATCTGCATCAGAGAAGAGAAAAACATCTTTTTAAACATAAAACTTACAAATCACCTGTAACTTTATTTTAATGTTCAAATAATTCAATAAAATTTCCCTCTTTTAACCACTGCAAAGTCATAACTTTATTACAGCTCATAGCAGAATATTCAGTTAAATACAATTCAGTACATCAGATGTCTGTGGATGTTACTATTAAGTACAGAAGAGAACACAGGTTCAAGTGCAGCTTTGAGAAGGTTCTAGGTCTGCTCTGTCTAATTTGATAGCCACTGCACATATGTTCCTATCGAGAACTTTAAAATGTGACTAGTCCAAAGGGAGATGTATAAAATACACATCGGATTTCAAAGACTTAATAGAATGTAAAGAATGCAAAACATCTCATTAATAATTATATTGGTTACATGTTGAAATGGTAAGATTTTGATATATTGGGTTAAAGAAAATATAGTACTAAAATTAATTTCACCTACTTCTTCCTAGAATTTTTTTTAACATGGCTACTAGAAAATTTAAAATGTTGTATGTGGCTTGCTGTCTTGGCTCATCTTAAGTAATATAGGATGATGCTATTCTAAATCTTTGTCACTTCACCTTAAAAAAGGAAGCCTAGTAGCTTCTTTGCATATAAATGAGTGTTTGAAAATTCTTTTTTTAAATTGAAGTATAGTTGATTTACAATATTGTGTTAGTTTCAGGTGTACAGCAAAGTGATTTGGTTATACATACGTTTATGTTTATATTCTTTTTTTTGAGGGTTTGAAAATTCTTAAAAGTGTACTCAGTAAATGGTAACTATTCATTTTGGGGGTCAAGTTTATTGAGGTATACTTTAAATACGTTAAAATCCACACTTTTTAGTGTAGAGTTCTTTGAATTTTAAACAGCTCTTACAGTCATGTAACTACTATTACCACCACAATCAACACAAACAACAGTTACAGCACCACAGAATATTACCTTTTGCATATTTGTAATCAGCCTCTTCCCTTAGCCCCAGCCCTAGGCGAACATGTTATACAAAAGGGGTCACCCAGTCTGTAGACTTTTGAGTCTTGTTTCTTTCACTTAGCGTAATGCATTTGAGATTCATCCAAGTTGTTGTATTGGTAGTTCTTTCCTTTTCATTTCTGAGTACTATCCTATAGCATAGATGTACCATACTTTGTCTACCCAATTGCCAGGTGAAGGACATTTGGGTTGTTTCTAGTTTTTGATGATTATGAGTAAACCCAGTGTATGTATTTGCTTACCGATTTGTGTATGAACATACATTCATACACAGATGGATAAGTACCAAGAGAATGGAATTGCTGAGCCATATGGTAACTGTTTGTTTAATTTTATAAGAAGTTGCCAAAATGTTTCCCCAAATGGTTCCATTGTGCATTTCCCCCCCAGCAGTGTATGAGTATTCCATATGTGCCACATCTTTGCCAGAATGTGATACTGTCATCCCTCTGCTTTTTTTTTTTTTTTTTTAAATTTTAGTCCTTCTAATAGGAATGTAATAGTATCTCATTGTGGTGTTAATTTTTATTTCCTCCATGACTCATTTTGTTCAACATCTTTTCATGATCTTATTTGCCATCTGTATATCTTATTTGGTGAAATATATATTTAAATCTTTTGCCCGTGTATTTTTATTGGATTTTTTCAGGCTTGAGAGTTCTTTATTATTATTGAGAATTGAGAGTTCTTTCTGAATTCCAGATACAAGTCCACTATCAGATAGATGTTTTGCAAACATTTTCTACCAGTCTGAGGTTTGTGTTTTTATTCTCTTAACAGTGTGTTTTGAAGAAAAGTTTTAAATTATGATAATGTCCAATTTGTCAATATTTTTGTGAGTCGTATTTTTGTGTAATATCTAAAAAATTCTGCATAACTCAAGATTACAAATATTTTTCTCATGTTTCCTTCTAGAAATTTTATAGTTTTACATTTACATATATGATCTACTTTGAGCTACTTTTTGTATATGATAATAAGGTGTGGGTTGAAATTCTTTCTTACCTTTTTGCATTTAGATGTCCAATTGTTCTAAAGCCATTTGTTGAAAAATTACAGTTTCTCAATGGTTTGCCTTTGCATCTTTATGAAAAATCAATTGACAATATACATGTCACTTTATTTTTGGTATTTATTGTATTCTATTAATCTGTATGTCTGTCCTTTCACCAATATCAGAAGTCTTGAAATCAGGTAGTGTGAGTGTTCTAAATTTGTCTCTTTCAAAATTATTTTGGCTTTCTAGTTCCTTTCTGTCTTCATATGAATTTAGAATCAGCTTATTAGTTTCAAAAGAAACTGTCTTCTGGGATTTGATTAGAAATGCATTGAATCCAGCTCAGTTTGGAGAAATTTGTATTTCAACTTTATTGAGCTTTCTAATAATAAACATAATATAAACTCTCCATTTAATTAGGTCTTTGATTCCTTTTTTTAGACGTTTGTAGTTTTCAACATATAGAAACTGCATATATTTTGTTAGATTTATACCTATTACATTTTTTATGCTGTTTAAAAATTTCAAGTTCCAGTTGTACTGTGCTAGCATATAGAAATACAGAAATGCTATAAAAATACAGAAATACGAGATACAAGAAAATTGATCTGTTCTTTAACTGTTGCTGAAATTACTTATTAGTTCTACTAACTTTTAAATAAATTCTTTGGGATTTTCTCCACAGGCAATCATGCTGTCTGCAAATAAAGACAGTTTTATTGCATTCATTCCAATCTATATGCTTTTATTTTATTTCTTTATTTTTCCTTTACTGCACTGACAAGAACCTCAGGTAAGATGTTGAATGTGAGTGGTGAGAGAGGATATCCTTGCCGTGCTCTCACTCTCAGAGGGAAGCGTTCAGTCTTTCATTATTAACTGTGAGGTTAGCTATAGACATTTCAGAGCTGCTCTCTATCACACTGAGGAAATTCTCTACTGTTCCTTGTTTGCTAAAAGCTTTTATCATGAATGGATGTTAAATTTTGTGAAATATTTTTTCTACATCTTTTGGGATAGTTATATGATTTGCTGCTTTAATCTGTTGATATGGTGAATTATGTCTATGTATTTCAGAATGTTGAACCAGTCTTACCTTTCCTTATGATGTATTATTGTTTTCCTGTTCTTGGATTCAATTTGCTAATATTTTACTAAGAGATTGCTTCAATTTCATGAGGGATGTTTTCTGGAGTTTTCTTTTTTTCTTTCTTGTACTATCTTTGTTCAGTTTGGGTATCAGGATAATATTGGCCTTATTAAATGATTCATGTAGTGCTTTCTCCTCTTGTATTTTCTGCAAGAGTTTGTGTAGAATTGGTGTTCTTTTTTAGTTTTATTTTAAATATCACATCCTTGGAGAAGACTTTCCTAACACTTGAATCTAAATTAGGCCCCCCTCTGTTACTAACTCTGTTGGTGTCTTTTTTCTTTATAGATTTTATCATAATTTATAATTATACATTTATTGGAGGTTTATTTCTTTAATGCCAGCATTCTCTTCTAAGAGGCCAGGCCCATGTCTGTGTGCTGTTCACCGTTACATGCCCATTGTTTAGCATGGTGCCTGACACCTAATAGATATTTAATAAATATTGGCTGAATAAATACATGAATCCCTAGGATTTAATGAATGTCATTATTCATTATTCATCATACAGTTGTGAGCATTATACCTATAATAACTTACTAAGTGTTTGTGCAAACTTTGTACAATGAACAGGAAAACACTTCAGACACCTCTTAATGGGTATTAAAAAACATGGTATTTAACAGAATTAGATAATTGCAAACATAATGACTTACAATGTGGAGTTAGTATTTCCATAAATAACCTTATAATGTGAATGAACAAACTAAAATTTTGAGAAAAGTTAGAACTTACATTTAGCCTTAGCATGAAACAAAGAGATTTTAGTAAAAATAAAATGGCATTTTACTTAGCTTTTACAGATTAAATATAATAAATTTAAATAAAGAATTCAATGTTATATATTTTCTTTTTTTTAAAAGTAAAATCAGCTAAATATACTTTGGTAAGCAAATAGGAAGTTAGAGCAGTAAGCTACATACAGAGCATATGGTCCAGATACTGGGGTATAGAAGCAGCCTTATCTGCTGAGGTTTACAGAGGAAAAAGTTCAAGGAAGTGTTTACAATTCTAGTGGCTTCCATTTTAACTAATTTTTCAACTTGTTCCCAGTTAAACAACTGCTATAAATCTATTTCTTCCAGCAGCAATAGTAGTTTTGGGGGGTGGAAGAGAAGTGATGCCTCTGAGCAGCCAGTTAAACATGTAGAAGAAACCATAAATATATTCAAAATAAAACCAAAAACAATTTAAATTCAAGCAGCTGTGAGTTTCCCTTGCCAGTCCACTTTCATTCATTAATTCTTTCTTTGCTTGATGGGGGATGGGGGTAATACGGGGAGCAGCGTAGATATAGAACTTTTCATGGAACTTACAGTTTAGTGGGAGAATCCAGACAGCACATAGGAAATAGCAGCAGGTGATGTGAAGTCCTTTGATAAGGGACACAGTACAAACAGGAGGAATATTAACCTAGTTAGGGATGCAGTTATTTGATTTTCTGTTTGAACTGATACTTGAAAGATATGTAGGAAGTAAGTATGTGAAAGGGAATGAGGAGTGGAATAAGTGTTCTAGGCAGAGGAATTAATACTATTGAAAGCAACCAATATGTAGTGGGCACTTCCTAAGTGTTCCACATGAACAATTTCTTGTGATCTTTACAATGACTCTATGAATTGTGTAGTGTTATTCCCAATTTAGGGCTAAGGGTGAGGAATGAGGGACACAGAGAGTTTAGAAACTTGCCTTAAGTTACACAGGTAGTAAGTGATAGAGCTAGGATTTGTATAGTGTTACTCTGTGTATGATTGGTTGCAAGAATAACTGGAGTATGTAACGCTGATGGAGGGAGGTTGTAGGTGGGGGAAGTGGGAGAATAAGTGGTGTCAGGAATGAGACCAGGAAGGATGGAGGTAAGGATCTGGTTCTGAGGAAGGGTCTTGCAAGCCATGTAAAGGAACAAATTGAGTATCACTTCAGTGTTAGCCGTTTTCTCCCACAATTTACATTCCTACCTGCGCTCTTTCACCTTACTTGGTGTAGTGAAGAATATGATTCTGACTCAGGTGACATGACTTAAACATGACAAAGACTATATTCTAGTGGAACATCATTTTGCTTGAGAAGTTTTCCACCCCTGAGCCAAATAATCAGGGAAAGCTTCCTTACATGAATTTACAGCTTCCTAACAAACTGTTCATTGTCTATAGTTTTTTTGTTTGTTTGTTTTTTTACTGAAGTACATTTATTTTATTTTTGTCTTTGGGTCAGAATCATTTATTAAGAATTATTACTTTATATGCTGCTATGACACAATGAAGTGCCCTATTCTATTGTAAGGGTATATCACAAATGATTTGTTATGAAATCTGAAGTATTACATTTTATGAACATTTTAATTAAATAAAATAAATTAACTCAGATTCAAAATTTTTCTTACATATAACCATTACATTACAATTCTTCTTTATGAGTGGGAGAGGAAGGAGGGTTATTTTTATCATGCATCCACTGTGTAAGGAGGGGTTTTGTGTATGTAAATGACATCTGTTGAGCATATCAATGTGGATAATCAATTGGCAGGAAGCATGGCGGTCTTGGGAGTCTCTCCTTTAACTCAGCCATGAGCTAATGGCCACGGGGGGCTGTGTTCTTAATCCTAGCCAACCATCTTACACCAAAGGAGCCGGGAAAGACAGTAGAGTTGCTCAACATCAATATATGACTGCTGTAGGGAAAACAGAGTAAGCACACGTGTCTTCAGTGGTGGGTTAGTTGTGAACTCTTTAAAAACATTAGAAAGGCATGTAGATAAAGACTTAGAACTCCTTATTAGGAAGATCTTGCTCCGAATTTATTTCTACATCAACATATTTTCAGAACATTGGGCTCATAGCTCAACATTTTTCTGAGTAGAACTGGGAATGTTTACTGACCAGCAGAATAACCTAAACTCCAATCCTTTTCTTGCTTTTGCAGCAGCAGATCAGAGATTTTATAGACCTGCATGATTATTAGATTTGCATGATTCTACTGCCTCTCATTAATAACATTTTAGATTATGCATTGCTTATAAAATGTGTCTTAGAAGATGACTTTGTATATCTACCTTTTAAAAAATAAACATACTTCAGATGGAAATTTTTCATGGGATGAAAGCTTCTTTAGACTACTTCAAAGAATTATTGCAGTAGGCCCCTCTGGAAGGAAATGGAATTCTTGTCTTTGTGTTGGCTTGAGTCCCTGCTCTGAAGTCCTGACCTTTGTGCTGGGAATGCAGTAGATTCTAATTTTTGGTTTGCTGATTCAGGGGTAAGAAAAAAAAATCTCCTATAGTCCCATTGTAATTGTCAACCCCCTTAAATCTGGAAAAAAAGGAGAAGAAAATGTACTTTATGGAATTCTGTAAAGTAACTTCACTTTGGACAAGGAGAAAAAGAAGGAAGCCTCCTTTTATGCATTAGGCTTTCATTTAGTTCCAGGGCTTGTGAAGGGGCCGCAAAAGTCAAGGCAGCATGATACCAACTGAGCTGACACATGCATTCCCTTATGCACTACAGTTGCCATTTTAAAACATTAAAAGCAAAAAGTCAAAAAAAAAATCAATGATTGACAGTCTAACAGGACTAGCTGACTCAGCAACTAGGTCACCAATTTGCCTCATTTCTGGAAGAAATCCAGTGCTTGATAATTAGAGTTTTTCTAGAAATTGAATTGGTAAAAGTAGGTCAGTCCCCTTGGACTTTGGTTCCTCTTCTAGCAGGGGAGCGTTGGTCTGCCATAGCACGATTGGTCTCCTCACACATACCTTGAAGTCCATGAGAAGCGGAAGAGTTGGCCAATACTATTGGCTGGTACTTCTTCATTGTGGGATAAAGAGACCTGGCCAATCATGTCTTTGCATGTGGCAGCATTCTCAAACAAATACCTTGTATCTGAACAAGGAGAGCCCTTGGTAAAACTGTAAAGTAGGGAATTTTATCTTCAGTGACCCTTCCTCTCCATGCAACCTGACCACATTTTATTCATTTCCACCCAGCTCCCACAGCACAGTTGGGCTTTCCTAGATGCTTAGCTGAAAGCCCTGGCTTCTTCATTGTGGGTCAGATTTGCCCTCCTCTGTGATGCCTCATGCTCCAGGCCTTTCCCCTGTCCTTTAATCCCCCTTCAAAAACTATCCGGATTAGTTACAATCACTAAGTGCTCTTATTTTTAGGCAATAATGGATGGTCACCACCCATGGGATATTCTGTAATTCCTTTTAAGACATTAGATTGCTTGTATATATATATATATTGTTTTTTTTTTCGGTACGCGGGCCTCTCACTGTTGTGGCCTCTCCCGCTGCGGAGCACAGGCTCCGGATGCACAGGCTCAGCGGCCATGGCTCACGGGCCCAGCCGCTCCGTGGCACGTGGGATCTTCCCAGACCGGGGCACGAACCCATGTCCCCTGCATCGGCAGGCGGACTCTCAACCATTGTGCCACCAGGGAAGCCCAGATTGCTTATATTTTTATCTCTCTTGGATAATATAATGTCTCAGTCTAGTTAAAAAGGTAAAA
This sequence comes from Mesoplodon mirus, assembly GCF_964341445.2. NCBI lineage: Eukaryota > Metazoa > Chordata > Mammalia > Artiodactyla > Ziphiidae > Mesoplodon > Mesoplodon mirus. The sequence goes on along the minus strand of NC_138977.1, from coordinate 16,593,662 downwards.
AATTAGAACGTTTCAACAGACGAGTGGGAAGGCCCTTTACAGTCCATTTATTCCACATTCTTTCAATAATTGCCTACTCCACAAATACCTAGAATTCATTTTGTGGATATGTTTATGTTTCTCTTTTCTTCAAGACAGTTTTCAGCAACTATAACTTAAGCAGTCTGGAAGTTTTCACAATAAAGAATAAAGGAGAAAAATATATTACCTTTACATGTATTCCAAATAAGTCTTCAGGACTGGAAGAGTCCCAGAAACTACATACATTTTGTCTATTCATCTTAGTAGCCATTAAGACATAATCTAGTCTAATTGTCTGACTTAAAAAGCTGGGAACAGAGATAAAGGGAAAGGAAGTATTTATAAGGTCACAGAGATGGATTCCTGGCAGAATGGGAACCAGAACCCAAGTTTTAATATAATCGATATGATATATCTTATTTCAATAAAGATCAATAGCTTTAAATATTTATTATAAACATTGGGACTTTATATGTCCTATTATAAAGATAATTTTTTTCAACATCATTCCCTCCCATTCCTCCTCCTAAGCTACATCTCTAATTTCCTTTTAAATCTAACTCAAATTCACCTTCCTGGAAAAACATGCATGTGATTATCTTACTCCAAACTCATTGTACTTGACATTGCATCAGCCTTTAGGAAAATATTTTCAGTATGTTTAAGTTTAGCATGCATTCATTTATTTAAGAAGAAAGCTACTGTGTCTACTTTGTTTGTCTGATAAATAAGCATTTTCTTTTTTCACTCCATAGCACCCAAAGAATGCTCTGAAATGCTGATGCCAGTACTTTTGATTTCTCTCCTTTTCCCATCCTGTTTCCTCTGCCTTCTTTCTTCTGGGCCACTGTAGTCTGGAAGCAGAAGGTGTAGTGGAGACTAAGCCAAACATTCTCAGGGCTGATTGCAATTGAAAGCAACTTCAGCTGGTCTTTTGGAGGATGTGGCCTAAGGGAGACTGGTATCTTTTTACTTACAACATATTCAAAGCCAAAAATCTGTAAGCAAATAGTCTGGAGGTATGGAAAGCTGGTTGTAAGGGGAAAAAAAGCACAAGATTTTTAAAAGTATCGAGGAAACAGTATCCAATTTAGATCAACCGCCTGTCTCTGCTTTTTATATCCTTGATGTGAATTCAGGAAAATGAGCTCCCAGTTTAATTGTGCTGTGGGTGTGAGCCTGTGTAGCTGAGTGTTTAGAGATCTCATAAATTTTTGCACTTTAAATGATCCCTATAATGCCCTGAAAGAATGAAGCCTTCCTGGAAAATCTCAAACTTGCTCCTTGGGAGTTTATTTCTCCCTGGTGGAATCTGATTCACCATGATATTTATAGTGGATGTTTTGATTTTGTGCTGGTGCCTTGAGCTCACAGTGCATTTTTTCTAGACAGTGTTGTCATGAAATGTGACTTGCAAAACTATTTAAAGGCTAAAGCAGCCTTTTAAAAAACATTCTTTTAGGCACGAATCAAGATTGAAGGCTAAACCATTTCTTAATACCTCTCTCTACCCCTCCTTGTTTCTGCTGGACTCTGACGAGAATTTTGATGCCTAAGAACTAATTGAAAAAGCATCAGAACGAATGGGATACAGCATCTCACTCCCATATCACTAGCTGAGGGTGTAAATTTTAGCCTCTTTCTTAGAGTTATTGGAAGTGAAAGTGGGTCTGATTTAAATCTATTATTGAAGGATTGTATAGTTTTTGGGTGCTTGTCATTGGGGAGCCCCTTTACCCTCACTTCTGAGATAAACAGGGCGTGAGAATAGTTGTGTAACAAAGGAGGTTCTCTGTTCTTTTTCCTCCTCTTTCCTTCTATTTCCTCCGGTGGAGGTATAATAGTGCTTTTGCTAACAGTGCTCAGAAATTATGTTCGATCACCAGGTTTTCAGGACAAATCCAGGAATGGTGGCCAGTGTGAAACTGAGAAGCATCCAGGGTGGAGCTGAGACCTTGGGGAGAGATCAGGGGTTGAAAAGGCTGATGTGGAATAAGGAGGGAGAAAAGAAGAGGGAGGGAGACCAGAGAGGAGAGCGCTGTAGGACTCACCCCAGTGCTTTATAACGGGCAATTTTACCCCACTTTCATTTGGTAAACATTCGGCCATTTCTGGAGTCATATTTGGCTGCTGCAACTTGGGGCTAGGTAATACTGGTGTCTAGTGAGTAAAAGCAGATGCTGCTAACCACCCTGTGACATTTGGGACAGGCCCCCAGCAGAGACTCATCCAGCCCCAAATAGTGCTGTGGCTGAGAAACCTGCTCTAAACCACGAGAAGGGACTCGGTGGGAAGACTGCTGTTTTGCAGCACCCCCTGCACATCCGTGCATGACCGGCTGACAGCAGGTTGCTTCTTCCTGATAACGTATTGTGGGCATAGCTGAGGGTTCACATTAGGGCTCCTCCCCCACCATTCCTTACCTAACTGAGACTCTATCTGTCAGCATATACATATATTCCCTTTTACCCTCGGCATGTTAAATCTCTTTAATCTTCCTTTGTTATATTGTACCTTCAGCACTTCCACCTCTGGCCCTTTGCCTATCTCAGCAGCAGAGAAATACTCGTTAGGAGGTTCTCCTTTAATCACTTATTTGTTCATTTCTCCAATGAATTTATTGAGGGCCTGCTGTGTACAAAGCATCCTTATAGATTCTCTGCATACATCAGTACATCAGTGAACAAACCAAGACTGCTTGTGGAGGTTACCTTCTAGCAAGGAACACAGACAATAAACAGTCAGTAAGTAATAGATAAAAGAGATAATATGTTAAAAATTGTTAAGCACTTTGTTAAAAGAAAGAAAAGAAGAAGGTAAGGCGGTGAAGGTAGGGCCAGCTGTGTGTGGTATTGGCCGGCAGAGGGAGGGAAGACCTCATCGGCAAAGTGCCACTGGGTGCAGAGGGTAGGCAGGGAGGAAATAGTCACGGGCATTCTTGTTTTCCTTCCAAATGCTAACCTTTGGTAAAAGGAGCTCCAAATGCAGTGACAAGTCCAATAATCCAAAGTGCAACCAGCAAAGTTTCTTCCAAGAAAGACTGAATCCAGGAGCAAGTTTTTAGAAATTTTGCCAATCCAATTTATGAACTGGTTCAGTGGCCTTAAGCTTAAATTGTAGGTCATCTGGAAGCCCAGGAGTTGAGTTATGGTTCAATAATTTCTTGAGGCCTCCACGATGTTACTGATAATGAATGAAGGCTGCTTTCCAAAAAAAGACAGTTATTTGCCAGCACAGTATCTGCTATCACCCTTGCTATGCAGTCATAAACAGCACACTTTGTAACTGTAAGCCATGTATCCTTCGTTAAGTCACTCAGTTCAGAGAGATTTTCAAATACCTATAAAGGGTAGTACACTGTGTACAAAGATGTGGAAGGCAGAGTCCTGAAACTGAAAGATCTCACATCTAGAAGAGGTGGACTTGGGTCACACTTCTTTCTAGTGTATAGTTAGGTGTGATCAAGACAAAAATCAAATGTCATAAATATACAGATGACCAAGAAAAAGAAAATCACAACCAAGGGTGCAGAGGGGGCTCCCAGGAGAAGACAGCATTTGAATAAGTCTTACTGTTTGAGTATGGTTGAAATAGACAGAGAGGGGAAGCGGGGGGATGGACATCCCCAGAACTAGAATGAGTAAGAACAAAGCAGCAGGGCTGGGAGGCTGACAACAAGTTTTTAGGAAGCTATAGAGTAAGTGTGCATTCTTTGATCACAAGCAGGTCTTTGCAAAAAGGATTGCTTAAAGCTGTTAAGAGTCAAATGTATTCAGACCACAGATCCCGAACAGCTAAGTTCTCTCACCCTCTTCTCAGTTCTGAAATGTGGGGCAGCACGTCGATAAGGTGATGGCACTACTTTGGAAGGGCTAGATTTTCTTCATAATATTTTTCTAATTTGTATTTAAGTTTTTCACTTGAAAATCCTTGTCCAATTGAAAGACTTCACCAGCCTGAAACCCCCATTCCAAGGCACTCGTGCTTATTATGAAGTCAGTAAAGCTGCATTTCAGTGAACCGTCCCCATTTGAAAACTTTCTGCTCAAAATTTCTCCTCCTGGATACTGTTCATTTTCAATATCATCACTATTCTACCATACAACTGTGTTGATTTTGTCTATCTTTTCAGTGTTAAGATTTACAGTAACTGTTTAAAGAGGAAATTATATATTAACTTAAAAGACCATTAACTAAGGTCCAATCAGGCAATATTTTGAAACTTTGGTAACCTAATTTTGGCAATGTAGTATTCAAGACACTATACGTGAAGCAAAATATATGCCCCCAATCCAAATGGGATCCATTACCCTGCCTGCCCCATAGCTGTAAATAAGCCTTTTGGGAAGTCATGCGTATCACAATAGACCTCATCTTCAGGAATTGAGTTATTTAATCAGAGTGACTATTTATTGAGATTTCAGGCACTTTACTTGCCCCCCCCCCCCTTTTTTAAGCATTGCTACCTTATTTAATTCTGGCAGCAACTATGTGAGGTAAGGATTACAATTGTGACCATGTTACAGATGGAGAAACTGAGGCTCAGAGAGGTTAAGTAACCTGTCTATGGACCTAGTGAAGGAATGGATGCAGGCTCTTTGAAGCCCTGTTTCTTGGAAAAGACACTTTGGAAGAATACGACCTTCTTGCTTACCCTGTGGGAAGCTGAGACAATGTTAGCAAAGACTCATATTCTTGCATCCCTACATAGAAGTGGGATGCTCCGGTTTGCAGAGAGGTAGCTTCTTTCTTTTAAGTGAAAAGATTTGCTTTTCATGTTGGTTGGTGTTTTTCAGAATACCCAGGATTACATTTAGGTCATCCTTGAGGGGTGATGGATGAGAGAAGAATTTTAAAGGTTTTGATATAAGGAGGGGGAAAAAAAGAAGCAGAATTAGGTTTCTGGACATCTAGATCTTACCAGCACTTACTCCATACGCGGGCCTCTCACTGTTGTGGCCTCTCCCGTTGCGGAGCACAGGCTCCGGATGCGCAGGCCCAGCGGCCATGGCTCACGGGCCCAGCCACTCTGCGGCATGTGGGATCTTCCCAGACTGGGGCACGAACCCGTGTTCCCTGCATCGGCAGGCGGACTCTCAACCACTGCACCACCAGGGAAGCCCGCCATGTTGTATTTTAAATTTTCAGTTTATGTGGGACTCCTTCCCCTTACCTGTAGGTAGTGAGTTTCTTAAGGATAGGGACTATGTCTTCCCCAGTTTTGTGTCACCAGACTCCACGTGGTCCAAACAATGTCTGGGAAGTAATAAGCGTTCAATAAATACCCCAAGAACTGATGGTTGACCTGATTAGTTGTGTGCTTTGTTTTTTAGAAAGATCAGATTTTGGGACTTCCCTGGTGGTCCAGTGGTTAAGGCTTCGCCTTCCAATGCAGGGGGTGTGGGTTTGATCCCTGGTCAGGGAGCTAAGATCCCACGTCTCCTGGCCAAAAAACCAAAACATAGAACAGAAGCAATATAGTAACAATTTCAATAAAGACTTAAAAAAAATAAAATCTTAAAAAAAATAAAAAGAACAGATTTCCCAGGCTTCCCAAATTTGCAAATTTTTTGGCAGTTGAATTATTAGTGAACTTTACATTTTACAGTCCTAGCTTCACGTAAAGTCATGGACAGAGATTCCTTCTCCTTCTGTTGCTCCATGCTGACCTGTGTAATTTTAGGTCAGCATGAAGGATTAATGGTGAGAGCACCTTTTAAATAAGTTATTTTTTTTTTTTCTAAAGGTAGGTGGAAATGAGGGTTTTTTAAAAAGTGGCATCATTACTGTAAACTATTCATTTCCCAATCTATACTTAGATTGTCTATACAGTAATCTTGTACTTGACTAAGCACTTTCATAGAAAGTAAGATGGACATTTTCCCTCAGAGTGTAAATTTGCTGAAGTATGATAAGCCGCTACTTCATCTTTTCCCTTAAAATCTTTTTTTTTTTCCTGTTTCTAGTCAAGCATTTATTAAAACATTAGGAAGAAAATTTAGGTCATCCTTTTAATGTGCACTGACCTAGTTACTTTTTCTTTCTAAGCAACTGTTTAAACTAGATTTATTGAGGAAAGTGGTTGGTTCAGTCTTGCATTAAATCATATAGCACACAACAATGAGGAAAATTTGCAAAGTCCAGCTTATGCTATGCTGCCCCTTTCTCCCCTTTGGTGTCCTTGATTCTGCCCTTTTCCTTTGGATACCAAGGTCTTATTGCACCAGGACTGTATGTGATTAATTTTTTTCATATAGGAGTGTCTTTCATTGAAAACCTCTTAATTCATATTACATGGTGATGATTCTAAAATCGTCATGTTAGTTGGCTCCTTCCCCAAATTAAAGGACACGTTAACAAATAACTGGTTAGTGAGTAATGAACATAAACAACAGTCACACACATTATTCATTGGACAGTTTGAATTTGCAGGTCTAATGCCTTCAGTTGTCTCTTTGGAAGTTGCCTTTTCAGAGACATAAAATAGGATAGTACTGTGAGTGCAGTCTTGATAGATGAAAATTCTATATTGTTCCCTTTTTTTGTCAGAAAATTTTCTTTTGCTTTCTCATTCATTACAAACTGACTTCTGGATGATTACACAAGCAATTCTCCAAATTTCTTAGAATAATCCTGTTAGAAGTTTTATTAGTCAAAGAATATCTCTGTCCTAGATGGAATAGTTTTGATGGAATATAATCAAATGGTCCCTTATTCTACTGCTGGCCTTACTGCAAAATTATGGCTGAAATATACAGAGATCTTACGAAAATTTGACTTTGTTAACAGTCTTCCACTGTTTTTGTTTTCATCCAGTCAATTTGAATTTCAGGGAAAACTCAGCTGAATAAAACATTTCATGTAAATTTTGTTTGATCTGGTTTACATTTTTACTTCTAATGAGGCACCGATTCTTAAATCAGCCAGCTGGAATTAATAATCCAGCAGAAAGGCGATGCTGCTAACACAGTCAGCTTTTCCTGTTCTAGGGGATTATGCTCTTAAATAGCCTACTTTATTGTTTGTTGAACAAACCTATCTCCCTTAGTGGTACTGTCTTTGAAAATGGTTCTGATTTCCTGACAGCGCCTTGGGAGTCTGGAGCGGGGCTTGGAGGGAAGGCTAAGAATCTCCTGCCTTTCCTCCTCTTCTGCAGAATCTTCTCTTTCTTCTCTAGGTGGCTGTACTTTCCACTGCTATCCTGGCCCTATTTCTGCTATTTTGGTCACCCCTCTGCCATGGATAGACCTATGGGTTCTCTCTCTCTCCATTTTAATCTTCCTATCTACCCTTAAAAGCCACAGTTCTCATGTCTACCTTGGGAAATCATACCCATACTTCAAGCCTCAACTAGAAAGCCATCTTCTACTTCCCATACGCCTCAGTCTCTTTCTCCCTTGGCACTTCGCTATCATTGTGGTTGGTACTGTTTCTACTGCAGTCATTCCCTCTTCTTTACTAGGATAATTTGAGTACATCTTATCTCCCCTACTAGACTGTGCACTCCTGGAAAGTGGAAACTGCGTCCTTGTTCACTCTAGAGAACACAGTTCAGTACCTAGTATAAAATAGGATGATTTCTGGAGTGCAGATAGTATCTTAGAGAATCTGCGCTCACATTAGCCAATTGCATTCCTTCTGTCTGCATCACTTTCTTTCACCCCAGATCCCAGAGGTAGCAGGCGTGGCACAGAGGTGCAAGTTCTGGGCTCTCTCTGCTGTGTCTAGGTTAAGCTGGCCAGAGGCTTGCCAATAAGGCCCTGATGAAAGGAAGCCATGTGCAGGACGTGAGACAAGAAAACACAGATCGTTCATTTTGATCTCCATAATGTGCTATTTATTGGTTTCAGTGCCCATCTCATGGAAATGAAATATTTAGCTTCCTATTCTCCATTTAATACTTGGATTTAAAAAATGTATTATATATGAGCAGAACAGAAAGGAAGCTGCTCCTTCTATTTTTTATGACAATCTGACCGCATTAGAGAGAGATTATAATTTGATTTCGCAGAGGAATACAAATATTAATTATTAGACTCTGAAATGTCCCCAAGCAAAATTTCCTTACAATCTCATTAATATAACTTCTTTAAGTTCTAAACTGCAATTGGACTAACCAAAGGCAATGTACTCATGTAACAAAAAGTTTAAGACATTCAGAAGAAGAGTAGTAAAATACGACTAAAAAAATCAAAGCAATTCATCCAAAGCAGCAAGTGACAAATGCAAAAACTACTGCTGTCAAAAATGTAATGGTAAGCGTAAATCCAGAGGAAAAATGTGCAGGAACGTTGCGCTGTCTAAGATACCTTTTAACAGTAAAATCTATATGCTGCTGGGTATGGGGTGTCTAATGATGTTGCAGAGGAATTCTAATAGCATCCTTGGGCTGAACTCTGGGGAGAGCTGTTTTCAGTAACTCTTGAAGATGTTCCTCATGCCTAATTCATTCATGCAGAGGGTAGGGCAGAGAGCATTATTGCTAGAAAGAGAACTTCAGGGCTTGGCAAGTGACACAAGGCAAACCCAGGATTATAAAGCAGGAAGGCAGGGTGTGGTGGTACATATATGAACCTCTGTAGAGATTTCATTAAACAGTGCACCCACGGGGGTACTTAGAGCAAATATGTTAGCAGAAACAATAACAAAGGGCCCCGATAAAAGAAAGCAATACCTAGAACATGAGACAAGAAAACCTGGATCGTGCAGAGGAGAAGCTCAGACAACATATAAAGAAGAAGTAAGACTAGAGTAGAGAGACAAGCCCCAGAGCTGCAACTAAAGGTTTTTCCCTGCTTCCTTTGGAGGAGAAAATACAGTGTGAGAACTTGAATTTGTATTCTTTGTAGATGTTTATATACATTTGTACCTAAGGCAATGCCGTGGTTATTTTTGCAGTGTATGGATTTACTCTTTTTCAGCATCTCTTAGGTTGTAGCCACAAAATCTCAATATAAAGAATCATTGTAGAGATGGAACTTACAATTTGAATTAAGATTTTCCTGAGTGGGCAGAACCGGAGGTGGCAGATTCACAAATATAACTTATCTCACAATTAGAATGTACAATAACATGCAATTTCTTTATTATATTCATAAATAATTGGCCTTCCTCCAAATCCCTATTTACTAATTACCAAGAAAAACATTCAAATGTACTATGCGGTTTAAAGCTGAATCAGATCTAGTAATTTGAATGGTTCATTTAGAAAATAGTCTTTCTTGGCTAAAAATGCCCAGTTAACAACAGAGGCATTCTCTTCTCTTCTCTCTCTGCTTTGTTGCCTGAGGTTTGTGGAGAAGGAGTGTGACTTCCATGGTCTTGTGGAGGTGGGGAAGATTCAGGAACCTCACACTAGATGTTCCTGGTTTACCCACTGTCATACACAACCAAAGTTTGTGGCCAGTGTAACTCTCACTTCGGGTGGGGCTCCTGCAGCCTTGGAGATGATGCTGGCTTGATATCACCAAGGTCCTTACTGGAGCTACAGTACTTCTCACATCTGGTGGGAAATCACACTCAGCCTTGACTTTGGGGGTCTGCTCTATAGCTCTTTCTACAGAATCCTTTGTGAGGAGTCTACTGCCGAGGACCTCCCATTCCCCTCACCCCAGACTCTCAACTACTCCATGTGCCCTCTGGTCACCAAGGGTGATACGGGAAAGGCTAGTTCTCAAGTCTCTCCATTCCCACTGTCTACATTTTCTTCACAATTTGAAGTGGCCACACACCAGATAGATGTTGGAGAGGTCATCTCTTACCTGGGTCCTAACAGGGATCAGGGTCCATAGCCTGTCTCTGACCTCAGTTTCCCTCAATGTTATGATGCTTTTCTCCCCATCTGGGACAAATCCCCCATGGGGAATATCAGGATCTGCATTAGGCTACTTTACTTTCCCTTGCTTTCTTCTTTCCAGCATTCCTGGGCCTGGAAGGGGTGTATTTTTCCTTTACTTCCTCTATATTTTATTTTCCTTCTTGATTCTAGACAAGGTTTATTGGAGGACAAGTCTCTTCTCTATACTTTAGAAAGACTGTGGGTGCTGATTCCCCTTGGCTTGGTGACTGATTTGTCAGAGGAGGTTGGAATTATTAAGAAAATCATCTCTTAAGACAAGAGCTGAATCTTGCTGCCGAATCCTAGTTGGAACATCAGAATTTGACCTTTCTCTCTTCATTTCCAATCAGTAACCATACCTTCTCTCCCACTTAACAACGAAAAATCGAATGCTTTAGGAAACATACTTAGAAAGACAAAGTTGAAAGCATATTGATTTTTAAAATAGTACATATATTGCACGGCACTGACCCTCCCATCAGGTCCAATGTAAAGTTACTTCCATAAATTTATTTCAGTCTGTGTGTGCCTCAGGTTAAAATAGAACAGCACTGAGGTACAACCAAGGCAGCTCTAATAGTTCCTACCTAGAGACAGACATGCATTTCAGGTTAAAAGTATATTTCTTGGGAAAAAATTCTGTGGCCTAATATACTCTACCAAAAACACAAAACAAAAAAGCAAAGCAACAAAAAACTCTGCATGTGTGTATATACATATACATATAAATGGACACTCACTCATATATTTAGTTTTTTAATTATTTATTTTAAAAGTTTTTTTTAGTTGATTTATACTTGATTGATGAAAAAAGAACGTGGATACCATATTCCATTTACAGCCCTGAGAACTGTGTAAGAAATAATCAATTTAAAAGCAACTTCATGAAGCCATGAATATAACATATTAACTTATATTGTTTAAACAGTATAAGTTGTTTCCCCATAACATGAGTTAAATTATCTTTATACTTATCTTGGTATCTTTCAAAAATTCCATTCTTGCTTGTCATTTAATTCTAAGGAAACAGTAGGGGAGTGATCATAATACATTGACTTATATGGAAAATCATTGATAATTCTTTGAGTGGAAGAGAAGTTTGACTTACCCTTCTGGATGAAACTCAGAACATGATCTGAATTTCTTTACTTCTAAGCAAATATTCTAAAAAATGAAATCAGTGATATGTGTTTAAACAATCTGTGATTTTAGAAATTTGAGAAACAAGAATGACTGTTGATGAAATGCTTTTAAAAGTTATATTACTTAATATTGGCCCTCTGAATCTAAGGTTTTTGTTTCAGATGTAGGTAGCAATGTAATTCTTTGCAAATGCATGTCCTAGTATAGTTACACATATCTGTATTCCTAATATAATGTTTTCAATCTTTTGACATCAAAAATGCTATTCCATGAAAAGCTCCCTTTTAGTTATGAAACTTACAAGAAGCTCTTTGGATATGAAAACATATGCCTGGTGGTATTTATCCAAAACTCCAGCAGTCTGCTGAAAAGTGAAGCATCCCTAAAACCCTTCTGTGAGAGTTGCAAGGGACTTAAGTGATCCATCTACACTTTTTAATGGAAAGACCATTCTCCTCTCCTTGGGGAAAAAGAGTGTAAAAGAGAGACTTCTGTCTTCATACAAACATCTGTTAACATAACACCATCTTCTACAATCAGGGATATTTTATCCTCTTGATTTTACCTGCTTTAAATCTAACTTAAAATGTCCCTTTTGTTTGATTTAGTTCTTTTGACTTAGAATTTTAGCTTTTCTGACATTATTTTACTTCCATTATTTTTTACATTGTATTTTTCACTGGGTACACATCTCTCCTTTTGTCATTTTAAAAACTTGAGTTTACCATAAAGCTTCTTTTGCAACAAACTGGTTTCATTGGCCACATCCTTTTTCCTTTCTCCAGAACCCATCCACTATTCAATAACTAGAATTTTACTCTCAGGTTAACCTTATGATTCTTCTATTTAAACACAAAGGGCAGACTAAAATGGGTTTGCCTGATTTCTACATAGCTATACTTATTATAGTTGTGTCTGGAAACATCTGGAGAAAATTTCTTTTTTTTATTTTTCTAGGTCAATGACATGATGCAATTATTAGGAGAAATTAAGTAAAAAGGTACAGGAATCTATGTTTAGTGCTCCAGCTACTAGATTCTAGAGGTGGCTTTTCTGCTATGTCTGTACTTCCTCACTGATGGTCAGAAGAGTCTAGACTTACAAGATTCAATTTTTCAAAATACTCCTTTTGAAAATGGTGTAAAAAATGCTTTAAATACACAGTTTTCAAATAGTGATTATCTCTGGTGTAACATTATGGGAAACTTTTTCATGTTGTTTTGCCTCCCTGTGTTTTCTAATTTTCCTGCAAAAAAAAAAAATTAAAAATTCAATAGTCTCAGTTCTACAAAAAACCAGTGCATATATTTCACTCAATTTATGTGTCACTAATGTTTATCCTAATCAAACAGTCATGCTTTTAGCCTTGCTGTTTTCTACTGTGGTTTCTTATTCCTGAAACTCAAGAACCTCATGAATTGCTCTTCGCTGAGAGCTATATCCACAGAATGCAAAAAGAACCCATGGACATATTCATTCATTTGGCTATTTGGTCACCTGTTGTTATTGAAATTTTTTTTTCTAAAATTGAACTAAACTCAATTCAACCTGATTATTTTTCCAAAGACAGACAGGAATTCTTCTTTAAACAGATTTCCTCTGACACCCAAATACGGACATCCAAATAAATGCAGAGTCCAGTTGTCATTAGCACTGCTGTCTAATCTGTAACTGTGCCATCTTGGATATCCAAAATCTTATTTTCAGGGTTATTTTGGCAACTGGATGCAACCTAAATTGCTAGAATTGGACCCCCAAAAGAGGTTCTGACAGTTTTTATCATTCCTTTTCCCTTCTACCTTCATGCACTGCCATTTTCCCCTTTGGGCTCTAAGGAGATATCCTTTGGAATGAAAAGCATACTCCAGCATTTTGTTTACTTGTATTTTTGTTTGGTGCTAGACCTGGATAGTTGCAGAGGATGATGTGGCTCTGTGGTCTTAGTTGAATTTAATACCTTTTTAAAAAAAAAATATTTATTTATTTATTTATTTTTGGCCGCATTGGATCTTTGTTGCTGGGTGTGGGCTTTCTCTAGTTGTGGTGAGCAGGGGCTACTCTTCTTTGTGGTGCACGGGCTTCTCATTGCAGTGGCTTCTCTTGTTGTGGAGCACAAGCTGTAGGCATGTGGACTTCAGTAGCTGTGGCACGTGCGGACTCAGTAGTTATGGCACACGGACTTAGTTGGTCGGCGGCATGTGGGAGCTTCCCGGACCAGGACTCGAACCCGTGTTCCCTGCGTTGGCAGGAGGAGTGAGTAAACAAATGAGAGAAACCTGCCAATCATGAAAGCTGTGCTCAGTGGTCCAAGAGTATGACACTGCTCAGTGTTGGCTGGGTCCTGCTCGTAATGGTCTGCTGAGACTTAGGTGACTCTGTCCCTTTACAGAGAATAGACAAATCACAACACACGCATGCTGGACCACTACAGTGGTAATATAGAATTTTTTTGAAACCTACTATGTTTTAGGCACCTTGATCAGACTTTACCTATATTATGACATTAAGAGATAAGTATGGTTCTTGACATTTTTTGTGGATTAGGAGACTGAGGCTCAGACACTTTAATTGGTCAAAGTCATACACATACAGGATAGATGCAAGATTAAAACCCTGGTTTTTCTGAGTCTGATGCCCTTGATCAAAGCCGCACGTGATACTGCTCTACACAGTACCTGCCCAGTGAAAGGAATTAGGGCTGTGGTCTATGAGAAAAGGCTGTAGAAACTGTTGGGAGAGCTGTGGCAGAAAGCGTAGAGGGAAGAAGAAAACTTGGGGTGGAAGGAACGGAAACTGACGTCAAATATTTTAAGGGTTATCATGTGGAAAAGAAGTTTGATTCTTTTCTTCTTTTTTATGACTCCAAAGGAATACAAGGATTATGGAGTAGCAGTCACTGAACCATAGATTCAGTCCATATTCAGGGTTTTCATTATTTTGTACTTGTAAATATTCACTGCTAAGTGTATTTCTTATGCAAACTTTTATTTTTGCTGTGAATTTGTTGCTTTTTTTTCCCTTTTGCTCGGCTCTCTTCAAGTTTCTGGTTAAGATTTCCTTTATCCTTTAACAGCTCTGTAAAATAACTTTCAATTCTCTTTCCACACATTTTCATCCCTCTTTAGCTATAGTCCTGTGACTTATCTTTGCTGTCATTCTATGAGATCTCTTGCATTACAGTTTCTACTTCTTGGATATCATGTCTTGATCTTTTTGGTTTAATTCTTTGTTTTAATGGAGCATAACCTCCAGCAATCTCCTAAAAAAAAAGGGTGCATAGAAACAACATCTTTGGAGAACTTGGACGTCTGAAAATGTGTTTATTCCATTCTAATGTGTGATTAATATTGATTTGGATTTGAGAAAGTTGTGCTCTCTACAAGGGAGGAATCATGGTAAGAATCCATGGTCTCTGACAAAACTGTCCAATCTAGTGTGCATTTAGAAGGAAAGTGGCCTGAGGACAAAGTCAGGGTCTACTGGCAGCAGCTTCTCTGGATGTCACCAGGACACAGCAAATTCATTTTTATTACTTAGAATCGTTGGCGTTATTTGAAAAGATGCTGGTGTGCTGTTATCTCACTGGGTAATAGTGATGCATATCCATTGGTAGGTAATGATCCATCTTAGGTAACTGTCCATCTATTATTAGAAGGAAATGGGTCACATCAGACCACATTGGTTTTATGTGTGATCCAAATAGAATATGTGCCTTCCATTTAAGAAAAGAATGTATAGGTAGAAAGATTGTATGCTCTAATTCTGAGACTCTTAACCTGAAGTCTTCTATAGATCATTTCTGTGGGTCCTTGAATTCCTTAGACTTAGGTGCAAATTTTACTTGTGTTATTATGTACTCTAAGCTTCAGTGACCTAATAATAAGGTGAAGATAATATTAATACCACCTCATATGATGATTGTGATTTTCAGTATTTAGATATTAGAATATATAAAATATATAAAAATATTTAAAGAGACCCATGACACACAAAAAGGTGAGGAACTACTGAACTCTAATTCCCCTCTTTCCTCCACTTACTTAACTAAAGGAAAAACAGGTTACATAGATGTTTGTGTCATGTTGATATGACATTTGCTTTTAGCACAGCTGAGTACAGCCCGCCAGTTTTCTGTCTCCTTGACCAAATTCTTCCCACGTTAGGTTCAGCCAAGTTTATATTTGAGCCTTCTCTATCATTATTACTCACTTATTTTTCAGGGGAAGGTGAGGTGAAAGTTCTTTGTTCTGAGATTCATTGCCTACAATTAAATGTGGCTGATAGATGCTTCTGAAACCAGAAGGTGTCAAGGAAGCAGCATTTAATTTTGTCGTTATTCATTCTTCTTACCTGGCCAGGAGAAATATGTAAATAAAGATAAATCAATGTAGAGGCAAAATCTTGACAGTATTACATGACTGAAGTGTACATGGGAGTCTTAAGGCAATTACAACCATGTTGGAACAAGAAACACTCTGCTACAGTGCTTTTGACCAAGGAGATCAGAGTCTTTGTTTAATTGATCTCTTTTACAAAGTCAGTTAATGTAACTATGTGGAAGTAGGCTAATTAGTTGACATCCTGTGATCACAAAATATTAAATTTTGATTATTAATTACATATAATTTTTACATGTATATTATTTACAAAATGCCTTCATATATTATTTTATTTAAAAACAACCTGGTATAGTAAACTATCATTGCCCATATTTACAAAGGAGAAACTGAGGACAGAGATTGGAAGAGATTTGCCTTAAGTCGTGTAGCTAATAAGGGTTAGCACTGAAACAAGAGTACTTGCCTTCTGATTCCAAGTTCAGGTTTTTTTCCATCATACCATGTGGCCTCCTGATCACCATTAGTCATGCTGCTCTTATCCTCCAGCGATGGATACATTACAGAGGTAAGGGTGAAACGGGTGGGCCATGCTGTCCTTGAGGGTTTGTAGCTATGCCCTGTGCAAAAGAAATATGCTCTGTTAGCCTGCCAGGTATGAGCAGGCTGAGGGCATATGACCTCAAGGACCAGCCAGATATAGGATCCCAGGGAATTGGGGCCAATGCAGTCATTCACCAAGAGATCAACTTTACTCCTTCTATTTCAGGTAGGTGTTAATAGTACATGAGCATACAAAATATTTACAAAGGACATGAAGCAAGTGTGCCAACAAAGATTTATGACGTTACCACACTCCTCGAAGGACCCAGCATAATGTAATTCATGTCCATTTTTTTGTCGACTGTATGAATCAATAACAATACTATTTAAAATGATGTTGAGTCAAGGTTTTCATCCCATGGTTTAACCTAAGAGGTAAATCACTTAAAAATGTTGCTTTTATAAACAATTGCTTTTCATTAACCTCATCTTTTTTACTTTAATTTTTTTTTATAAAAAGGAAAAAATACACAAAATTTTACTTTGTGAATAAATCTGCCACATGCGGGACTTGAAGTGATATTACTGATGCAGTGAACATTTCTGGCTTGCTTGAGATGGGGAAGAAAGTGTTAAATCTTTCCCCTGCTCTAGATTTAACACAGGTGGGACCTCAAAAGGTCTTGAACATGATTAGTGGTATTTTTTTTAAAGTGTCCATCAGGATTTGCTTCAGGCTTCCCTCTGAAGCCTGAAGCAAATCCTGATGGACAAAGGGTTTGAATCTCATTCCCATTTGGTCATGGTCATGGCCACGACTGTAGAAGTCAACACTGCTCTGCATACACTAGAGACTTTGGCTTCACCAAACATGGTCTCATTTTCTCATAAATAGAGAAATGCCTCTTTAGCAAAGAGCTTATAATTTTTTATGTGAAATAAAAATTATCCTTTTTGGACAATATTTCTGCTGGAGTCCCTGGATAATTTATCTCCTTTCCTTTTGCATGGCTGTAATTGTTTTGAACACTATATACATCTAGATTGAAGAAACTCTTTCAAGGAGATGTCTTAACAAACACTTAAGAATAATACTCAGCTTCATGTCCTGCATTCTTTAGATACTTAACAACTGAGTTTTACCCAACCCCCAATTTCTCTTATTCCATTTTCACAATTTTCTTCAAAAACAACCTCTCAAACTTCTCTATTTTATATCTACATTTAAGCACATTTTTCTCCACCTTTGCTTTAGTAATTTGAAGAAGGCCCCTTGGGGAGCATCTCCAAACTCCATCTGGTCCTTAGTTTTATGCTGCCTCTGCTCACCAACCAATCTTTGTGGTCTCTTGGAAGGAGCCCATGCATAATGTGGGGGTCACTGAAGAAGCTATGTATAAACCATAAAAAATTACTAAGTTAATAATTAATTGAACAATTTTAAATTAACTTCCATTCAACCACTACTTCATCCATATTGGTGTCTTCCAGTTGTCTATATCTGAAAAGTCCAGGTATATTTCCTCAGTATTCTACTTGCTGGAGAGATGGGGGAGGGCAGGCAGTGTTGGTAAACAGCTAAGCAACTGCTGGACTACCTTGATGGGTATGCTGTCAATCTGCTTTGCTACTTTCCCCTAGTTCTGATTGTGGTTCTGAATTCTTTGAAGACTAAAAAGATATTCCTGTACTTAACAATTGAACTAACAGCTTGACTAGGGGAAAAAATACTGCTGAAATCTGTCAATGAATGTCGCTAACTTATGTTGCATTTATAGACAGGGAGAAAACTAAACCTAGCAAGTCCTTGGAAAGATGTGCAAGCTGGCTGACAGGTGTGACATCTCAGCAAAATAAGTTAAGGCGACACTGAGCAGTGGGTTTTGTCCAGTGAGACTTGATTGGTCACAGATGACAATTCCAGCTCCCTGAGGTGTTTCTCCAGTGTCTATGATTAATATCAAATGTCAAGTAAGGCTCACTTCCAACAATAAGGTCTAAGACATACTCAGTTAAAGCAACATAGGATTTTCATTTCCCATAACCCAATGAAGCTATCCAGACATTTCCTGGGGGATTATCCCCAGGATGAATTACATAAAAGGGGAGCTACAAGGGCTTTCTTCCTTAAGTAAAAGTTCAAGCAGTGCACAACAGAAGCAGATACGTATATTTTGCATGAGGAATGGTAGGACAGGCTTTTTTTTTTTTTTCTTTTTTTTTTTTTGCCAAAGGTGTTGAATAGGTTAAGATAGAAGATTCTGAGATAGACTCAGATGAAACCTGGATAACACATAATCATGGAACAAATGATTTCAACCAAAACCAAAGTTTGGTTATATATTTTCAGAGTAGATAAAGAAGAGGTGTTCTTTAGCTCTTTCACTATTGATGCATACATTCTACAGTATAATTGATGATAAATGTGTGTGCGTGTATACATATGTATACATTTTCTTGTTTTTGATGCCAAGGGTCTTAGCATCAGCAATAAGAAAATGTATATATTTATTTTTCAAAAATATTTTTATAGGAGATGTTTAAAATCAGAAGTATTAACATAGTTTATGTAGAAGACCTAGATGGTTTTCCACCTTTTGTCCCCAGAAAGGGGTTATTTGCAAGCCCTAAATTGTGGGTGTGTCCCTGCTTCAGATGATCACACTTTTGGGAGAGGTCGTAAGTTGGTAACAAGATTATATTTATCATTTAATATTTAATTCCTTCGGTTAGTGTCTCAGAATAAATCAAGAAAGTTCGAATTTAACCCATTTTCTTTGTTGCCCCCTACATCTTACTTATCACTTCTATCTTTATGCCTCTCTCTTTACATATTTATTTGTCAATAATTCCACAAGGATTTGAAGTTGCTTAAAACAAGAGTGTGAATAATAAAATAATACAGAAATACAAAATCAAGATTGAATAAATCCTTATTATACATAAAGGGAAAATGGATTTTAGGGAATAGTTTAACAAGCATACATGACGAGGATCTGAATTTGAGAGTGCCTAGTAGAGGGATCTGTACTGCTATTGCTTTATCAGAACAAATCTTTATCTACTGTCAGTGAAATGCTGATTGTTTGGGATCCTTTGTGGTTGGACAACAGGTCAATAAATGCTATATGCCTAGAAGTGACATTGAGAGTTATGTTGGTTTGAAACTAAGTTTATATGACACCAACATTAGCGATTACAAAGTAAAAAAAAAAAAAAAAAGAGAGAACATTGAAGACGGAGGCAGATCCTGAGCTCACCTTTCCGCAGACACAATAAATCTACAATTACACATGGAATAATTCCTTTGGAAAGGGACCTGAAATCTGGATGAACAGAGCCTCCACAATTTAATGTTTTGCTTATTTGATAGGTAAAACACATTGTTTTAATTTTCATGTCTTGTGTATTTATTAGTAAGTTTGAGAATTTTTGTTTTCTGAGAAAAATACATGTTTATATTCTTTACCTTTGTCTTTTCCTTATAGATTTAAAGAAAGTCTGTATATATTAGGGAAATTCGCTTTTTGTCTATTTCAGTTTTAAAATATTTTCTTCAGTTTGATTTTTTTCCTTTAACTGTATTTATGGCAACTTTGTCATAGAGAATTAGGAGTTATATAGTCTTGCTTGCAGTTTTTTTCTTTAATACCTTCCTTAATGGTTTCTTGTCTTGTTTGGAAAGGCATTTTACTTGGAAAGGCCTCTAGTTGTAATTTTTTCCATATTTTTTTCTAGTGTTCTTTCAGTTTTTTTTTTTTTTTAACATTTAGAACTTTAAGTGATATGAAATTTATCTGAATATTTGGAGTAGGTGAGCATCTAATTTTATTTTCTTCCATTTGGATATTTTTCTTATTATCATTAAATATCATTGAATAGTCCATTCTTTTTCCACTAGTTTGAAATTCTGCTTTTATCATATACTAAATATCCATGTATTTATAGATCAGTTTCAGTACTTTATTTTCTTCCTTTAATCTACTTGTTAATTTCTGCATCAGGACTACGCATCAATAAGTACTGTCACCTTTATGTATCTTTTGTTATTGTAGGGAAGGGCCTTTTTATTATTCTTATTTTCCATAACATTCAAGTCTTTTCTGTCGTGATTACTTTTCAAGCAAGGGGCATTTATTTAGAACATCTGTTTAGGTCATCTTTTACATTTGTTAAAGTTTTATAGTTTTCTTCTTATAAATTTACACATGTCCTCGTATTTACTTTTATGTAGCTATTTTATACATTTTGTTCCTCTTATTATTGAGATTTTTTTTAACTGGATATTCTTGGTATAAAGGAAAGCTTTGGGTTTTTAAAAAATATTAATTTAGCTTCTCATTAAATTCTATTAGTTCCAATTGCTTCTCATTGATCCATATCCTTTTGAAGATTTCTTCTAGCACATGACAGTATATGGCTGCCTCAAGTTCTGATTCAACCCACAAGACTTGGCTCAAGTGTCTGCTCCTCCAAGATCTCCCTCCCTTGTGCAAGGGGCACCTGTGGCATAATAGAATGAGCACGGAAGGTACACTAAGAACACAGGAGCTGAACACTGCTTTATATACCATATTAGCTAGGATTGGGTTCAGCTCCACATATCAGAAAACATGAAAAGAAGAGTGGTTTAAACACACAAGATTTTTTTTTTATTGGAGTATAGTTGATTTACAATATTGTGTTAGTTTCAGAGGTACAGCAAAGTGATTCAGTTTTACATATATATATATATATATATTCTTTTTCAGATTCTTTTCCCTTGCAAATTATCATAAAATAATGAGTATAGTTCCCTGTGCTATATAGTAGGTCCTTTTTGGTTACCTACTATATATATAGTAGTGTGTATATGTTAATCCCAAACTCCTAATTTTTTTCTTGCTGTGAAAGAGGTCTGAAGTTGGGAGCCGAGGGCTCGTTGGGTGGTTCACAAAGTTGTCTGTGACATCCCTAGGACAAGACCCTTGTCCTTAATGTTCCAAGGAAGTGTTTGTGCAGCAAAGATTATGTCTGATTCCAGGCCGGCAGCAGGAGGAAGAGCTGAAGAAGCCCATCATGGCCCTTCCTTTAAGGCCACTTCTTTAGAATCACCCATACTCCTTTTATTTACAGTCCATAGGGTAGACCTACCCATGTGGCCACGGCTAGCCGGGAAAGAGTCTGGGGAAAATGGTTGTTGCTAAAGTAGTTGTTAATGAGCCCTGAAATTGGGATGTTTATTACTTAGGAAAAGTGGGTAGAGAGGGATTTAGCCATCTCTTCTGAGTCACTAAATTCAAGAGTGAATGTATGCCAATTCATTTTTTTTCCAAAAAGAAACCATTTTTTTCTGGTGACAAAATAATATACTTCCATTGGAAACCATTCACACAAATCAAAAAATTTGAAGGCGAATAACTGATATTCTACCACTCAGATAAATTCCCATTGCTATCTCAGTGAATATTTTTTCATATATCTCCTTGAATATACACCACACAATTTTGCAGAAATGGCATCATTTCATCCATTCCTTGCTTTCTCTAAATCTGCTGGGTGACATGCTTTGCCTTACAGTGTTTACACTTATGGCTGTCTTTGTCTGCAGTGCCCTTTCTTCAGCTGTGAGTAAGAATCACATCCTTACTATCCCCCTCCCTTTCTCAGTATAGCCACCTCTTTGCTTCCTCACTGTGGCGAGGTGCCTCATTTCCTTCAGGGTTTTGCTCAAATTTCTTTTTCTCAGTGAAGCCTCCTGATATCCACTCCATTTATAATTGTACTCATCCCCCTCCTTTTCATATTTTATTTTAATTTTCTCCATAGAACTTATCACCTTTTTTTTAAGAGAGTTTAAAAAGAGTTTTTTAAATTTTTATTTATTTTTATTTTTTTAGCGTCTTTATTCACCTTTTAATATGTTATTTAAATTTAGTTATTTTCCTATTTTCTGTTTCTTCCCAAGACCATGGGAATTCCATGAAAGTAGGGATTTTTGTCTGTTGCTTATCCAGTGCATAGAATAGTGCTCAGCCCAAAGTAAGTACTCAATAAATCCTTGTAGAATGAATAAAGTCACAGCACCTCATAAAACCTGATCACATCATTAGTTGAGGATTAAATGAGATAACATGGATGACAGCACTTAGCACAGGGACAGATGGCAGAGGCTCAGAAGAGGGATGGTGAAGCTCCTTTTACATCTAAATCTGCTTTCCATGCTTCTACCAGAACACCTGCCATCATATCTTTAAAGTTTTATTTAAATGTTTATTTCACCCATAAGCCCCATGGACTCTTTGAAGGTTTAAACTATTCTTATTTGTTTTTGCATCCCTGGCATTGACCACAGCCTAGTATACAGTAGGTGCTCTATAAGTCTTAGTTGACATGAATCCTTTGTGTCTATTCCTAAATCTGCAGACACTGCCATACTTTCTAATTTCTAAATGCTTTCCCCTGCTCTCTGTACTGAAATATTTATGAACCTATTTTGGTACTCAGAGGAAATCAAGTTTTAGCACAGCTGAGGCTGTCTTCTCTCTCTAGTCAATGGTTTTGTTGAAAGCTCATTTTAATAAATGCACTAGAGAGGCATTTTTGAATAGGAAAGAATCATTCAGCTTTGTGAAATGTCCAGGTGGAATAAGTATTAGATGCTTTTGTTATTTCTGCCACTTTGGTTAATGAAGCTGTCCCCTTTATAATATAATTAGAGCAAGAACAATCCTCTCACCAAATATAAAGTGACACACATAGGGTCTTGTTATTAGAGCATTCCCTCGGAAGGGTAACAGGAAACCATTCAAACACAGGACTTGAAATACTAGGGTGAATACAGCCAGTTAAGAAAATGGTAAGTAATTTCATGAGAGAAATTCTAATCTTACTAAAGATGTTCAGTGTCCCTTTTGTATCAAATAATCTTTTATCTTTTAGGATCAGAGGAAGCTGTTGCATAAACATGTTTTTATTTTCCCTGCATGGGACATTTTTATAAGGCTGTGGTAACATTTATACTTCCAAATACAAAGTCAGAATTCAAGGAGAAAAAAAAGTGTGCCTATAGTGATCTCCTGGAGACTGAAGACAAAATTAGTCTTTTAAATTCAGTAGTCTAGCTCCTGGGAGTGCAAGATAAGTCAACAAAAAGCAAAGAGTCCCCAGAGATACAATTCAGCTCCTCTTCATGGTCTATTAGGCCAGATACTTGTCTATCAGAGAGGACTTTCTTTTGTCTAAGTCGTAGAAATCAGTGTTATACATAAAGTGGCAACTCCACTGCACTAATTTGCTTTACACTTTGATTGCCTGACTTTTCCTTCCATCCATCCAGCCCATCCCCCCCCAAATGCCCCTGTACACATTTTCCAGAACAAGTATTGCTTTTCTTCAGGGTTTGATAAATATGTACATCTTCTTAGCCAAAAATGTCTACATACAGTCAAGAAAATGGACTCTGTAGAACTGAAACATCTTGGGCTTTAACTGAGACGCACCGAGTTCATCCACTAGACTAAATGGCTTGAGCTCTATATCGATCATTTACCGCTGCTATAGTTGAAGTAGGATAACTTTTTGTAAATCATGCACCACATATTTTTGGGTTTGGCACAGATGCACCCTAAATCTTTACACAGCAAATTACTAAAGCAGTATGAACACATAGGTTAAATCATGTTTGAATTTGTAAAGTTGTAAGGTTTCAGGACTTTGCTGTAGGATTTCATGTTGTTTATAAGGAAGAGGTAGATATCCTAACGTCCTTTCTCCTTTAAAACTTCCTCTTCTTCTGTTTGAAGATGCCACACACCTTTTGGAAGTAGTGAGCTTTGTTGGAAAAGCCTGAGCTTTAGCATCTGGAAGAACCAGGTTCACATCTCCTTTCTGTCATTTCCTAGCTTTGTGGCCTTTGGCCACCTCTTAATCTATCTGAATCTTATAAAACACAGACAGTAGCACCTGTTTTGTAGGATGAATGTAAGGGGAAAAAATAACGTTTATGTTGCTTGGTTTTTATATAAAGCAGGAGCTAAATAAATGGTAGCTGCTTATTTACCACATTGTTTTGTAAAATTTTAGTGTTTTGTTTGGGGAATTCTCTATAATGGATGATGTTTTAGTTGACTAAAACAAAAAGCATATTGTAACTTATAGCAGTCCTTGTAGATAAAAATTTTAGAGCCATTTCAATTGTTCTTAAAGCATTGTTATTAGTAATATTTACCCTGTCACTAAATAAAGGTTATTTAACTTATACATTATGATTTTGTGTTCCATATCCATAGATGAACATGGCTATTCTTTCCAGGGCCATTCACAGTGGCTGTCACATATGGTAATACCGTTTGTGTATTTTTTGGAATAACCTTGAGTTATTAGTTTGGGGAAGAGGTGAGATGAGAGAGAAGATGTGCTGGGGAATCACTTAGAAATGAACAGAGTGTGGATAACTTAGGATGGCTAGAGGACAGAAAGACTGAATTGTTTTAAAGGTTGATACGTAGGATGTAGAGGGACATTTAGCAAGACAAGAACCAAAGTGAGGTTCATTGCACAGAGAAGGAAAATGGTAGGGGTGGGAGTGGTAAAAACATGCTGGGTTTTTTTTAGACTTTAGTTGGTCAGGCTGTGGGAGGGTAAACAGATTGAAAACCCAGTTTGCTTATCGACAGAATAGCTGAGAGAAATTGCATGAAAATGAGAAAAAACACTTCAGGTCATTTTGTTCTATTGGAAGTGAAAATTTTACAGACACAATGCTGACAAAAAATGAACTTTAATTAAGCCTGGATTGTTGGTGTGCATATGTGTGTGTTATTTTTCCCCTGAGGCATTCCTCTTTAGAGGCATGACGGTCCATCTGAGTTATTATTTTATTGGCTTTGGTGAAATTTCCCCCACTCACTTCAGCAGTGGTGTTATTGATGCAGTGATATTGGTTTCTAAAAGTCCTTTCTGGCTTATATCATGATCTCATTGGCATTTAATTCAGACACAGGAAGCGAGGAGAGAACTCCTGTTTTATAGGCAAGATGCCTGCAAAGTCAAGGGTGCCCAGCATTGAGCACAATGGCTAATACTTTGAATTTCCTGGTATGAAAGTATCAAATGTGTCCAGTATTTTTGTTGAAACTGTGTGGCAAAACTAAAGCCTTGTATTTGGCTTTGTTCAGTTACAAATATTTTAACAGGAAGCCAAGAGGAGCAAGACAAGGTCGGGGTCACAGAGGAAGGGTCCTATGTTGGAAGGGTCCTCCTTCTTCTGGAACAGAGGCCTGTTGGGACCTTGGGGGGAGGGGGGCGTGTGGCTCTGACACACTGCCTCAGTGTGCGCGGTGGTGGGCCAGATGGAGAAAAAGAGAACAATCGCATCCTGGAAGGGATGCAAAGGCCCCAGTGAGAGAGCATTCTTAGGAAACTGGGAGGTGAGGGAAGGAAAAAAGCTAGGTTAAGGAGGCTCGGGGGGCCAGCCAGCTGAGTTGGTCTGGAAGGATTCTGGAGCCGGAGTGCTAACTCTTTTGGTGGCTCTTATGCTTTCAGCACATTGGCAAGGAAAAATTATACTTTTTGAAAGAGCTGGGAGGGGTGATCCGAATCACTTAGTGAGCCCCAGGTCTGATTTTGGATATGTCACCAACACACTCACTATATGGCTCAGGACTTGTAATTTATCTTGAAAAGGAGTCTAGTGGAATGATCAACGAAGAGCTCAGGCATTTTGGTTGTTGTTAATATTTATTCTAATTAGTGGATGACACAGAACTGGTGTGACTTGAAAGAAAAATTAGGAACCTCAGTAGAAAACTGTCAAAGGCAAAATTTGCATATACAATCCTCAGGTCTTCAGATTCAGAACGTGAAGGAGAACACCAGACAGAAGCCTTCCTCTTTACTCTGAAGTCCTGCTTGCTTAGAAGCTCCTTTGACAGAATGTCCACAGCTTGACTTTCCGTCTTCCCAATTCCACTTTTGAAAATTCAGTTTAGGGAAGGTCACTTTTGAAAATTCAGTTTACAGAAGGTCAGAATTTGTACTTATAACGCAAGGGAGATAAGAAGTAGGTGACTCTTTCTTAGGAGCTGGGATCATGGATAGTATGGAATTCTTCATTTTTCAAAGCAGCAAGCAATCTTGGCAGTAGAGCTTCTTAATTCTGGTCCAGGAAACATATAAGGCCTTCCATTTTGGAGGTTGCACTGAACCAGTGAACTCTGGATTCTTTGTAATTAGTTTGTAGAAAGATAAGTGCTAGTTAAAAAAAACCCCACAACTTTGGACATTTGGTATTTACTGAGAGGACCTTTCTGTTGGGGGAAATATGGCCTTAGGAGCAATTAGCTAGCATTTATTGCTGTAGATAACATACCTTGCTTTTCAATCTTGATTTACAGAGAAACTTGGAGTAACTTTCCACTAAGCAAGGAGTTTCCTTTTTGCCTATTCAGTTTCTCATCTTTATTTTCACAAATAATTTTAATATCTAGAACATTTTTCCTTAGGTCTTTCTTCATCTGTATGAAATTATTAAATTCTAATTAAAAATTAATTAAGGAGTTAAATCCAAGTTCTAAGCATGGTTTATTACTGTTTTTCACCTCTGAATAGCCATCTTGCCTTAGGTAATTACTTCACTGAATGTGGCCTCAAGATGTGTTTTTACAACTCCAGATTCAATGTTTGCTAGTGCAAAATGCAATCAAACAGCTGGTTGGTTGTTCTGCAAAATTGCAAACCAGCAGAATACTTTCTCTTAATTAACTGAATATAGAGAAGACCATGTGGTCATTTCTTCAGTGTGTCCATTATTAAGAATCCGACTTTTAAAAAGGCAAATGACACCTATTTCTTACACTGTGCATATGTTTGGTGGGGAAAAGGAGGGAATAGGAATGGAATTAGATGATTTGAACCTTTAAAAGCAGGTTGCCTTGGACTTCCCTGGGGGTCCAGCAGGTAGGACTCCATGCTTCCTATTCAGGGGGCCCGGGGTTCGATCACTTGTTGGGGAACTAGATTGCGTGTGCATGCCGCAAGTTAAGAGTTCACATGCCACAACTAAGAGCCTGCATGACACACTGAAGATCCCACATGCCACAATGAAGACCCAAAGCAGCCTATATAGATAAATAAATATTAAAAAAAAAAAAGCAGGTTGCCTTTTCTTGCACAAAGTTTTTTTTTTATTTTCCTCTGTTTTAAGATCTGCCTTTAGAATCTTGGTGGGAACCAAAGAGCCTTCTTTTGTTCTTGATATTTATTATTGCAGCAAAAAACTAGTTATTTGAACAGTCATTCTCCTTTGTAGGAATTACAAGTATTATTTTTCTAGGTAAATTATAATAAAAACACAATCTGGATTTTAAATACTTAATCCAGTAAGGTAAATTATTTGTCAAAATTTAGTTATTCATTGATTCTTCATTCATTCAACAAGTTATGAAATACTATCAACTCTGAGCCCCCCAGTCCTTAAAGCACCAAGTAATTTCATACAATTCTTACAACTGGGTTCATCGATTATTATTCTGGATGGCTCACCACGGGTGCTTAACCAGTTTTTAAAAAGACTTCATTTTTCATTTACTTTGATTCAAGTTGGTAGGTTAGGGAAATGTGATGTACATTAACTTTCAACCCACCGTAGGCCTTAATTGATTTGGTAATGCATGAGCCAGGATTTGATTTGGTGGTATTTAAACCCAGAAAATTTTCCAAAGGTTGAAAATGATTCGGAAGTTAACATATAGAGACACTGAAATCACATCATGTTTTTATTTTACACAGGATCAGAAGAACTAGGTGATATGAAATCATTCAAAATTATCTGAAAGAAGCCTGGTTTCACTCAAAGGCCAAGAGGACTCCAGGTATGTTGATATGTTGTGCCTGAGGGGTTTGGCTAACTAGAATATCCTGAGGCCAAAGCCAAGGCAGCCAAGGGGGAATTCAAATCCCAGTAATGGGGAAAATACTGCTGTACAATGGGGTGCTGCAAATGGGAAAAGGAATAATGATGTTAGGAGCTGAAGTATCTGCACTGTGTAAAGTAGGTAAGGGCAAGTGATTCAAGACTAGGATTCAAAGGTGAAAGCCTGGAGGTTTAAAAACATAGGACAAAGCAAAAGTCACTTGCAAACCCTATGTATTAGTTTCCTGTGGCTGCCATAACAAATTACCGTAAACCTGGAGACTTAAAACAACAGAAATTTATTCTCTCACAATACTGAAAGCCAGAAGTGCAAAATCAGTTTCACGGGGCTGAAATCAAGGTGTCAGTAGGGCTATGCTCCCTTTGGAGGCTCAGAGTGGCCTCTGGTGGTTGCCGGCAGTCCTTGGCTTGTGGCTACATCATTCTACTCTGCATTTGGGTCACATTGCTGCCTTCTCTGTGTGTGTAAAATCTCCCTCTGCCTCCCTCTTATAAGGGTATATGTGATTACATTAAAGGTCCACCCAAATAGTCCAGAATAATCTTCCTACCTCAAGAACCCTAGCTTATTCACATCTGCAGGACAATCTCCTCCCCCCTTTTAAAACTACATAAGGGAGGGCTTCCCTGGTGGCACAGTGGTTGAGAGTCCGCCTGCCGATGCAGGGGACACGGGTTTGTGTCCCGGTCTGGGAAGATCCCACATGCCGCGGAGCGGCTGGGCTCATGCGCCATGGCCGCTGAGCCTGTGCGTCCGGAGCCTTTGCTCCACAATGGAGAAGCCACAACAGTGAGAGGCCCACGTACCGCAAAAAAAAAAAAAAACTACATGAGGGAGGAGACCTTCACGATGACAGAAGACTAAGAGGCGGAGATCACCTTCCTCCCCACAAATACATCAGAAATACATCTACATGTGGAACAACTCCTACAGAACACCTACTGAATGCTGGCAGAAGACCTCAGACCTCCCAAAAGGCAAGAAACTCCCCACATACCTGGGTAGGGCAAAAGAAAAAAGAAAAAAACAGAGACAAAAGAACAGGGATGGGACCTGCACCAGTGGGAGGGAGCCGTGAAGGAGGAAAGGTTTCCACACACTAGGAGCCCCTTTGCGGGTGGAGACTGCGGGTGGCCGAGGGGGAAAGCTTCGGAGCCATGGAGGAGAGCGCAGCAACAGGGGTGCGGAGGGCAAAGCGGAGAGATTCCTGCACAGAGGATCAGTACCGACCGGCACTCACCAGCCCGAGAGGCTTGTCTGCTCGGCTGCCAGGGCGGGTGGGGCTGGGAGCGGAGGCTCGGGCTTCGGTCAGCTCCCAGGGAGAAGACTGGGGTTGGCGGCGTGAACACAGCCTGAAGGGGCTAGTGCACCACGGCTGGCCGAGAGGGAGTCCAGGAAAAAGTCTGGAGCTGCCGAAGAGACAAGAGACCATTGTTTCGGGGTGCACGAGGAGAGGGGATTCAGAGCACCGCCTAAATGAGCTCCAGAGACGGGCACGAGCTGCGGCTATCAGCGCAGACCCCAGAGATGGGCATGGGACGCTAAGGCTGCTGCTGCCGCCACCAAGAAGCCTGTGTGCCAGCACAGATCACTATCCACACCTCCCTTCCGGGCAGCCTGTGCAGCCCGCCACTGTCAGGGTCCCGGGATCCAGGGACAACTTCCCCGGGAGAGCGCACGGCGCACCTCAGGCTGGTGCAACGTCACACCGGCCTCTGCTGCCACAGGCTCGCCCCGCACTCCGTACCCCTCCCTCCCCCCCGGCCTGAGTGAGCCAGAGCCCCTGAATCAGCTGCTCCTTTAATGCCGTCCTGTCTGAGCGAAGAACAGACGCCCTCAGGTGACCTACACGCAGAGGCGGGGCCAAATCCAAAGCTGAACCCCGGGAGCTATGCGAACAAAGAAGAGAAAGGGAAATCTCTCCCAGCAGCCTCAGGAGCAGCGGATTAAAGCTCCACAATCAACTTGATGTACCCTGCATCTGTGGAATACCTGAATAGACAACAAATCATCCCAAAATTGAGGTGGTGGACTTTGGGAGCAACTGTAGACTTGGGGTTTGCTTTCTACATCTAATTTGTTTATGGTTTTATGTTTATCTTAGTTTGGTATTTGGAGTTGGGAGATTTGTTTATTGATTTGGTTGCTCTCTTCCTTTTCTTCTTTTCTATGTGTATATATATATATATATATATATATATATATATATATCTCATTTTTCTCTTTTTGTGAGTGTGTATGTGTATGCTTCTTTGTGTGATTTTGTCTGTATATCTTTGCTTTCACATTTGTCCTAGGGTTCTGTCTCTCTGGGGTTTTTTGTTGTTGTTGTTGTTTTTAGTATAGTTTTTAGTGCTTGTTATAATTGCTGGATTTGATTTTTGGTTTGGATGGTCTCTTCTTTCTTTCTTTTTTTTCCCCTTTTTTTAATAACTTAAAAATTTTTTAATTTAAATAATTTTTTTATTTTAATAACTTTTTAATTTCTTTCTCTCTCTCTCTCTCTGTCTCTCTTCCTTCCTTCCTTCCTTCCCCCTTTTCTTCTAGCCATGTGGCTGACAGGGTCTTGGTGCTCTGGCCAGGTGTCAGACCTGTGTCTCTGAGGTGGGAGAGCCAAGTTCAGGACATTGGTCCACCAGAGACATCCCAGCTCCATGTAATATCAAACGTCAAAAGGTGTCCCAGAGATCTCCATCTCAAAGCTAAGATTCAGCTCCACTCAACGACCAGCAAGCTACAGTGTTGGATATCCCATGCAAAACAACTAGCAAGACAGGAACACAACCCCACCCATTAGCAGAGAGGCTGCCTAAAATCATAAAAAGTTCACAGACACCCCAAAACACACCACTGGATACGGTCCTGCCTACCAGAAAGACAAGATCTAGCCTCATTCGCCAGAACACAGGTAGCGGTCCCCTCCACCAGGAAGCCTCCACAACCCACTGAACCAACATTAGCCACTGGGGGTGGACAACAAAAACAACGGGAACAACAAACCTGCAGCTTGTGAAAAGGAGACCCCAAACACAGTAAGTTAAGCAAAATGAGAAGACATAGAAACACACAGCAGATGAAGGAGCAAGGTAAAAACCCACCAGACCAAAAAAATGAAGAGAAAATAGGCAGTCTACCTGAAAAAGAATTCAGAGTAATGATAGTAAAGATGATCCAAAATCTTGGAAATACAGTGGAGAAAATACAAGAAATATTTAACAAGGACCTAGAAGAACTAAAGAGCAAACAATGATGAACAACACAATAAATGAAATTAAAAATTCTCTAGAAGGAATCAATAGCAGAATAACTGAGGCAGAAGAATGAATAAGTGACCTGGAAGATAAAATAATGGAAATAACTACCACAGAGCAGAATAAAGAAAAAAGAATGAAAAAAATGAAGACAGTCTCAGAGACGTTTGAGACAACATTAAACACACCAACATTCGAATTATAGGGGTCCCAGAAGAAGAGGAAAAAAAAAAGGGACTGAGAAAATAATTGAAGAGATTATAGTTGAAAACTTGCCTAATATGGGAAAGGAAATAGTCAATCAAGTCCAGGAAGCACAGAGAGTCCCATACAGGATAAATCCAGGAGAAACACGCCAAGATACATATTAATCAAACTATCAAAAATTAAATACAAAGAAAAAATATTCAAAGCAGCAAGTGAAAAACAACAAATAACATACAAGGGAATCCCCATAAGGTTAACAGCTGATCTTTCAGAAGAAATTCTGCAAGCCAGAAGGGACTGGCAGGACATATTTAAAGTGACGAAGGAGAAAAACCTGCAACCAAGATTACTCTACCCAGCAAGGATCTCATTCAGATTCGACGGAGAAATTAAAACCTTTACAGACAAGCAAAAGCTAAGAGAATTCAGCACCACCAAACCAGCTTTACAACAAATGCTAAAGGAATTTCTCTAGGTAGGAAACACAAGAGAAGGAAAAGACCTACAATAACAAACCCAAAACAATTAAGAAAATAGTAATAAGAACATACATATCGATAATTACCTTAAATGTAAAAGGATAAAATGCTCCAACCAAAAGACAGACTGGCTGAATGGATACAAAAACAAGACCCATATATATGCTGTCTACAAGAGACCCACTTCAGACCTCGGGACACATACAGACTGAAAGTGAGGGGATGGAAAAAGATATTCCACACAAAAGGAAATCAAAAGAAAGCTGGAGTAGAAATTCTCATATCAGACAAAATAGACTTTACAATAAAGACTATTACAAGAGACAAAGAAGGACACTACATAATGATCAAGGAATCAATCCAAGAAGAAGATATAACAATTGTAAATATTTATGCACCCAACATAGTAGCACCTCAATATATAAGGCAAATGCTAACAGCCATAAAAGGGGAAATCGACAGTAACACAATCATAGTAGGCAACTTTAACACCCCACTTACACCAATCATCCAAATGATCATCCAAAATGAAAACAAATAAGGAAACACAAGCTTTAAATGATACATTAAACAAGATGCACTTCATTGATATTTATAGGACATTCCATCCAAAAACAATAGAATACATTTTCTTCTCAAGTGCTCATGGAACATTCTCCAGGATAGATCATATCTTGGGTCACAAATCAAGCCTTGGTAAATTTAAGAAAATTGAAATCATATCAAGTATCTTTTCTGACCACAATATTATGAGACTAGGTCAACTACAGGAAAAAATCTGTAAAAAATACAAACACATGGAGGCTAAACAATACACTACTAAATAACCAAGAGATCACTGAAGAAATCAAAGAGGATATCAAAAAATACCTAGAAACAAATGACAATGAAAACATGACGACCCCAAACCTATGGGATTAGCCAGATTCATCAAGAAAAAAAGGGAGAAGACTCAAATCAATGAATTAGAAATGAAAAAGGAGAAGTAACAACTGACACTGCAGAAATACAAAGGATCATGAGAGATTACTACAAGCAATTATATGCCAATAAAATGGACAACCTGGAAGAAATGGACAAATTCTTACAAAAGCACCACCTGCCAAGACTGAACCAGGAAGAAATAGAAGATATAAACAGACCAATCACAAGCACCAAAATTGAGACTGTGATTAAAAATCTTCCAACAAACAAAAGCCCAGGACCAGATGGCTTCACAAGCGAATTCTATCAAACGTTTAGAGAAGAGCTAACACCCATCCTTCTCAAACTCTTCCAAAATATAACAGAGGGAGGAACACTCCCAAACTCATTCTATGAAGCCACCATCACCCTGATACCAAAAGCAGACAAAGGTGTCTCAAAGAAAGAAAACTACAGGCCAATATCGCTGATGAACATAGATGCAAAAATGCTCAACAAAATACTAGCAAACAGAATCCAACATCACATTAAAAGGATCATACACCATGATCAAGTGGGGTTTATCCCAGGAATGCAAGGATTCTTCAATATGCCAGTCAATAAATGTGATACACCATATTAACAAATTGAAGGAGAAAAACCATATGATCATCTCAATAGATGCAGAAAGAGCTTTCTACAAAAGTCAACACCCATTTATGATAAAAAACCTTCCAGAAAGCAGGCATAGAGGGAACTTACCTCAACATAATAAAGGCCATATATGGCAAACTCACAGCCAACATCGTTCTCAGTGGTGAAAAACTGAAACCGTTTCCTCTAAAATCAGGAACAAGACAAGGATACCCCATCACACCACTCTTATTCAACATAGTTTTGGAAGTTTTAGCCACAGCAGTCAAATAAGAAAAAGAAATAAAAGGAATCCAAATCAGAAAAGAAGAAGTAAAGCTGTCACTGTTTGCAGATGACATGATACTATACATAGAGAATCGTAAAGATGCTACCAGAAAACTACTAGAGCTAATCAATGAATTTGGTAAAGTAGCAGGATACAAAATGAATGCACAGAAACCTCTTGCATTCCTATACACTAATGATGAAAAATCTGAAAGAGAAATTCAGGAAACACTCCCACTTACCACTGCAACAAAAAGAATAAAATACCTAGGAATAAACCTACCTAAGATAGTTCAGTTACTTCAATTATTAGTGGTCAGATTCTTTCAAAGGCTAATAAATAAACAATTTCTGTAACCTGGCTTTACTGCAGATTTTTTAAAAGATTTATTTTAAAGGAAGGCTCTTGCCTTACTCTTCAGGTTACATTTTTTTTTTTGCCAACTCAGGAAAAGTATGAAATGTCTCTAATTAGATGCATCAAAGAATGTAAGATGTTGTGATAACCTCAAACTTCAAACAGGTTCCATTGATGTTACAGCGAGGAGAGAAAAGTTAAAGATATCATTTTAAGTTTTTGTTTCCTAATAGATGTAATTTATTTTGCAGAACTCAAACATGGTCTCATAGGGCCAAGATGTAAATGCAGTTTACACACTGAATAAAAGGAAGTGGACAAAGTAGAATTTGGGGAAGGACTGAGCCACCATATTTCATTCATTGCCACATTCAATAAACATTTATTGGGTACCAATCTGTTTAGAGTTCTCCAAGGAGAAACTCCAAATGTAAGTTGCTGAATAGTATATCTACTTACCTTTGTACCATCAGGAAATCTGGGAGTGTCACCCTGTAGTTTGAACTTTGGTGATTTCTTAGATGACTTATCTTTTTTTCTTAGAGAAGCTAATAGCAACTTGAGGGTAAGGATTGTGGCTCATACAATTCCTGCTTTCTGATGATACCTACAAGGGCTATTCTCATAATGGTTGGTCAATAAATATTTACTGAATGGATGAATGAGTGAATCAATCAGTCCATTGAGAGAGTTTGACTATTCACAGTAAAAAATAGCAAAGCACATTAAATCTTACTAAGTTAGAACATTGGTTTGATTCAATGATTTTTAGATACTGTCAAGGAAGTCATCATTTTCCTCTCTTCTACTTCACATTTGCTTTTCTTTTCCTCCTTTTCTTTTCTCGGTCTTTTTTCCATTTATCTACTTTTCACTTTTGTTTTTCTCTCTTCCAACTGCTAAGAAGTATGTCCCCATGATTTCTGTCATTAACCAAATAGATATCTGTGTTTATGGGGAAAGGAATGGAATAAAAAACTGTGATTTTGATTTTAGATTACTTGGGTTTGAGATGGCAATGAAGTGTCAGGTACTTATGATGTGGGAACATAAATTAGGAGAGAAGTTGAGGCTCGAACATAGATTTGGAATTTAGCTAGCATGAAGATAATATTCTAAGGTGTGTGAATAGATGTGACCACAGTGCCTTAACCATGGCACCAGAGTTTACTCTGAACAGTAGCTCTGCTACTCGAATCATCACCACCAACAGTAAGGCCCTTACTAGCACTTACTACGTCCCAGGATTTTTTCCTCCTGATACACAGTTAATTCTCACAGCAATGTCAGTACTAGTATCGGATTTTGTAGAATGTCTGTGATTATTAGTATTATTCATCAAATTGCTATTCATCTAATTTCCTTTCTTTTTCTGATTGTGTGATTCAGGATAAATTACTTAACTCTCTCTCTCGCTATATATATATGTATACATATATATAACACATATATGTATACATATAGTAATTTTCTGTTTCTATGATCTTATCTTTGTGTTTTCATTATTACCATTACCAAAACTCAGATGCTTTTTTACTGTTACTTAATTTTATGCATAACATAATTTTATTTATACATATATAAAAATGTACATTTATCTTATATAAACCTCATAACAACCACATGAGGTAGATTCTATTATTAGTCCCATTTTACATATGAAGAAAACTGAGGCTTTGTGAGGATTATTAGCCTGGCCAAAATGGCAGAGCTAGTCCAGTGAAAGTAAAAACGGTGTGTTTCCGATCACAGCAGGTAGTAACATCTATCCACTTATCCAGACCAGCAACCTGGAGTCACTCAAGATCCTCTCCTCCAACAATCTCTGCATTTCACTGCCTAAATGCATCTTGTGTCCATTCTATCCTCTACGTTTCTGTTTGTATTGTTCAAATTCCTCTCTCTAGTGTCCAATGTCGCCCTTATCAAACCTATCAGTCATGCCGTTGGCAGAGTAATTTATCTGACAAAAATCTTTGCCCTTTATTTGCTTTGTTTGTTTGTATAGTATGTTTAGTAACCCCAGTTTACCACATTGATGCTATAGCGCCCTCTTAGAATCAAGCCACACAGGTACCCAGGCAGCACAACCATAATTACTTCACTTCACTTCTTAAGATGATTTAATGGATTCCTATGGCAGTTAAGATGAAAATTTTATTCTCTCCATGGCCTTCAAGCCCCTGCTGGTGCCCTCTGCTTGTTTCTCAGCCTCATTTTGAACCACTTGCCCTCTTGTCCTCACTCCAGCCACAAGGGCCTTCCAGTTTGTGGGAGCTGCTACACTGCTTTCTGCCTCAGGGTTCTTGAGCATGCTACTCCCACATTTGGAATCTCACATCTCTTCCTCCCTACTTGGGACACATGTACATTCAAATGAAAGACCTATTGAAATAAAATCAGTTTTTTTATTGTTGTTATTCTAGGATCTCACAGAACTGTGTCTCTTTCAGAGTACTTAATTCAGTTTATAATCATAAATATGGTAATTTGTTTAGTGGCTTCTTCCTTATTTCTCTGTTGGGCAAAGGCCATGACAGTTTTGCTTATCACAGCAACTGCACAGCTGTACTGTGCATATATGAGGTACTTAATAAATGTTAATTGAATGAATATTCTCTCTAGTATTGCTGATGTTTTGGGTGACTTTATTCTTTTTTCTCTTAGAGAATCATTTTCAATAGACCATCTAGAATAAATGGCAAACTGAGTTTTCTGATTGTAAAGAAACTTTGGTCTCTCTTAAAATACACACACACACACACACACACACACACACACATACACAGACTCTACAAGGAGGAAAATGCATGGGGAGAAGGCAGATGTTTTCATAGTTCATCAAGTTTTCATTAAATTTGGGATTTTCTCACTGAAGGAATCCTGTTTCCTCTACCATACTTGGTTCTGAGGCATTAACTACCCCCTCTCCTTCTTTGTATTCTGTGCCAAGAGGGAAAAATTCCCTTCCTTTATTTACTCTTAGCCTTTTGATATTTTCCACCTAAAAAGAATTTTCTAAGGAATAAGGAAGAACTGAAATAATTACTGGAGTTCCCAAGGAACAGCCAGGCTGCTGAGCCCAGGTTCACTCCAGCTTGAGGATGGCAGATTTTTTTTTCCCCTCTCATCACATCTCTGATCCATTGGTAGTGGCTGCCTGGAGACATGTGTAAAAGGGATGCTGAGGGCACTGCCAGCCTCAGTGGGAAAGTGTGCCATGATTAATTCATTGAACACATACTTACTGAATGCGTGCTATGTAATTAGCAGGGCTGGCTAGGGGTGTGGGAGTACAGAGAGTTGGCAACCTTGTTAGCCTTTCTCTACACATGGAGGGCAGATACAATTTTGTAAGCATCTTGATTATTCTCTCTCAGCTCAAAGCTTATCCCTCTGTTACATGGCTTTCCGTCACCATTGTGACTTCCTGACCCCAGAAGCAGGTCTAATAGTGAATTTTGTTTTGTTACTAGACAGGAATCAGAAGCCCTTTCTTCACTAAAACCCCCTAATTTTCATGGCTTGAGCCAACCGTAAACCATCATTCCTCTTTCTTTTTTTTTTTTTTTTCTGCTTTCTCTTTTGAGAGACAGACTTTGCTCCCATCTAATTTGTACTGACAGAATCATGACCCTTATTGAGGGCCAGTGAATAATCTGGACCTTAATTCTTGAGCTGTGGTAGAGACTTCTAACTGTTTATTCAATATCCATTTCCCTTTCTTTCTTATCAGGGATGACCAGTAAGTAGCCATTTTCACACATTTTGCACTTTCAGTCTTTCTTGCTAGAAAGGGGATGTGATGGCTGGTATTTCAGGAATCATCTTGTGACTTTGAGGCTGGAAGTCATGATGGCAAAGCTGGAAGGTAGGTGGGGCCTGGGTCCCTGCTGAACCTGATGGGGCTACTCTTTGAGCTCTGGACTACTTACTTTCGGGCATCATTTTCATGAAAGAATAAAACCCTAACATGTCAAATCTACTGTAGTCTGGTTTCTGTTATTTACAGCTGAATGCAATTCCTAGCAATATGGGTTCTTCAGCTCTGATTTCTCCCTGATTCTTTTATTGTATGCTTATTCAGGTGAGACCTCACTCTTCACCCAGGAAGGACTATTACATTCATGTTACTCTCAGATTGGAAGTTCCATGAGGACAGGGAATGTGACTATTTTGCTCACCAGTGTTTCCTCAGCGTCTAGCACATTGACTGACACTTAGACGTTGGCTCAAAAAATATGATGTGTGAATGAATGAATAATAACATACTTTCTTCAAATACAAGTCATAAAATATTAAAAAGAATTAGTAATCATACAATTTCTAGAGAGCCAATCTCTCGATGATTAACTGAATATTCTTCTTACCTGAGGGCCAACAAAACTATATGTGGTTATAGGTTTTGTGGAATAAGAAAAAAATAATGCCTGACATTAAAACACAGTGTAGTTTGACATTTAATAATTTGTAAGAAATTTGTTGTTGGCATCTGTATACTTTAGTTATAATAATAATGTTTCTTTAATGTGTCATAGTTTAAGAACATTTCACACACTCCCTGGCTTAGAGAATAGAAAGTATATTTAAAGTTTTCCACAAGGTGCTCCTGCACTTTATAACTTTAATATTTGCTGAGTGCTTCCTACATGATCAGCTGAGTTATCATTGTTTTATATGCACTAACAAATTTAATCTAACTGATGATCGAGAGCCATGTTATTCCCATCGTATACTTGAAGAGACTGGGTTACAGAAAGCTTAAGTAACTTGCTAGTCTTAAAGCTAAACAAGTTAAACAAGCTATATGATATTTTATTTGATATTTTTTGGTGATGTGTACCTTTACTAATTTGTTTATCCATTCATCAAACAAAAATTATTGTTTGTTGATTGCTTGCTTGATTAATTGAATAGTTACTCAGTGTCAGGCACTTGGCTAAGCTCTGGGAAAGTAAAAGTATTCCGTTCCCCACATTAAGGTGCATAATGGTCCAATGTAGCATGAGGGGTGCTTAATACAGAGGTGCACGTGGGTTCTTTATCCAGACAAGGTTGGATAGAGAGGAAAGGGCAGATTCCAGAGGCTTCTAGGAGAAAATGTCACCTTACAAGACAATCAAAGTTGGCCAGATAAAGAATGGTGTTCCAGAGAGGAACCTCCAGAGAGAGACAAATATCATATGATATCACTTATTTGTGGAATCTAAAAAAATGATACAAGTGAACTTATTTACAAAACAGAAACAGACTCACAGACATAGAAAACAATCTTATGGTTACCAAAGGGAAGGGTGGAGGGAGGAATAAATTAGGAGCTTGGGATTAACATACACATACTATTATATATAAAATATTTAGATAACCAACAAGGACCTACTGTATAACACAGGGAACTATACTCAATATCTTGTAATAACCTGTAATGGAAAAGAATCTGAAAAAGAATATATATATATATATATATATATATATATATATATATATATATATGTCCAATATATGTATTGTATATACATATATATGTATAACTGAATCACTTTGCTATACACTTGAAACTAACACAACATTGTTAATTAACTGTACTTCAATTAAAAAATATTTTTTTAAAAAAGAGAGGAACATGTGCAAAAGCATAAGAGTGAGGGAGTGTGGCTTATTCAGGAAACGAGAAGTCCTTAATGTGGTAGAGGCACAGCCTGGAATGAGCAGCACAGAGAGATGGGGCTCTTGACTGTGATCCACTGTGGCCAGGTCATCAAGGGCTTCTGCTTTCACCGTAAGCGAGCTCAGAGACTATTCTGTAAGTAGCAAGGGCCCCCAAAAAGAGCACTGTAGTTACCTTTATATTTCCACAGAATAATTTGGACCGAAGTATGGAGACTGGCACAGAGAACAGTAACACCTGAAGTCTCAGATAAAGGTGAGTGAATTAGGTTCCTACCATATTGTTTGAGTTCCAATTTAACTGGAATGAACTCCGCTGCAAATTTTGAACATCTATCATTATTTAATGCTGAAAAGCTTCATACCTATGAAGCATCTGCATGTGGTCAAATATTTCAGATAGGGTCAAATCTCTCTTTTCCACTCTAGTGAGAAGGAACAGAGAAATGTATAATACAAAGTGATAGATAATGTCAACCAGTTAATTCTATATGTATGCATATTGATTATATATATGTTTTTACTATTTTTGAATTTAGGAACTTCTAAAGTCTTAAAAATTTATTCCCAATCAAACAGCAAAGTGGGCTAAAGAGAAACCCTGGGACAGGCCCAGGAACATCCCCCTCTTCTATGCTGATCATGCCTTTCCATAGTAGCCTCCAGCCATCATATTCAATTCTGGGAATTGCTGGCTGCCTTCTCAAAAGGAGGCACCAAAATAGTGTTTCTCAAACCTTCTGTGATTGAAGTATTATATTAAAAATTGCAGCCACCCCAATTCTTCTCTGTAGAACATGAAATGAGGAAGGGAAACGGGAGATATTAAACAGATTAGTCAGTGGTATCCATCCTTGCCTTCCTTCTTGTGACCAGAGTAGGACTTGGATTTATAATTCTTTATCTGTAGCTCTAAATCCCAAAAGCTGAAAAACTAAAGTGTTTTCATGGCCGATTTGGCAGCAATACCTGACTAAACCTGAACTCATGTGGTCATAAAACCTGACCCAGGCTGACGGAACTCTATTTATAATCTGCATTTCACTGGGTGCGAAGAGTCACACGCTTTGCTGCAGAAATATTCACATGTTTGATATTGTTTGCAGTGTTACCTAACATCCCGAATATGCACTTTATGGCCTTTTCAATGTTTCCTTAATTTTTTTTAATTTTGAGACTTGTAGATCTGTGTGCAGTTGTAAGAAATAATACATGTAGTAGACGCTGCACCTAATTCACCCCCATGGTAACATTTTGCATAACTATAGTACAACATCACAATGAGGAGATTGACGTTGATACAATCCATGGACTTTCTTTGGATTTCACCAGCTTTACATGCACTCAATTTCGTTCCTTGCAATTTTGTCACATATAGATTCGTGTGGCCACTACCACAGTCAGAGGCAAAATAGATCCTTGTTCATCACAAGGATCTCTCCTGCTACCGCATTATAGCTGCAGCCACCTCCCTCATCATCCCCCTCCCTAAACCCTGCAACCACTTTTATGTTCTTCATCTCTACAGTTTTGTCATTTCTACAATGCTAAATAGAGTCATACATTGTGTGATCTTTTGTGATTGGCTTTATTCACTCAGCATAATTCCTTTGGAGATCCATGCAAGTTGTCGCATGCTTTGTAATATCTGAAAATTCTGAACTCCAAAACACATTTAGTCCAAAGGTTTTTAGATAAGAGGCTGTGGGGCTGCACTGAGAGTCTGCTGCTGCAGTTAGAGCCTTGCCTGCTCTTTGAACCACCGAGGAGCTAGGCTGGCAGGACCTGAGGGGCTGCGTTCTCATCAGTGAGTGGGGTCTGGAGATAGTTTGAAACCGACGTTTCTGGTGTTCGGTTTGAACGCAGCTCCCGCCGCCCATGTGACATTTGTCTCCTGTTGCACCCTAATTATTCAATGCTCACGGTCATCTGCCTTACTTGCCTTTGCCTGGGTTTCTCATTCTCATCGCATTTCCCTTCTGGGCCTAAATTCTAACCCTAATTTGCAATCTGCTTTCCTTAGTCTTGTTTCTATCAGCCCCTTTCCCTAGCACTGCACCTGGCTTCCTATATCACTTACATTGACTCCAGTCAGCATGCAGATCTGTGACTCAGGGCTCAGATTTCAGCCCTTGCCTGTCTCGGGGCTGTGTTGCGTTCTCTCTGCCGCTCAGATTTCAAGAGTTGGATACAGGGTCTTCCTTGGAGAGCTTCCCACTGTGGATTCTCATCATCGTTAGAGTGAGTTTTGATGTCAATAAAATTAAGCCTTAAAAGTATAGTGACTGTTTATATTCTAAAGTAAAATTTGGCCCATTTAAGCTGATATTCAGTTCAATAGATAGTTTGGTAAATTCTATAGTGGAAATTGTTAGGATTCCTTGGTGGCGCAGTGGTTAAGAATCCGCCTGCCAATGCAGGGGACACGGGTTTGAATCCTGGTCCGGGAAGATCCCACATGCTGCGGAGCAACTAACCCTGTGCTCCACAACTACTGAGCCTGTGCTCTAGAGCCCGCGAGCCACAACTACTGAGCCCACATGCCACAACTACTGAAGCCCACGCTCCTAGAGCCCATGCTCTGCAACAAGAGAAGCCACCGCAATGAGAAGCCCGTGCACTGCAACAAAGAGTAGCCCCCGCTCGCCACAAGAGAAAGCCCGCACAGCAGCTAAGATCCAACACAGCCACAAATAAATAAATAAATAAAATTAAATAAAAAAAGAAATTGTCACTAAATATAATAAGGTAATATTCTGTTCTTGACAATTGACTTATGCACATCTCTGAGAAGTGTGGGTGTGTGTTTGTGTGTGTAAGTCTAAAATGGCTAATGATATTTAGGAAAGAGGAACCATGGAAGAATGGCCCAAAGAGGGGAATTGATCACATTTGTCCATGCATCCCACGTCTCTTTCCAGCCTGCTGCAGTGGAAGACATCAAAATAGTCAATGTTACGATGTCATTGTCCCAGTCAACCTTGATTTATTTATGTCTTCCTTTTGGAGAAAGCTAAACTGAAGAAGTCGTTGTAGGATCGCCAAGATTTTATTTCTACTCTACAACTATTATAAAAACACACTTTCTGGTTAAAAGCAAAAACTCATTTCTAATAATTCATAGAATTTTTTCAGGTGGAACAATTATTTGGGAAATTTCTAGATGTTTGAGTGTTTCGCGTTTCCATCTGGTGTCTGCCATTGTGCGGAACAGCCTAGCATTGTTCTGTGATACTTTGGGTTAGCTTTTGGTTAGCACTGACTTGCCAAAATTTCCTGTTGGGAATATCAATAGGGTCCACTAATTTCCTGAAGAAATCAATTAAGAATGAAGAAGAGAAGAAGAAAAGGTAATATCTAATTCTGACTTACTTTCTCACCTAAGATATTGTTAATCCTTTTCCCAAAGAGAACAAGCAACATGGATTTGGAAACTAAAAAAGAAAATAAGGGTAATTTGAGCAATCTTTTAAACATTTGTACAAAAGAAATGGGAAAACTAAATAAGAAAGCTATGTATTTTTTAGGGTGACTGAAGAAAGGAGAAAAAAGAATAAACCAGTTTTTCCCTCTTTAGAAACGTTTTCTTTAAGTCTTTTTTTTTTATTTTATTTCATTTATTTATTTATTTATTTATTTTTTGTGGTACGCTGGCCTCTCACTGTTGTGGCCTCTCCCATTGCGGAGCACAGGCTCCGGACGCGCAGGCTCAGCGGCCATGGCTCACGGGCCCAGCCGCTCCGCGGCATGTGGGATCTTCCCGGACCGGGGCACGAACCCGTGTCCCCTGCATCGGCAGGCGGACTCTCAACCACTGCGCCACCAGGGAAGCCCTAAGTCTTTTTGTCTCAATGTCCACCTGCCAAAATTTTTTGAGAACTGAAAATCATCCCATTCTCCTTCAAAGTCTTC
Source organism: Mesoplodon mirus (assembly GCF_964341445.2). NCBI lineage: Eukaryota > Metazoa > Chordata > Mammalia > Artiodactyla > Ziphiidae > Mesoplodon > Mesoplodon mirus. The sequence continues at coordinate 16,550,167 of NC_138977.1, read as the reverse complement.
TGGAATAGCATTGCAATGAATTCCTATCAATGATTTTTACTTTCAGTTAAAACCATTTTTCCTTTTGCAAGTGCATCATTAGCACTGAAGAAAGAGCCATATTGATAGGCCTTTGCTTTTACTTTTATGTCACAACTACTTCCTGAAAAATAATTTTCATGTACTTTGCAAATCTGTCCACAGTAGAAAGAGTGATCAAATATATAAAATGAAATGCACACAAGGCAGTGCATGTGTGTGGCTGGTGACCCATAATGGAATGGTGAGGTCAAGGTAAATGAACATGAAAAATAAAGGCTGAAGGGTTTCTTTTTTTTTTTTTTTTTTAGCTTAAGCTATAGACATAAATGTTTGTTGTGGTTATGATTAGTTTATCTCAAATATTTAAATCACCACTTAAAGGAGACCTTATAAGCTCATCACTCTTGGGTGCTCAGAACAGTGGCTGGCACAGAGTGGGTGCTGAATAAATATTTACCGACCAAATGCATGCATGAATGAAGATCTCTGTATTTATTCTCTCTCAATCCTTTAAAAAATTTGTTATGACAGTCCCAGAACCTTGACCAAAGCAAGTATTAATTTCTGAGTTTGGAACTAAATGTCGATTTATTTTGAAAAGTGTTTGGGAACGCTTTGCTTGTGGAACGTTAGTTGCACATAATGTAACATCAGCCTGCATTTCATAGCTACAAAAGTAAAGATTTTTCCTATCTGCTTTAATGATCTAATTAGAATTCAATAAGCTATGTAGGGGTTGCCCTTTGGGGCTCATTAAACCAGCAGGGTTACGAGTGTTGCAACTGAAGAAAATACATTTTCGAACGGAGCCCCTTGCTGCAGAAAAGTCCTTTGCTTACTACAACGCTGCTCGCGAGGAGACAGCGGCCTTGGGCCAGATGGCGGGCAGGTACCCCGGGCGAGGAGGAGGTGCGGTGCCGGCACGGCGGGCGGCCAGGAGGGATCCGCTTACAGCTCGCTGGGACGCCGCGCCCCGCGGCCTCAGCAACGCGGGCGGTTTGGCGTGTTGATGTACAGGGTCAAAACAGGCTTAATCTTTTGAGCTGGCTGACCCCAGCTTCACTGAAGAAACAGGCTGAATCACAACAGTCTCTGGATTGAAATCTTAGCTCCGATGGAACAGGAGCTTTTACTGTTGATGCTGCTGCAGCGTTTGCTCCTAAAGCTGGGAATTCAAGTGTTTTAAGTCTCCAGGGCCTTCGGTTGAAATCCTTCTACCAGCTTGAAAGTCTCTCAGTTGTTAAAAGAAAAAGGAAAATCAAACATACAAAGCCACAAGCCCTTCACATTTCCTTTCGCTGGCCATGGAATCATACTCATTTGAAAATAGAACACCCAGCTTATCTTTTATAAACTGAGACTTTTGTTATTTTTTTTTCTGTGTTTTAAACTTGCCCTGATTGCTGTGCCATGCATTCATCTCTTAACCAGAAAACAAAAGAGATATTTTGCACCTTGATATAAAATGCCAAGTCTTGATAACATCACAATATGCTACTTTATTACAAAAGGCCAGTTCTTCCAGCTGAGTTACACTTACTATCCACAAAACCACTAGCTGTCAACATATCTTGTTCCAAAAGGTTGGGTTTTTAAAACATCCAGAAGGCATGTGTCATTTTGAAGCTCCCGACTGTATGATGTGCAGCTGTATGAAGGTTCTTTTCAGCATTTGAAACAGTTCTGTGTAGTCAGGCCCTTACTAAGATGAAATGCATTTACATGTGAATTTATTGGGGTTTGCAGCCCCATACTCCTGCCTGCCTCCTTGATTTTGGCTCTACTCACAGTTCCTTTTATTGGTTTTTGGCCGGTTGCTGAGGGCATATGTTTTGGACTTTTCTTGACTGATTTGTGAGAGTCTGCTGACATCCAGGAAAGTGCCGCAAAAAACCTGTTGCTCATATCCAAGCTTATGTGTTTCATGGCAGAGCCACTGGCCCTGAGCTCAAGTTTCTTGACAACAAGTCTTATTTATGGAGAAACAAACATAGGCAGTATTTTGTGGGACTATGCTGTTCTCTTTCTGGGAGTAACATTTGGCATTTCTCTGCAAGAGGGCAAATACATCTCATATTCAAGGGTGTGACAGAGGAAAGGATATTGCTGCTGATGGTGATGATAGCTGCCATTTACTGAGCAGACACCAAAAACCAAGCAATTTGCATTGACTCATCACCGCAGAATTGCAAGGGAAATGCTGCTGTTCCCATTTTGAAGATGACGAAACTGAGGGTAAGCAGCATTCCCAGAATCTTATGGAGTGTTGAAGGCAGGATTTAAACGTCAGTCTTTTTGTTTTTAAAGTTTATGTTTTTTTCCCCAAAGAAACCTGAGAGGCAAATACTGCCTTTGATTTTTTAATAAAGAAAATTTTGTTCTGAAGTTGCCATTCTATTTGATGACAATGTTTAAACGTACACTATTTGTAGGAGTTGGTGCCATGAGGATGCAGTAATGGCTAAGATACTGTGCCTGTTCTTTAAGGACTCATAGACTAGAGCAGTGGTTGCTGACTCGCAGTGATCTTACCCCTCCAAGGGACATTTCTGAAGGTCTGGAGCCACTTTTGATTGGCAAGGTGGGTGAGCATGTTTGGAACTATTGGTATCTAGTAGGCTGAGGCCGGGCATGCTGCTAAAATCCTACAATGAATCCAAATTTGTTTTTGAGATACCGCTATTGAGATACAGTGGTCTAGAAGAAGAAAAACACTGAAAATATGGTAAGATTTATGCTGTACCATTAATGATGGTGTGGTAGATTGTATTATTTGTCCAAAATATTTGCTGACACTCTCTATTGGGACCTTCTGTGTGGGAGAATTATACCTCTTGTCCCATTAATACCAGGCATGGCCATTTGACTTGCTTTGACCCATGAAATATGGGTAGAAATTTAAAGAGCCGTTGTGTAGTTTTGCCCTCTCTCTTTTCCCTCTGTCATAAGACCATCAGGTTCCAGGCAGGGGCTCCTTCATCTGGGACCTCAAATGAAGGCAACATGGAATGAGATGCAGTCTACTCCAAAGACTGGAATCATAAGCAAGACATAAACCTTTGGTGAAAGCCTGTGAGGTTTTGAGATTGTTTGTTACTGTAGCATAATTTAGTCCTTGCTGACTAATATGGATGTAGTTATTATTTCAACAGGTCAGGATGAGGTGGGATTATAGTAGGAGAATAACCTAGAAGAAAAGACTGGAGCCAAGGTATGCTAGATGGAAAAGGGTGGATTTTAATTTTATGTGTGGGAAGTTTAGTAGGGGTGAGAAAGGAAATTAATTCTGAGAGCAGAGGGAAAGATGATTCAGATACAGGGGGCAGGAAATCAGTTAGGCTAGTAGTCCCAGTGGGAGGAGCCAGAGTCTGAACATGGGCAGAGTCCACGTAAATGAAAAGTTGGAGGCTTATGAAAGAGTGATTGGGAAAGAAAAAAAATTAGTGGGCATGAAAATTTATTTAGTATGGACAACGAGAAGATGATTCAAAGATGATATCAAGATTTTGAGAGTGGTTATCTTGGAAAAAGGTATCACACAAGAACACATTTTGGAATGGATAGGATAAATTTCTTCCAGAGCTTATTGAGCTTGGGATAAAGATGTACTTGTCCAGTGGGAATTGTTCAGAGGCGTTGGCTATGAGGGTCTGGACAGTGGGAATCGTGGGGAGATTTACATAGTTGGGCATCATCCTTGCATAAGGGTGCAAGTTGGACAATATTATCTAGGGATAGTGGCTGGAACTGAAAGAGGAACTTAAGGAAAAGGGGGTTGGGGGTTGGGAAAAAATAAACCTGATGGGAGGAATGTCAGACATTTAAGTAGAAAATGCTGCCATGGCTGGCTGGTAAGGAGCTATGTTTGGAGCTGGCAGAGGTGTAAGGAGGCAAATTAATGCCTTAATGCCTACTCCTTGGTTAACTGCGAAGTGCTTAAATGCCTTTGCTATTATTCTGAAGCAGTTAAGCTTTGGATAAAAAAAAGTAGTCCAGAGTTATAAGGTAAGGAATTTATAAACACTCATAACAAAAATGTAAGTCTGAAGTTTTTCTCTGTGTAAAAATGAAAACCAGAATAACAGTAGCACTTACTTGAAAAACATTCTTAACTTATACTTGGAAGTTTATAAAGTTTTGAGCTTTATTATGTCTTTGCTATGCCTACCAGTTAGAAATGAGTTTACTGCATTTTTTGGTTTATTTACTGGTTGTATTCTTAAGTAAAAATGTTCTCCATTCGATTATGACACAATTATCTTCCTTCTCAGTTTCCACATCTCAGGGCAACCTAACTAGCAGATGTTCACAGCCATAACTGAAGGTCTGAACTTCTTGTCCATGCCCTTCTCCACCCACGCCAGGGTTCACAGGCAATGCATCCTTTAGTTTTGAAGTTTTGCCGAGGCAGCTCAATAGATTAAATAGGTTGGTGATATGCTACGTTTCCTAAGAATAAGTCAGACCACCATCTATTTCTCTTCCTCTGGCTTCACACTTCAGTGTGTTAGGATCCTGGGACATCAGGGCAGAGAAATACTCACTTAATGGTCCATCATCAACCTGCTGGTAGCTGCAGGAATTACAGACAGAGTGCTTAAGAGAAGTCACAAGGATGCATGAGATTGCCTAGGGAGAGAAAGCATTAAGCACGCTGGTGTTAAATACCTCTCATCTCTGAGAAGATAACACTGCCTTCTTCTGAAAGCAGCACTAACCTGAGTGATTTCATCCGGAATAATAATTTCCTTTCATTTCTCAGCCTAATCAGTCTGTCATTTTGTATTTACTGAAAGAAAAAGTTTAGGGCCTTTCTCAGATATGGAGAGTTTAGGACACAGTCCTCTTTAGGCATTTACCAAATTATTAAATCAGGCTAGTCTTTTGGAGAGCTTGCAACTTACACTAGAGAAGGCTGTTTAATCTTTTATTTCCTATGCTTAAGCCATCTTATAATCATCAGTAAAACATCCTCTCTCATTGCATAGTAAATTGGAACTGTGGAATTAAGTTATAGAGCCTCATGTTTCCAGGTCCTCAAGATGCAACCTTTATCAGGAGTTCAGCATCCTCACATGCCTGCTGCAGCAACCCATATTTTGCTTCATGCTTCTGACCTGTCCTTTACATCCCTATGAAAATTGTGTACACATTGTAACATACGTGGCAGTTCCTTGGCATTAGCAGCAGGCTGCTAATTCAATTAGTTAATTCCTGGAATAGATTACTGGGAGATGCCATCTTAATGTACTTTATTCTAGGGATGTGCATTTTTCTGTTAATACAGACCTTCTGGAGACATAAAACATTAACACAAGTAGCTTTCATTAGCAGAATAATGTTCAGGAAAATGAAGGAGATATTTTTGGAGAAACCTTATAACTCCTTTTAATTATACCACTTTAGTGATCAGCAACTTTGCCTCTCCACTCCATATGTGTAAAGAATAACTGAATGCCATTTTAATGTGGGTTGAGCAGAGATAAAACCAGGACCTGTGATTCACATTGTTGCATTTTAAAATTTTTATTTTATTTATTTATTTTTGGCTGCGTCAGGTCTTAGTTGCGGCACACGGGATCTTTCATTGTGATACGCGGACTTTTCTCTAGTTGTGGCACGCGGGCTCCAAAGTACGTGGGCTCTGTAGTTGTGGCATGTGGGCTCAGTAGTTGTGGCACGTGGGCTTGGTTGTCCTGCAGCACGTGGAATCTTAGTTCCCCGACCAGGGATCGAACCAGCGTCCCCTGCATGGCAAAATGGATTCTTAACCACTGGACCACCAGGGACATCCCAACGTTGTTGCATTTTAATTATTGATTAGGGATAATCAGATGATTTAGCTTTAAGCAGTTTTCCAGATTCCAATTTGTCCATGATAATTCACAGTATAAAAACTTTCTGAAGAAAGTGAATAATTCACAAGACTCAATCAAGACAGACAAGGAGAAGCATGAGGGTAGGTCCTGGTGAGGAGGGTGGAGTCTCTAATCTTGTGATTTGCTTAGTGATCATGACTGCTTCTACTTCTCTGCCTTGGCAGAACAGTAGGGATGATTTGGCAAGTCTGTGGGTGGTGGCGGAGTGATGTACCACTCTTGCGCTTAGAATGAAACTAGGGAAAACTCGGGGAGATGAGGAAGAGAAAAATGAAAGGGCTATGCCCCTCCTGAAACAGTGCAAGAATGGGGCTTGGGCCAGGAAATAGCTGGAGCCAAGGACTGGGGAAAGGGCAACGGTGAAAATATCCAACAAATGCCAGGAGCAGGGGCTGGACAGGAGTCCGGAGTGACTCTCCGTGGCTGGCTGCTTCACTATTGGAGGAGATCTGCCCTTTGCCTGTGCTTTGAGACCACATGAGATTCCCCCACAAGCACGCATCCATTCAATACCCAGGCCCTGTGAATCTTTGGACATCTAATGGGCTAGGAGAGGGGCTCAAATCTCCACATTTTGGAGGCCCAAAGGGACAGATGGGAGTGTTTACTTCTACTATCTATAGATGGAAAAAGGGGATTGGATGGGTTAACTTACTCACCGAAATTCTCACAGAAAGAAGGAAGAGTTAGTATTGGAGCAGTGCATTTTTTAACTTCACAGCTGGGGCTTTCTACATGTAATCTGTTTTGTTATAATTGCAGAAAATACCAATGCAGCAAACACTAGACTATAGCTAGAGGTTCTCCTTATGTGTCTTCTCTGTTCTCAGCTGTACATATGTTCTGGGTCCCCCTTGTGGTGGCTGGAGTTGACTAGGCAAGGATGTTTCATGGATGGGTCCACATGGAGGCCTTAAGTTCTCAGGTAAGCTGGATGAGTGAGGTGTTTTCTTATGACGCTGACAGCATTCAAGTTGAGAGAATTTATGTCATGGTCTAAGAGTAAGGCAGAGCCGTCTGAGGAAAATTGAATTAATCAGAAGAGAATTTTCTCAGACTCCCACCACCCCATCTAACCATGAATAGCAACTGTACCATAGGCTGCCGTCCCACCTCTTCCATAGATACACTTCTGTGCCCTCAATTATGACTAACCTCTCCACTTTTTCACAAGATCCCATGAACTATCTACCAAAGGACATCACTCCAGCCATTCTTTCTTCTCTCTCTGATCAAGTTTTTACTGTCACCTGATTCCTAGCAAAAATCACACTTTCTATTATTGCTCCCATCTTTAAAAATAATCTTCCCTTGACTCCACTTCCTCTTTTAGCTACTGCCCCTTTGTAGCAAACATTTTAAATTCCTTTCTCCCTATTTCTTTTTCAACCCACTCCAATTTGACTTTGTCCCAGACCACACTACTGAAACTGCTCTTCCCAAGATCGTTAATGCCTCCACGGTGCTAAAGCCCAGGATGGATTCTCAGTTCTCATCCTAACCTGTCAGTTGCAGCTGATACAGTTGATCCCACTCATCTCTCTGAAACACCTTCTTCACTTGGCTTCTGAGGCACCACACCCTCTTAGTGGGTTTTATAACATGCTAGACTCTCCTTTTCTGCTTTGTTGCTTCTTTCTCTTGTCCTTGACCTCCCACAGTCAGAGAGCTCCAGGGTTCAACCTTGATCCTCTTCTCTGTCTATGTTCACTTCCTAGACGCTATAATTCAGTCTCATAGCTTAAAATGTCACCGACCATCCAAAGACTTCTGCCTTTCTATGTGACATCCAGCCCTCCTATATTAAATTCTCTAGTTGAAATCTCCATTTGAAGGTCTAATCGACATCTCCACCTTTATACATCCAAAAACTGAACTTTTGATCTTTCTCCTAAAAGTTGTTCGACCTGCACCTTCCCCCAGTTCAGTCCATGGCAGCTTCATCCTTCAAGATGCTCAGGCGGAAAACCGTAGTCAGTCTCAACTCCTCCCTTTTGTTCATATCTTGCATCTAAACATTCAAGAAGTCTTGTTTGCTCTACCTTCTCACCCCCTACACTGCCCCAACACTGGTGTGACTGAAGCATTGCTCGTCTGGATGACTGCAGTAACTTTCTAACTGGTATTTCAGCTCCCATCTTTTCCCTCTAGAATCTATCTTCCACGTGGCAGCTAGAGCAGTGCTTTAGAAGCATAAATCAGATAATGTTCCTCCTCTGCTCGAAACCTCCAATGGATTCCCATCTTAACTGGAGTAAAAACTGAAGTCCTTACCAGGCACCGTTACCCTCAGAGCTCATTTCCTGCTACCCTTCCTTGTCTTACTCCTTTCTAGGCAAACAGTCCTTAGGGCTTTTGCACTAGAGCACTTTTCTCCCCTATAGCCCTGTAGCTAACTCCTTCATTACTCCTTCACTCCTTCAAGATTTATTCAAATGCCACCTTCTCAATGAGGCCCGCTTGACAACACCGCTTACCATTGTAGCTGCTTCCCCCTTATTCTCAGTACCCTTGAATCCCTTTACACCATTCTATCCATTCTTTTTTTTCCCCATAGTACTAAGCACCTTTCAACGTACCTTATAATTTACTCACTTATGATATTGTCTGTCCCTTTCTAGCATGTTAGCCCCACACAGGGCATGGATGATTGTCTGTTTGGTTCACTGATGCTTAAAGTGCTTAGAAAAGGTGCTCGGTATATAGTAGATGATCAATAAATGTTAAATAAATGAATGCATAAGCAATTTCCGTTACCAGGGACAAGGGCTATCATGAGGTCAGAAGCTGGGAAAATTAGGAAATGGAGGAGGGACACTGGAGAAACCGGATGAGGACCACGGACAAACCTAAGATGGCAGGTTTTGTCTTGTATTGTGGAGGTGGGTGTGACACATGTAAGTTACCATGCAGCACCGAAAACCTAGTTTCTTCACAATTCTGCATAGGCTGTGGCTTCCAGAGTGTCTACTATTTTGACTTTCCCCTTTGCATACATTTTAGTTTGTTGGAATCCCTTTTAAAAATATGATGCCAAAATGAAACACAATATTCCAAATACACTCAGACCAGCATCCCATTTATATCATGGGTCATCATCTCCCTTTGTCTGAACCTACATGTTCAGTAATGTAGTCAAAGAGATCATTAACTTCCCAGGGTTAAATGACACATGACTCAGAATGAGCCTGCCATCAACCAAACCCACAAGTTACTTTTGTTTATTTTTTCACACAAACCACACTTCAACAAAATCTGCTTAACTCTATTCTTTTAACCTATGTGTATGGCTTTTATATTTTTTCTATTAAATTTCTCTTTTCAGTTTAGATCCATTATTCTTACTGGTCAAGATCACAGTTCAGTATTTTAGTAAATGCTCACAACTTTTCACTTTTGGAAATCTGGCAATTAAAAAAAAAGAAAAGATTGTTAAGTATTGATAAAATGTTGTCCTGGACAGAGTCCTTGAGAAAACCTACACCAAACTATTACAAACCTTTATTTCCATAACAGCAGGATCTATTTAATACTCAGGATATATAGGTTGAAGCCAGCTATTTCTTAAGCTTACCCACAAAACTTTTACTGAAAAATTTTTCAGATGCTTTGCTGAAATTTAAATGTACTATGCCTATAGGATTCTGTTGATTTTCCAGTCTAGCATTTTGACCAAAAGATAAAATGAAGCCAGTTTGGAATACTTTTGTTAGATAAGCCTGTGTAGCCTTTTGGGGAGCCCATTATATGAGCTCACAAACCATCTTTTGTTAATTCTGTCTTACAGTCAGGCTTACTATCTCCTATTTGAAGATTTGATCTTCTCCATCACAGTGACATTTTACCTTTGTTTATTTTGTGACATATTTGGTAGGAACAATTCATATACTCCTTCTGCATGAGAGGTCCTTGTCATTTAAATTTTAATATATTATTTTCTATAAACGCACATATGAAAGCTTATCATACAGATCTTAGTGTCATCTTTCTTTTCCTATTTTGCTTGGCTCTCTTCTCTCCTTATCCCTCTTCCTCCATTCACACTGTCCATTTGCTCCTGCTGCAAATACTCCATATTGATGCCTAGTGTACATATTACATATTTCCATATATTTTGCACTCATATAATCACAGACGACTTCTTTGATGAACTCTTAGGTAGCCTATTACAAAGAGAATCAGTTTAATTATCCTTCCCTGAGAGATAATATTACCCATAAAACTGTCCTAGAAGCATCTGTTTACTTTGAGACCCCAATCTAAAAGTAATAGAATAATTCATTTATCCTTTCACTCAATAAGATTCATGGAGCTCCTCCCCCATGTCCCAGGAACTGTGCTAGGTTGTGCAGCAATTCTGAGACTTGCCAAGATATTGTGTTTAATCCACCTCTGTATCTTTTCTTTCACCTCTGAGGAAAAAAATCTCTCCTGCTTAGTAGGCCTCCATTATGCACTGATTGTATGCTCTCCAAATTCACCTGTTGAAGCCCTAACCCCCAACGTGGCTATATTTGGAGAGATGGCCTCTAAGGAAGTAAGTAAAGTTAAATGATGTCATAAGGGTGAGGCCCTGATCTGGTAAGATTAGTGTCATAAGAAGAGACACCAGAGAGCTCTCCCCAGAGGGAGATAGAGCCTACTGGCTAAGAAACACAGATTTATACCACAGAGTTTTGTGAGAGGGAGAGGGGAGAGAGGTGGTGAACAAAAGTATACTCTGTGGTATACGAGGGAAAATATCTTCATTTAATACCATCAATAAAATTATAGTTATTCATTAGATGAATACTGTTACTTGTGTGTCCCAATTTCTTTCAAGACTCAAACATGCAGATTTCTGCTACAATATTCAGCAGGATTAACTATTAGTGTATTATGAGCCGAGTTGTGTTCCCTGTCCCCCATCACCCCCCATCACCTTGGAGTGTGACTGTACTTGGACATAAGACCTTTAAAGATGTGATTAAGTTAAAGTTGGGTCATTGGAGTGGGCCCTAACCCAATCTGATTGGTGTTCTTATAGGAAGAGGAGATTCTGATACAAAAAGACACACCAGCAGTGTGTATACAGACAAAAGCCTGAGTGAGAGCACGGGGAGAAGGAGGTCCTCTTCAAGTCAAGGACAGAGGCCCCAGGAGAAACCAAGCCTGTAGACACCTTGATCTTGGACTTCTAGTCTTCACAACTGTGAGAAAATAAATTTCTGTTATTTAAGCCACTCAGTCTGTGGTATTGTGTTATGGCAGCCCAAGCAGACTGATACAGACAGGATAGAAGGATTGCATTTGTTTTGTTTTTCTAACCCTCTCTTCTCCTAACATTTTGCAGGTACTGCAGTTACCTTCTGGTCCCTTTGTTATTTAGGGAAATTGTTCTGGTCTGCTCTCAGATACCCTGAGCACAGTATTATTTCTATGAGTATTAAGTACTGGCAAATTCATGTGAAGAATGTGATTCTCCTATGTTAACCAAAAAGCTGGCTATCATGACGTTAACTAGTCATTTTGAAAAACATGTAGAGTACAACATTCTATCTATTAAAAATCTGTTCTTCCAAAACAATGCATAAGCTTGCCTAGGACACACTCTGAAAGCACTTTTCATTTATTATCATTTATCATTCTATTTACTTGAATTTTCCTTCCAGGTTCTGCCTGTAATATTCTCCATCTCCTTTTTATAAGGACAGAATTACAATGTACCCCTCCTGATGGTGGGAGGGTGGTAGAAACAGACCCTAGAATGAGCCTTAACTCTTAAACCCACACTCAGTCTTCAAGGCCAAGGTGACTCAATGGAGCATGCAGAAAGTGAAGCCAGTGTCCAGGACTGGGGCATGTGGTATTTAAAATAACAAACAAACAAACAAATAAATAAATAAATGAAAGGATAGAGATGGGAAACAGCTGGAGTGACTCAGAACTTATTCTCTGGAGCCCAAATCTTCTTGGGGTTCCTTAGCTAAATTCCCACACTTAGTGTATTTGTTTTGAGCCAGCTTCTAATCTGTTCCCTTCTTTACCATGGAAGCCTTTGCCCCACAGCTGGGGCTCATTTGGTTTGGATTTTCATCTATAAATTGCTGTCAGCAAGGAACTTTAGGAGCTAACTGGTGAAAGTAACCTAAAAAGGGAACCCCAGAAGGGAACCAGAAAGACTCTGAATTTTCATCCTTTCTCTTCCCCTAAGAATTGTGTTACCCCTTGCCAAGAAACAACTAGCTTTGAAGCTTGAGTAACCTCTCTTATTTAAAAGCTAAAAACCAACTTAGATGAGATGCCATCAAATGAAAGTATGTTTCTCAGTCTTGTAGTTGAAGAGTATGGAGTGGATAGTGTTTGCGATTCAAAGTCCCACTTGAACACACTTCAAAGAGGGACTCCAGGCAGAACTGCTAAAAGCTCCACCAGCACCAGGACATACAGATTTCTAGTCACTGGGGCCTGAGCTCAGTTTCTGCATCTGAGGAGGATCATAATTCCTTTTAATTTTCTTTGCTGCTTATCAAATGGAGGTCACTTCACAGCAGGACATAGGTTCAAAATAATAAGAGAAAAATTTGTAGTGATTTGATTTTCCTTAAAAAAAAATCTTTGCAGTGATACTGAAGCTTAACAAAATTGCAGGAATTTAAATTGGAATAAGGGAGTTCAGGAACAACTCAGATGATGGAAAAGCAATTCTGGCATCTAAGAACTGGTAGTGAAACAGGCATAGTAGATGTGAATGTCAGTTCACAAGCTAAGGTGTACAAATGGAAAACTTTCCATTTTTATACAGCAGCTAATTTTTATCTCTAGATTCCACTCCATGAAGGTCATGTAACTTGATCTCAGTCTATTCAGGGTCTTCAATGACCAAATGGCTGCTCAAGGTCACCTGTATACATCCCTCAAATAGGCAGTTTTGTGGTATCCATTATCCATTAAGGATGCGGTCATTTGCTCGTATGTCTTGCCATCTTGATGCCTCTTGTGCCTATACCTAACCTATCGGCTCCAGCAGCTCTGTTTACTCCTTCCATGTAGAGTCTGGAGCACAAGGACTCTCAGGCCACTTGACATGGCACACGAGAAATCCTCCCCCAGGTATTTAATCCTACCATAGAGACGTACCTGTGTTTTGCCCACTTTCTTCTTTCTCCTAAATACTAGACCTGTTCCATTTTAAACGCTGCATTCATTCCATTTTTAGGGTCTTTTTCAAAATATGAGTACAGATTAAGTATGAGTAGAGCACCTACTCTATGCAAAAAACCCCAAAAGCCAAAGACCAAAACCAAAAACAAAACAACTAAGCAGAATAAAACTTTTTCAAAAAAGAACATATTTCTATTATAGTGGCTTATATTATCAAATGTAAGAAACATGGGACAATATAAATAATTAGTATGAGACAAATGGATGGATTTTGTGACTTTAGAAAAGTGCATCAGGGGCAGGGTGTGAGGACACTAGAAGGATTCTTGGGGGAGTGGAGTCTTGGGCTGGGCCTTGAATGAGGTATAAATTTCTGCAGGCAGATAAAAGGTGATTGCAGGGATAATGGGCATTCCAAGAAAATCTAGTGGTTTATCCTGGCTCTAGATCTCCAATTTAGATGACTTCCAAGAAGCACAGACAGAATTAGGGTCAACTTACAAGTTGGAATATAACACATGGGGTTTGAGTTTCTTTGAGGTTTGAGAGTGTCAAGGCCAGCTTAGGTGTACCTCAAACAGAGCCAAAACTCTAGGTTAGTTTCAGAGCTCTCCTGATCTCCTGGAAATGCTCCTGACCACAAGACCAGTCTCTGGGTCAGAGCAGATGAGGAGATCAGGAAGCCCTCCCCACCAAACCTCCCACCCACTCCAGATGGTGTTTATAATTGCCCCTGTCCCAGCCACCTCTTCAGCCCTTGCTCGTCTCCCTCATTGGAGTCATCACATTGCTCACTTTGTTTACAGGGTCATCTTTCCTCCATGCTCTGGTCTCTTTGAGAGCAACATTCTGTTTTATTCTCAGTGCCCCTTGGTGCCTTCAGCATCTAGTACTTTCCTAGAACCTAGCCTAGGAGGAACTCAATTAATTGAGTGGAAATGAAGAGACACCACTGCCAACTCAACTCCCTGCTAGTCTTTACGGAGCTCTGTATTTTTATATAGGTTGTTATGAATCTCTTCTAGCTCTTGTGGTAGAAAGTGGGTTGAATTAGATATTCCCTTTTTTCCCATTTATTTATTTAATTAAAAACTTATTTGTATACAATTTTTTACAGGTTACTTTCCATTTACAATTATTACAAAATATTGGCTGTATTCCCCGTGTTGTACAATACATCCTTGAGCCTATCTTACATCCAATAGTTTGTACCTTCCACTTCCCCATCCCTTTATTGTCCCTCCCCCACTCCCCACTGGTTACCACTAGTTTGTTCTCTATATCTGTGAGTCTGCTTCCTTTACGTTATATTCACTAGTTTGTTGTATTTTTTAGATTCTACATATAAGCAATATTATGCAGTATTTATCATTCTCTGTCTGACTTCTTTCCCTTAGCATAATGCCCTCCAAGTCCATCCATGTTGCTGCAAATGGCAAAATTTCATTCTTTATTATGGCTGAGTGGTATTCCATTGTATATATATATATATACCACAGCTTCTTCATGCATTCATCTGTTGATGGACACTTAGGTTGTTTCCATGTCTTGGCAATTGTAAATAATGCTGCTATGAACATTGTGGTGCATGTATCTTCTCGAATCAATGTTCTTCTTTTGTTTGGATATATACCCAGGAGTGGAACTACTGGGTCATATGGTAGTTCTATTTTTATTTTTTTGAGAAAACTCCATACTGTTTTTCACAGTGTCTGCACCAATTTACATTCCCACCAACAGTATACAAGGATTCCCTTTTCTCCACATCCTTGCCAACGTTTGTTATTTGTAGACATTTTGATGACAGCCATTCTGACAGGTGTGAGGTGATATCTCATTGTGGTTTTGATTTGCATTTCCCTAACTTAGATATTCTTATATTACTATCAGACAGATGAAAGAACGGAGACTGTATGATTAAATGACCAAGGTTCCATAGTTAATAAATGCATATTTCTGGACTTTGCATATTTCTGGACTTTGAATTCCACTTTTTTATTGTGCTCTACCTTGTAGAGTTAGTTTCAGACCTATGCTTATAAAGAGTAGCAAGTTCTGAAGAAGATTTTGATGGGACTCACAAAACTCTCTTATTACATTTATCTCACCCACCATTCACCATGAATTCAGAAATACCCTTCTTTAAAATTTCATTGTTTGTTAAAACATGATTTTCAGAAGATTACTCTTAAACTTCATGTTTTCTGATAATAATTACTTGACAATAGAGCTTACATGACATGGGTCAGTTGTTTTTCCAGTAATAATTAATAATAATAAACATAATAGTAATAAACACCTGATTAGTGCTTTATCTATTTTAATTAGTCCTTGCAATAACCTAAGGAGAGAGATACCATTGTTTTCCCAATCCAGTAGCCACCCAATGTCATCAAACATTTATTAAGGGTCTACACTCCCTACTGCTATGTGCTAGGAGATAGAGCAATGCATGAATCAGAACAGTTTCTGTCTTCATGGAGCTTTTATTCTAGAAGTGGATAACAGGCCAACAAATGAATATTATAGATCAGACAATGATAAAAGCAATAAAGCAAACAGCAAGGGTAATGTAATGAAGACTGACTAGAACAAGGGAGGCATGTGACTACTTTAGTTAATATGGCTGGGAAGTCTGAAACTTAAAGAATGAGAAGGCACCGCCAGCAAAAGTTCTATGGAGACCCCTATAGAGGACATGGAATCTCTGCCCCCTTTTCCCATACCTTGCCCTGTGCTTCTCTTCCATCTGGCTGATTCTGAGTTAGATACTTTTATAATAAACTTGTAAGTAAAAAAAAAAAAAACAAAAAAAGTCCTATGGGCAGGAAATGGAGAAGACCTTGTTCCTTTTGACTGGAGCTTGGGAAAGAGTTGAACAAGGGAAAGAGAAGAGGCAAGGCCATTCTTTATATGTAACAGTAAGAGTTTGAATTTATTCTAAGTGCCATGGGAAGAATTTTCCCCAGGGGAGTTTTATAAACATCTCTCTATTTTAGTAAGGATGATTTGTAGTTGTTGTAGATATAGGAGTAGGGAAAACCGTCAGGAGGCCATAGCACAGTGCTGGTCAGAGGTGAAAGCTGCTGGAACCAAGATGGTGGCTGGGCATATGGAGAGAAGGGAGTAGGGTGGGAAATATTTTGGAGGTGGAGCCTACAACCTTATTGTTGGATTGGATGTGGCAAATGGGAAGAAAGGAAACCAGGATGACTCCTACATTTTTTACCTTAGTCACTGAACGTTTGTGTCATTTTACTGAGATGGGGAAGGACTGAGGCAGGAACCAGTCTTGATAAATGAGATGAAATTCAAGAAGTTTTGTTTGAACCGTGATTTTGAGTTTCTTTTAAATATCCATCTGAGGTCTTAAGGAGGCAATTGTATATGGAGTCAGGAGCTCAGGGGTCACCGATGTTAAACAGAAGCTTCTAGACAGTGAGCTTTGATAACATCATAATAGAAGTTTTATGGTTTCAACATTTCTGGTCCAGAGGAGAATCCACTTTTTCAAAAGTATGCCTTGACATTGAAAGTTTCCATTTTTATCAAAACAAGTAGGCTGTAATCCCCACCACCACCTCAGGGTGGCAGTAGTGTTAATCAGGAAGATCACAGAGGAAGCAAGCTGTGTGCAGTTGGGAAACAATGTGCAAATGTGTGTGCACATGCTATAAATAAACTTACACCACTCCTGGGAAAAGTAGGTAACAGCAAGGATTGTATATTGGAAGTCAACAAAGCCGCTTAAGAAGACTGCTTAAGATATTGCTATTAAAATCTGAACTTTGATAAACCATAATGGAAAGGAATATGAAAAAGAATATATATTTATATGTGTATAACTGAGTCACTTTGATGTACAGCAGAAATTAATACAACATGGTAAATCAACTATATGTCAATAAAATTTTTTAAAATGGAAAAAATAAAATGAAATCTGACCTTTGAGCAAATATAGAGACTATGTCTGATAATACTGATATCCAAATACACCCCATTCCATAGCAGAGTGGTGCAGAAAAGGAACAGACAGCCTTGGCCAGAGGATTAACAGGATGTGACAAAACAAGGTGAAGATAAATTTAGACCAAATCAGAATAGAAACCATTCTCTCAGCTATATCTACCAAAGAATTTTCACCAAATTGTGGTGAGAAGTAACTAGAAATTTACATCAAAATCCCCACCATATATCCTTTGTAATTTTTTGAATGCATTTATGCCTAAATTAACTGTTTAATAAAATAACTGTATAATAAGATAAATATATATCTAATTCTAGTTTCAGTTCAATCTTTTTAGACTAATCCATTTTGATTTTCTTACTAAGTCCAAGATAAAGAGAATCCCCAGATTTTATTAGTGCCCTGCTGGCTGTTACAGTTAAGATTCTGATGACTCCAAGGTGGACAGAACCAGTTGGTGGAAGTTCTCACATAACGCTCTCTTAGCCAGGTTAATTCCCTCCCGGATATGCTACAACTAACACCTTAAAACATGAACACAGATAAATTGGCTGTATTTCTTGTCTGAAAGCTAGCAGAAAACAGCCCTAAGCAAGTGGACCTGGCCTAGGTGGATTTTGCACTGAGAAGAGGGGATGTACAAGGGTATAGAGCACATGTAAAGAAAAATGGGCCCAGGAGGGTGGTCTCAGCTTCTGGGAAGGGCGATCTCCACCTCTGTTCTCGACTCGAATCCATCTATGCTCTAATTGGAGAACCCAACTCTTCCCCCTTTAGGCCTTGCCCAAGTCACTAAAATGCTCAGGAAGTCAACCAGAATTATTCATCCTTGTCAGTTAATGTTTACGGCTCGCTCACTGTATGCTGGTCATTTTAATGACGAGGCAACTTGCTATGAACCCTGCTCCTCAGGACGTGGAGAACTAAATGGAGCAAAACAGAGGATCTGGCAAAAATTTGGCACCCAGTGGGCTGGATATTCTTCTGCATTTCCCAGGATATGGAGAACGGCTGGGACAATGACTAAGCCAGAAGCTCATTTTCCATAGAGTTGTACTTGGTTTTCATTATTTTATACCACTAGTTGTGCTCTGCATTATGCCCGTAAACAAGTATAAGAAAATATATCATAAAGCCCATGCGACAAAGGAACAAAACTGGAACCCATGTCAGGCCTTATCAAATACATTTGTGAAAGCACGTGGACCCATTTTATGGGGCATGTTTGGGTATGAATGAGAAAAACACTATTTAAATGATACAGACAGAGAGATACTAAGGATTGATAGCACATAAAAGCTAAAGAAACGTTACAGGTGATACAGTCAGATGTTCCTCAAATGGTGTTTAAACTGTAGGACATTTTCTTTCAAGTTTATGCAGAAGCCCAATATGTAGAGTAAAGCTTTCCTGTGCGAGGGCGGGGTAAGGGCTTTTCCTTCTTAACCTCCCCTGAAGCATGTCCAGAGAACTGGAGAACGTCAGCAGGATCATTCTCCAAAACTAGCTTCCTGGCCCACAGGAGCCCTGGGGTGATTAGCCCCAGGTCACATTGTAAATAAGTAATTACAGCTAGAACTTGGTTCTACTGACACCAGGTCCATTGAATCACATAGTAGGAGTCAGTTTTTCCCACTCACAAATTACATGGAATCAGTGAAGAAAGGACTGTATGCTTATTGCTATTGCTTTTGTTTAGATCTTTCTCACTTTTGAGAAGCAGTTGAATGGCCAGAAGGAACCACATGCTTTTATAACTTGGCCTTTTCTTCCGGTTTTGGGGGAAAGTCCAGCTTACTTAGCTAAGAACTCGAGTTCTTCCAGTCTGTTCCTAGGTTGTCTATTCGGCCCTATCGACGACTCCACAATTTGCCCATCTGACACGCCAACTTCTCAGCATCCTGTGCTGGCCTCTTCCCTCTCCCTGGACCCATGTGTCTTGTCTGGGGCTGACTTGTCTTTTTGAGAGGCCCTCCTCCCGTGTCTCTTGTCACTGGTATCTTAACATCTCAAATCTCAACCCTTCCCCAAAGCTTTTCAGATGCCCTTCTCAGCTCTCACATCCCTTCCGCTAGTTCTCCAGACTAGCACTTATCTGAGGTTGCCTCTTATTAGAGTTATTTAGTGCATATGTATCTCCTGCCTTCTCAGTTGTGAACTGCTAAGAGAGCTCTGGAAACATGTCGTATTCATAACATTAGGCAAAATGCCTGCCCATCCTAGAGGTCCCCAAACTCTTAGTCAAATAGAATTGCACAAAATATATAGAAATGGTCTTTTTGTATTGTTTTGATTACAAGTGACAATGGAGTTACAAAATGGAGAGTAGAGACAACCTAATTATGGGATTGTTATAAGAAATGAGATTTTTGAATTTTATATTTACAAATAAATATAGGGATATTCAAGGAATTGGGAACCTATAAAATATGTTACCTGAGGTTTTGAGTATGTAGGACTTGAGTTGGTCAGCCTGTTTCTTCAGTTCTCTATTGAATTCCTCCCAGTGTTTTTTTTTTAATTATTTTTGGAGCATTGCACCTCCAGTTGATCTATAATTTCTTGCTTAGAAAAAATTTTCTCCTTTTTTATTTTAAAATTTTTCTCAAAATTTACTGTTTTTCTGACTTTGTTTTTCTAGGAATTATGAAGGTATTGACAGTTAATTTATTTTATGTATCTAACTATATACATTATAAATTATATCATCTATTCATGTATCATCTATCTTCCTATCTCTATCAGATAGTCAGGAGCAGGTTTAAAAAGCCATCGTTTTGGTTCTTGCTTGATTATAGACGTTGGTAGAAGGATAGTCACTCACATTGTTGGGCCTTCTGGAATCATCTTTCAAAATATGTTCGGTTATAACAAAAAACCAAATGACATTATAATTAAGACCATGAACTTTGCAGTTAGGCTCCCTAGGTTTGAATCACAATTTTACTACTTCTCAATTGTGTGAACGAGGGCAAGTTACTTTAACTCTCTGTTTCCTTGATTGTAAAATTGGGATAATAATAGTACTTACCTCCTAGGGTTGCTGTAAAAACTAAATAAGGTAAAATTTTAAGTGCTTAGAATAGCACCTAGCACTAGTTATATAAGTGCTAGTTGTTACTATTCTAGAACGCTCTTTTTGATTTCCCCCTCCCACCTTCCTCCCCCTGACATGCTCTTTGGGATGTTCTTGAGCATTAGTTATATGGTTGAGATGAGCATGAGTAAATATAGGCATATGCACCTCACAGAACTCTGCCTATACACTTCTCTAGGATAGGTGTTAATGCAGATGAGAAAGTTCTGTATCAAGAGTATTGTAAAAGGGTTAATGGCCCTGCTCTTAATGTGGAGAAGTGATTAGAAATGCAGTCACTGCATTAAGGAAATGTTCAGATAATATAGTATGGGCTTTACCATAGGTAACTTTTGGTATATTATTAAGGTATGAGCAGAGCTGCATATCTCAAAAAGCCATTCTCGACTGAGAGGTTTGCTGATGTTAAAGAAGTGCAAATGAATACAATTAATGGTGGAATGATGGGGGGAAGTGTTTGTGACTCAGCCCAATATTGAGTTGCATCTGATTGATATTGTTTACAGCTCTTTGGGAAACAACAAGCCTCCTGCATGCCCTGAGAGGGCTTTAATGATCCCTTTGCTTGCCATCAGTCTGCATAATAAGACTAAACTTCATGGACTTTTTTCCTGAGTTTTGAAACACTGCAGGTTTTCTTTTTCCCTTACCCTTTTTCTATTTCTAAAGTGTATGTGTTTAGTAGAGAAAGGCTCCTAGTTGTGCTCACCATGCTTGATTGGACACGTAGTTTTTCCACTTTGGGTTTTAAATAGATTTGCAGCTTTAGGGATCTGCAGAGGTGAAGCTGCTCTGTGCCTTCCTGAATGGACTATCTACTGCCCTTAACCAGATAATTCAGCACCCACCAAAACTTGCCAGTTATGTTTTCCATGCTTATTCATAGATATAAGTCCAAGTTTACTTTTATTTTTAATATTAATATTTACAGAAACAAAATGATGGATCCTTCATTCACAGGAGCTGTCAAGGCAAGAGAAGAGGAAGAGGAAATGGAATGTATATGTGTAATTTTATTTATTTATTTTTTGCTCCATAAAATCATGGCTTGACTAAGGAGCCTGGCAAGTAGTCCTAGGGAAAAGTATAGGCTAATGCCAAATACCTAAATAAAAACCAAAGACCTCACATAAACATTCAGGCATCCTGTCTCCATAATATCAGATAGCCAGATGCTTGAAAATATCTGCATAATGGACTGAATTTTCTAGATTTTATCTGACATGTGATGTTATGTAGAGGTAAACCTGACTCTCAATAATTAAGTTAGTTCTTGGAAGTCTCGAGTGGTGTCTTCTGTGTGAGACCCAAGAAGCAATTGGAAGGTTAGCGGCTGACCTAATAGCGTTTAGCACTAGACGGTCTCTACTTAGCTACTTACTTTGGCATGATACCACCTTGAAGAATGGATCTTAGTGATCTACTAAGTTAATTTCATCTCAAAAGATAAACAATTGTTCCCAGAGAATAATTTGGTAACAGTGCTTCTGGAAATGATATGAAAACATCTGGAGAAATTTGGTTTTGTTTCTAGAAGAAATCAAGGAATATCTTTGTTGCATTACCTGGAATTACTCTTAAGCGTGACCATGAATGTTTCTTTACCAGTCTGAGCCTGGGTTCCTTCCTAAG
The DNA here is from genome assembly GCF_964341445.2 of Mesoplodon mirus. Lineage (NCBI taxonomy): Eukaryota > Metazoa > Chordata > Mammalia > Artiodactyla > Ziphiidae > Mesoplodon > Mesoplodon mirus. Next base: position 16,528,428 of record NC_138977.1, on the reverse strand, counting down.
TAATATAGGTATAACCATACCAGTTTTGGAGCTGTTTTGAGGTTAAATAAGAAAATCTGTGTTAAAATGCCTAGTCCAGGATCTGACACATAATAAGTGCTCAATAATGGTAGCCGGGGGGTGCTATCACATACCTAGGCTATTGACAAAGCTTTGCAGTAGTGTAGAGTAACTGCATTCAATCCTGCCTTAGCTGTGGCATGAGTGTTTAATGCTGTTCTCTCCAATTACTGAGAAAAGTACATTTTATTTTTAGTAACTAGGACTTGAGGATGCTCCATTTTGCAGAGTCTTCAGTTGAGAATGCTTGACTAAAGGGCTCTCTCCTTGAGGGAGCTCAAGTTAATAGTTGATAGCCCTTCTGTTAGTCTCTGCTGCCCAAAGGAATTTCTCTCTCTGCTCCTAGAAGAGGTAAGAGAGACGGATGCAATGTTTTATCAGATTGGGAAATGATTATTGAAGGTAATGCTTACTACTGCATGATTTGATTTTCAACTTGCCAAGGACTTTGAGGAATTTAAACTTCTAAGTAGTTCCATGTATTTTTTTTTCTATTTAAATTAATGATTGCGGGAGTAAGTGCCATATGTAGATAGGTTACTTGTGCCTGTGTGTACTGCCATGTTTCAGGGACTCTGAATGTTCAGAACATTGGTGGATATATTGCTAGGAAGCAGACATGAATGAAATGTGTCAGGATGGTTTGAACTATGGACTTCTGAACATTGTTCCCGAGAACCCCAAGATGAGGGTTGGAACTTGAATTCTGAATGTCTTTCCTGTTAGGAGGGAGTGCAGAAAAAGAGGCCTTACTGTCACTCTGGAGACATACTCTCATCACTCTTTCACCACGAAAGGCAGAAGAATAGGATCTTAGCTAGGATCCAGTTTCAAGACAAAAAACCAAACTGCTCATTTTAACAGAGAAAGCTTAGTGAAGAATTGCTAATTTGGTATTAATAAACTAAAAATGCCCCAAATGAACATTAATGTATCACAGAGAGGTGGTCCCTGTCCACAAGAGTGGCTTCATGTGTGTGTGACCCCTGCCTTTCCACAACGTCTTGCATTTGGAAGGGCCCCATGCTTGGTTTAATGCTCTGCTGTTGCCATCTTGAAATTCTTAGTAATTTTTGAACAGGGATATAATCTTTTCACTGGACCTGCAAATTATGTAGTTTGTCCCACCTGCAGGAAGAGGCATGGGGGAACAAAGGGAAGAGGTTGAGATGATCAAACAGAAAGTCTTTGAGGTATGGATGCCATGTGGTGCTGGTGTCTCTGAGCCCAGAGAAGGGACCCTGTGAGTCTGGGGCATAGACCTCTGAGAGTGAGTGCTGGCTACCTGGCGCTGGAATCTTGGAAGGAGCATGCCAAGACCGGTTCTAGAATCTCTGAGGTGGTGCCATGAGGCTGGTTCTGTGAATGTTAGAACTTCAGGCTTCCTACTCCTGGAAGGGATTGCTATTGATGGTTTGATGAAGTATTGCTCAGTGATGCTAATGAAGCCAAAGTCCAAGAGGAGCAGGAAACAAGAGATTCAGGAAGCAGACACAAAGAGCCAATCCCCTCTCTCTTTCCCAGCCTTCCCATCTTCCCCTTGTCTCCTATGGGCAGCGTTTAACAAGCAGCCAGCTGGCAAAGCACCACTGTGGCCTGTAGAGTCCTAGTTCCAGAGTCACAAATGACATCCAGAAAGGTGTATGTGGAGAGAGAGCTTAGTAGCTTTCATGAGCACATGAGGAGAGAAAGACGAAATATCTCATGTCTCTGTCCTCCCAGCAGCGTTTGCAGTAGCCCCGCCAGGACCAGTTTAGACAGACCTTCTGATCGTCACATGAACCCTCAGGAGACTCAGCTAACATGACCTTTCCGAGTAGACCTTACAATACCTGTAGCTCCATTTTGCCCCGAGAACTTTATGATACTTTATGTGATACATAATTCTGGTTCAGACGGGTGGTGAAATGTTCCAATGCACACATGTTAGAAAAGGAGAGGGAATGCCTCGCTGTGAAGAATATGGACTTGCCCTCTGAGTGCTTCCTGGAGGGAAACGTTTTATTTTAAGTAAGCGTCAGATGTCAGACTTCTCCCTTTGTCTTTTCTTAAGTTTGGAGTTGTATTTGTGCCAGTGCTTGGGTAAAATTTGATAAACATGAAGTTTACATCTAGTACAGTTTTTAAAGAAAACTCTTTACTCAGTTAAGGTAAAGATTATTAGTTCATTTTAAATGAAAAATTTTTACATTGAAGGATTCCAAGTTCCCTATAAAGATGGCCACCCTCCAGATGAGCGGGTGTTCAGTTTTCCTTGCCCCATCTCACTGAGCTGTTCCATGCCCCCCAAATTGCTCTGACAACCAAAGCTGTAGCAATAAGGAGTTCAGCTCTGTAGGTCTGGTGCCATGAAAAAAATGAGGTTCTGTGATAGCACTTTATAAGAGTGGCATCCTCACCATACATCCCTTTCCCTATAGCTTTTTTTTCTTTAAGCAACATATGTATGTTGGTTTCATCATAATGATGACATCATGATGACGTCAAGCAAGGTAACTATGAATTGAAACTTAAGCTTACCTTCACAAGGCTCATTTCTCCACCTCTAGTGCTGCCTTCTTAACAACACCTTTGAAAGCCAGATAGGTCTATGGTTGCTAAAGGGCCAGAGGTATGGGGAGAGAGAGAAAGCCTGGATCAGAATTATTTTGTCAGATTTGTTTGCAAATGAAGAACAAGTCTAGTAATATTCATATACTTGTCATCCATCATCCACCCCCGGCTTCGTCAAAGAGGAGTGGAAGGCACCTTATAATAGAATGTCAAACCTCTGCCTTGAGCAGTTCAGCCAGGCCCAGCTGACATGCTCAGCTTAGAGCTGTCATTAAGGGGACAAGCAGGCAGGCTGACAGGTGAACTTGATATGCTTGATTTCAACATCATTGTTGGATCAAGGGCAGGCACAGCAAGGGTACTGAATTCAGTGAAGTTATTGCTTAGAAAATGCCAAAGGTAGGGTCTAAACAAAAATATCTAAGAGAAATCCATCTGTGAAATGCATTTTCTTCATAAAGTGCACAATCTACCACAAAGCACAAAAGAATAAAGCTATCCTTCCTGCTGCTTCGCTCGGCTCTCTTTTTCATTTACCAGCGAGGATTCCCAAATTATATAAACATGTAAAGGCTTTGGTGCTCTTCTGAAGGGAAGAAAGAGACCCAGCTGAATCAGCTTCCTAAACGACTGCGTTATTTTACCCTGATGGCTTTAATTAGAGAAAAAATAACTGCATTGAGACCATCTGCATATCCATAATGTAGAACATATGGCTGGTTTTTAGGATTTTGAAAAAGAAAATGCATTAATACCACGCTTCTTTCCGTTCATTTCTCATATTCCAGACTGTTTCTTTGAAAAATAATATACTTGAAAAACCTGTTTACTCTTTACACAGGCCAATTAGGCTTTTTGTGTTGTGTCTGCTACTATTGTATATTTCAGCAACAAATGCTAAAACAGAATATGGTTGTTTGTGATGAAGAATGCCCCGTGAGTTCATAACACTTTGTAGATGTGTATTTACATCAACACATTGTCTTTTGATAGGCATAAATGATCGGAGTTTTATTTATGGGAAAGTCTTGCTAGAATTTCCTGAGAGCGTGATGAGGACTCAAGCCAAGATGGGTGTGTAGTGTGTGTGCACAGGGATGTGTGTGCGCTTGTGTGGATGAGGGTGTGTGTTTCTTAGACAGGACATAACAACGTACATCTAGTTTTGACCGAGTGAAATAATTAGCAATTGTGAAAACTAAAATGATCAAATTCATAGAAATTATTTCAGACTTAATGTTATACTGGTAAGATAATAAATAAATGGAATAATTTTTGAATTTTAAATTCTTAATGAAAGATAAAGCAATCTCTAGTTATATTAGAAGAAAATGGAAAAGCAGTAAAACTCAGTTTTTTTGTCGGGCTTTTGGGTAGTCACTGGATCAATAAATCCAATTCCCAGTGTAAGGCAACAAACAAGAAAACAACCAAATCACTAGAATTGGCATAACTATTTTCAAAACAAAGCAGAAAAAGGTGTGAACAGGGGGAGAAAGATTAGGCAAGAAATGAAATTTTGCTCCTCTGAGACCAAGCTGCCATGTTTGTAAAGCAACAGTAGAAAGAAACAAGTGAAATGAAAATTAGATGGCAGAGTCATGTATGTTGTGAAGAATTGGAGGAAATCCACCTTCTCCCCAGGAGGCTGTGTGTCTAGTTGACGTGGTGCATCTTAGTTATTCTTGGTCCTCCAAGTCTCTCTAAGGCCCCCAAGGGCTCAGAGATGCAATTTCTTTCTTCTGTTTTGCCACACTCTTTTGAATTTGGCAAGAGGCCTTAGGAGCTTGCTAGCTCAGATGAAACCACTTGTAACTTGTTGTCCAGTTTGCAGATTAAAAAAAAGGAGGTATTTGGAGAAGGTATTGTCTATTAGAAAGAAAATACTTCAAGGCAGTAATGGACATTAAAATAAACATACTGCTTACATCAAAATTATGCCAGAGTCTCTGTTTTGCAAGAGGAAATGACCTGACACTTTCATTTATTAGCGAAGGCATTGGAAATTTCCAGTATTTCACAAAATCTACTGTGATGACTATCAAATTTGGAATGATCTTGCTTTTATGGACATAGTAAATGAGTGACTTCTTTTCAAGCAATTGAGTTAATTAAAATGAATTTTGTCTTTTTTTCCCTTCTAGTTAGAACATCACACCTGTGATTTCACAAGTATCCTGTTTTGAAATAGATTATATTAACTCAGTTCAATTTCTATAGCTCTTTGAAAGTAGAAAGGATGTCTTCTCCGTTTTTATCTGTCTTCTGATTGCTAGCAAAGATGATACAAAGTTAATCACTTTCATATGGTCTTGAAATTTCCTTCATATTTACTGTCCTTATATCTACCTAAAAATTCCTTTTGCTTTCCTTTTTACTGTGAATATAAAACTTTTTTGCAATGAATTCAGTCTGGTGTTTCTTGTGTACATATTTATCTTGGTTGTAAACCATGAAATATAAGTATTCTTTTTGCTCTGGGTCCCATATTGTTTTATTCATCCTATTCATGACTTTTTTCCTCTGAATTTTATAGTATTTGGAACTCAATTATAGCTGATAAAGTTGTCCCCATTCTTTTTCAGGGGACAGAGGGTACTTAGATGTAGCAATGCCATGTTTTAGTAAAATATGGACAATTCAATCAGTGTGACACTCCAGCTTTCTTTTTTAAAATTTGCTTTGGCTTCATGCCAATCCAGAAGCGAACATGGAAGATCTCCTAATAACTGTTTTCCTTTCCTTACTGACTTGTGATAGAACGTGATATACGGCTTTTGGTTTTGTGCATTTAACAATTCCTCAGAAATCTCAATCAAATCAATTATTCAACATGAAGTGGCTCAAACTTTTGAAATAAGTTTTCCTTTTCCTCTTATTGTGGTAAAATATATGTAACATAAAAGTCACCATTTTAACCATTTTAAACGTACAGGTCAGTGGTATTAATTAGTACATTCCCATTGTTGTGCAACCATTGCTACCATTCATCTCCAGAACTTTCCCTTCACTCCAAACTGAAACTGTGTACCCATTAAACAATAATTCCCCATCTGCCCAGCCCCTGGTAACCATTATTTTACTTTCTACCCCTGTGAATTTGACTCTTCTGGGTACGTCATATAAGTGGAATCATAAGGTATTTGTCCTTTTGTGTAAATTTTCCCTTTTAAAATGGATTTTACAGCTTTAAGGAGATGACTTGGACTCCCCAGATTGCTTCTCCACTTACCTTCAGTTTCCAGTTCCATCACCAGCCCATGGAGTATGGCGGGAGAGCCATGAGCACTACCCATTAGCCCCGGTGAGGCCGTACCTCAATTCACTTCGTCAAAGACGTTCATTTTGCATCTTATCAGGCTGATAGAATATATCACACTCATTTAAAGAATAGTTTTAAGTTACGTAAGTTAAGGAAAGCAAAATATATTGAAATAATGAATTAACTGAAATTATTCCCTCTGTATCTTGTGTGTGTACGTGTGTGCGTGTGTGCGGGTACTCAGAAAGGAAATTATTTTGCTTGGTAACATTAATAACTAATCTCCATAAGTCATAGTATGGTTCACAAAGGACTTTTGTGCAGACACTTTCCTATCAAACATGGTTAATGTTTACTAATTAACTTAGTAATGTTTATCCCCACATTTAGATGCTATAATTCAGGCTCAGTGAGATTCACTCCCTCACATTCACGAGGCAAGTGAGCGGTGCTGCTGGGCCCCAGTGCAGTCCCATTGTGTTGACTGACACCTCCCTAATTACCCCCCAGTGGCACAGGAAGCCCCGTCTGGGCTGCGTGGAGTCCCAGTCTGGTGCGCTAATCAGCAGATGCAGTGCTGGCCTTCTTTTCATTTGATCTTCCAAGAGACCTTCCCCTGTGTCCAACACCCTGCTACTCGCTCTAAGGACCGGACACTTGTCCTGCACGTTGTGAGGCTCCGTGAGGGTCAGAAACTTCCCATGTCTGGCAAAGAGCTTCCCTCAAGCTGCAGTGATTAAGGATCAGGAACTCTTTTTCTCTCACCAAAAGTGGGTCACATTACAGATAGTGGGAAGAGATAGTGTGGAACTAGTTCGGAGTGGCAGCCGACCAAGTTCTGTTGCTGGCAACAAACGTGGAAAACAGCCTTATGTTAAAGTCCAACATGAAATTGCAAACGATTAAAATAATAATAAAAAATACTGCCAACGGTATTTAGAAAAAAAACCTTTCCAAATGCAAGGAACAACGTGTAAAGCATATTGGTTTACTCTGTGATCTCTCAGCTGTATCTCTGTGCCTGGTCTGTACAGGAAACAGCGAAGACAAGAAGGTATGAAGCAGAAACCTCAGCTCTGTGCTTTCTTGACTCTTGGAGCCTCGCGTTCCCAAGAGTATTGTCAGAGTGGTTTTAAATTTTTTTTAAAAAAATGTAGCTTGGCAGAGCTGTAGAAGTGTTTTATTTCTTGAACCCTCGCTGGACAAGTCTGTTGACAGAGCCGTGATCTGCTGGTCCGGCAGAGCTGCCAGGCGGGGAAACCTGTCATGCTGAGTGGATTCATCCCTCAGTCCCTCCTCATTCGCTCCTATTTTCCATGGCACTTTGATCCTTTCTCATTTCCACTCCAAACTGATCCCTGTGTATCCTGTGTCAACCGGCACACTTCCATTAGAGAAATATTTTGCTAATAATATCCTAGCTGTTCTGAATTCTCCACAGCTTCTTTCATCCTATCTGCGTATAACACTGATTGTTCTAAATCCCAGTGTTTAACCTTGCTAATACAAGCTCGACCGCTGAGCTTTCTGTTCAACCTGTTGATCGAGAGATTCACCAAACATCCTGACTCCAAAGAGTTCACGTTTGCAAAAAGTTGTTTTTATTGAATGATATTTTATTTTAACAATTTGAAAGGTAATTATTTTTTTAAAATCTATAGTGGTTTGCTAATTTGTTAATGTTGCCCAATGTGCTTAGGCGAGTTGAAATCGTTTTTAATAGTTTTTAATTATCAAAAGATACTTACCTTCGTGGAATGGCTCAAAAGACTCTCTTTCTAACTAACTGTGCTCCACTGCATGAGTTGCTAGACTTTTCCAGACATGTATTCTGCATCAAAAATAAAGAGTGGAGACTTTCACTTGCCTCTGGGCATTAAAATGCAACAGTTTTATGAATTTATAAGGTAAAAAGCAAACTTGGCCTGTTGCCTGAGGACTCCTGTAGCAGTTACATTTCAGATGCTCTTGGCTGTGTATTTCTAGAAATCAACTTCCTCATTAGTCCTCTTTCAAGTTGTTTTGAAATTCAGTCTCTGGATTTCTTCTGTCTCCTTTCCACTGCAGTCCAGCTCAACTTGTTTATTTCTAGAAGCCAGAAGCTTCTCTATGTGTTTTGAAACCAAGCTCTGTCGGCTACTGAGATCTACGCGTGGAATTTCAGTAAGGGGATTTCATAAAACAGTAACTGCTAAGGCAGTGAGCTTCTGTTCTTTGTTTTCTTTTTTAGACCATTGAACCATTGTCAGACGTGATTTCTGTGTTTTGTTTGAATTGGGGGACTTGGTTTACGTGAATATTTTGTTATTATACATTACCTTGATCTGGAGCACGATTTTTTAAAGAGTTCTGTTTGAGTAAGGATGTTTCTATTATGCCGAGGCCTCGTTTTTCTATGGAAATGTGCTTTCAAATGTTATAATGGAAGTCTATTGGAAAACAGGATTAAAATGAAAGCATTTCATTCTGAAAGCAACTTTTCAATAATACTACGTCTAAGACCTTGATAAGGTTTTTAGGCTTTTTCTATCTCATGAGGTGGTTTATAAGTTTGAGAGAAAAGTCTGTATTCCTTAGAGACAGAATACTTCTACATGTTTCTTGAAGGAAGATGTCTAGACTTTAAATTTGGTAGCTTTGGACTTTAATCTCATCCCGCCCTTAGCTGAATGACCTTAGACAAGTCATTTGGCCCCTTTGAGCCTCAGTTTTTTACCTGTAAATTGAGGGCAGTAATAATTACTTCCTAAGATTAGAAATAAATACAATCTAGCCCACAGGACACACTTAAGAAATGGGATGAATGGGATGAATGATTTTCTATTGAGTGATAAGAGAGTTTTAGTTCTCCTAGGCTTGGGGTACTATTTATTTTTTTCCTTTGGACTTGAAGTAAGAATTCACTGGGTACAATTGTGCAATTTAACAATCACTTAATAAATTTGGCTTTAAGTGATATCTACCAATGGTTTCCTTCATACTTTTTATCACAGCCTCAGCCTTCTTAAAAATTAACTGTCAGCAAAGCAAGTCAATGGTGTATCAGAGGTTTTCTTTTTTTTTTTTTTAACCCAAACAATACTACCAGAGTATAATTTGAGTTCCCCTTATATACTTCATTTGCTTCTCTGCTGGTTTTCTGACCTGAATCAAAAACATTTCTCTCTTTTTTTCTCCCTCTCTCCTCCATGTTTTTCTTCTTTCCTCTCATTCACCATGTATTTATTGAGTGTAGTTACTGGCCAGACACTGTTCTAGGTCTTGTGGTAGAGCAGTGAACAAACTAGGAGGCCTCCTTTAAATGAGAAGTTCAGAGAGGGTAGCATTTAGGCTGAGCAATCTTTATAATATAACATTTAATATGACATACATTTCTGATGAAGTCCATCATTCTTCTGAAACATAGAGAAAGTTTGCAGTATGAGGCAAAGTACATCCATAATGCACGTATGTAATCTCTTTTTCTCTCTATCTGTCTGACTAGATACCTAAACAAATTCTGATGAGTAGGGGCATTTCAGGAAGCCATAGAGAGAAGCGAAATTTAGAGATTATATTCTAGGCTGATGAGGAAAAATGAAGTGCAGAAGGTCTAAATACATGCCTACGTTGACGGCGCCAGAGCTGAAATTTAAACCAGGACTTGTGATTCTTACTTCGGTGTTATTTCTTACAAACTCCACTGCCCCTGAATCTTTCAGGGGTCCACCAAATTTGACTGAGTTGGCAGGAGAGGTAGAAAGCACTTACCGTGTCCTGGTAGCCATGCTCAGTGTTGCAAGTAAAAGATGATCCCTGATCTCATGGTGTTTATAGTCAAGTGGAGAAGACAAACCATTAAATTAGTCCCGGTGTCTGTTATGTTTCAGGTATTACCTGGGCCCAGAATGGGATCTAGTGCTTAACACGATTTAATACTTAAGTTTACAAAAGTCAGTGATGTTGTTCATTTTTTCATTCTTGAAGGAGGACGTGATAATATTGCAGGACACCAGGATATGGTTGAACCAATATTCACCGACAGCCTATTATATACCAGGTATTATACTGAAAAGTAGGGTATAATGCTTACGCTATTGAACTTGAGTCCTGCTCTCATGTAGATTACATTCTTGCAGAAAGGTAGAGATTAAGCTTCTAAACACATGATTATTTATATAAGTATATAAATAATTAAAGTGTGTATGTTTTATTTGCATATGTTATAACAATCCTGTGAGCTAGTTACTGGTTATGGCCCATCACTTAGGATGCCCCCCTTCACCACACGATCATAAGGCTTTTACAGCATCATCTTATTCTCCATTAGCATTTCAGTAGGAGTCCAGCAAAACTTGCATGGCTGCCGTTTTCGGCTGTTATCCTGATATCTACATGAACAGGGGCAGTGTGGCCTTCTTACCCTTTTAACAAGGATTTCTGACATCTCCCGTCAGATGATCACACTGCTGCCCTTAGTAACTCTAACTTGGGTCTAAACCAATCCTTTTCCCTTATGGGCCAGCTGTTAGGCTGCAGAAAAGGAGATGCTCATAAAATTTATGGACTTCACACTTGTGTAGCACATTTCTATTGAGGAATTCAAGGCACTCTGGATTTTTTATTGCCTTTCATTTAAAATAACCCTGAGATTTAAGGTGAAAATGGTATTTTTCTTGCCTACAAAATGGAGAAGCCTGAGCACAGGGTCCCATCCTCCATGCTCCAGCTCTGTTCCTACAAAATGGCACCTAAGCTGATGCTTGCAAATCAAGCAGGTGACAGTGGTGATACAGTTGGCAAGGTAAAGAAATCCTATAGGGCTTCCCTGGTGGTGCAGTGGTTGAGAGTCCGCCTGCCGATTCAGGGGACACGGGTTCGTGCCCCGGTCCAGGAAGATCCCACATGCCGCGGAGCGGCTGGGCACGTGAGCCATGGCCACTAAGCCTGCACGTCCGGAGCCTGTGCTCCGCAACGGGAGAGGCCACAACAGTGAGAGGCCCGTGTACCGCAAAAAAAAAAAAAAATAGAAATCCTATAGTGAAAGTGCTCGTGAAACATACAAGTTCTCCTTTTTTTTTTTTAAATTAAAAATTCAGCTTTATGTATGCTTGGCCTAAGGAAGCAAAATGTGCCTAAACTACACTTCTTGGACTAGAATTGTTAGTAGAATCTTCAGTCCAGGGCCCTTTGTTCTGGATTTTGTTGAAATGTCCGTGGCAAATGAACTTCCATTTGCCTACAGAAAAACTAATCTAAGCTCCTAAGGCTCGTCAACAAGACTTTTTAGAATCTGGATATCACCTATATTTCCAATCATATTTTTCTGCTCTTGGCTATATTTCTTTAGCCAATTAAAGTATATTTATGGTTAGTTCTGGTGGCCGCAGTTCAGCAGATTGCCAGGTAGTACTGAAAGCTGTAGGCTCACCCTGCACCAATAAGCACAAAGTTTGGCAGGGGTATAAGGAAATTTCTTCTTCTGAAACAGAAAATATTCTGCTCCTCTGAGCCTTGAATGCCTGGGGTGGGTCCTTGGGTGCCCCTGTGTCCACAGGCATCTGCCTCTCCTTTGTCCCCAGGAATCTGCCCTGCAATTTCCTGTTGGACTTGAGCCAATTCAGAATCTGCCCTTTTCCAGTCAATCTCTTCTCCCAGCCTTTGGTTCTTGCTCCTTCTTAGCTTACAAAGCTGCTTGTGAATTGCTCTGATTATTTTTCTCTATTTCCTACCTCAAAATTCATTCTCTAGCAACATATAGCTTATTTACACATTTTTCTTGTCTCTAGAACTTTGCTCATATTGTACTTCTGCCTGGAATGTCAGCCAATAAAACTTCCACAGACTGGAAGACCCAAGTCACAGGTCAATCCCTCCAGAAACTCTTCCCCAGTCCACAGGCTAGGTAAATTTTCTTCCTTTATTCTCCCATAGGAAATGGAATTGTAATTTCCTGTTTGTATATATATATTTATAATAAGATCCTACACGTGCCCCATCCCATCCCCATCCTACTAGCCTATTAAGTTCCTGAGGATAAGGACTAAAGTATTCCTTTTTGCATGTCTAACATGCTAAGACATTATCAGATTCTCAATAAATGTCCCTTGGATGACTAAGTGCTTCCTGGTCATTAACTAGGATCTTTATCAGCCTGGAAAACTTCTTCTGGAACCAGGACTCTTACTCACTGGCCATGAGTCCTCACCACAGATTCATCCCCACAGATCAAATCTCAGCAACATGGACCACCTGGAGGTGGGGGGTGAACATGGCAGAACCAGATCAGAGATGGACCGAGGGAAGCTGACCTGGGCTCTCAGTGGCATTGAGGCTGCCCAGTGCTCCATGCCCCAGAGATACGGGGAGGTCAGACGTCGTTCAGGACAGTGTTGGGACCAAGGAGTCCAGTCTGCTGTGTGGAGTGGGGCAACGTGGGGAGAATCTGGGCAGCAGGATTGTATTGTGGCTCCATTTAAACTATGCAGTCCTGCTAGGAAGCCAGTCAGGCTTTGGGAGCAGGGAAGGCTCTGGCAAACTCTAGGTAGAATGGGAAGAAAGGCTCTCAGATCAGTAGGAAATGGGGTTGGGCTAACAGGGTGAGGCAGAAGCCCAAACCACATGATGGAGGTGAGAAAAGGGTGGGGGCAGGGAGAGAAAGAGAGAGAAAAGGAGGAAGGGAGACAGAAAAGGGAAATGAAGAGGTGGCCAGGCTAGCAGTGAGAGAGAAGAGAAGGGAGAAAGAATTGAAGAGGGGAGAAGAGAAAGAGAAGAAGAGAGGAATGGGAGTGAGAGAGAGGGGAGAAGGGGCAAGAGAAGGAGATTAAGAAGGAGAAAGCAAAGAGGAGAATGGGGCACCAGAAGGCTCATCCCTGTATACCACCTGCCTAAACAAAGTCCAGCCCAGGAGTCACCTTAAGGGAGTGGGTCAAATGGCATGATATCCCCCTAAAATCACCAATAGCTTTCACCTACTTTGATGCAGACAACTGTGATTTTTCTCATCTCTTGTAGAGTGTGAATAAAAGCATTTTAAGCAAATTTGGCTACATTTAATTTGCATGCTACATACATTATTCATTATATATGTGCATATACTATGTATATATTATATATATTATGCATGTATTCTCCATTAGACAAAAATGCAATGTGATTGCTGTGCAAACACAGCTTCGAAACTAATTTCCTAACAACCCACTCCACCGCCTGCTTCTACCTGAACTATATTACTACATTCCCACGTGCAGTTCTGGGTTGGCCAGAGTTCCGGTCACAACCAGCTTGTAGATGTGAGTCTGCAGATGCATTTCCTGGCCTCTTTAGAATTGGCTCATCACTGGACGGGGTCAAGATGGGAGGTACTTGAGAGGGTGGTCTTGATGCAGTTTAAAAAAAAAGAACCCACAAATTTTGTTGTATTATATTTCTGCTTAAAGACCTTTAGCAGCTATCCATTGCTTTCTTTTTTTTTAATTTTTCTTTTATTTTTAAATTAATTTTTGTTGGAGTATAGTTGATTTACAGTGTTGTGTTAATTTCTGCTATACGGCAAAGTGATTCAGTTATATATATACATCTATCCACTCTTTTTTAGATTCTTTTCCCATATAGGTCACTTCAGAGTATTGAGTAGAGTTCCCTATGCTATACAGTAAGTTCTTATTAGTTACCTATTTTATATATAGTAGTGTGTATATGTTAATCCTAATCTCCCAATTTATCCCTCCCCCCCTTCCCCCTTGGTAACCATAAGTTTGTTTTCTACATCTGTGACTCTATTTCTGTTTTGTAAATAGGTTCATTTGTACCATTATTTTAGATTCCACATATAAGCGATATCATATGATATTTGTCTTTGTCTGACTTACTTCACTCAATATGACAATCTCGATGCAGTTTTAACATCCAAATAAGAACAGCAGCAAGAATCATTCATTCCTAGCACTCTTTAGTCTTAGATATGAAATAGATCAATGCAAATAAAATAATACTCGCTTGTATAGTGAGGCTGCTGTGAGGATGAGAGACTGGCACCGATAGTGGTAACTTGCACAGAGTGCTGTTTAATATTATCTATTATCACTTTTATTTTTATTATTATTTGTTTAGTGCTTACACTTTATCATGCAATACCTTACCTGGTCTTTACAACACCTGTAAGGTAGACAGAGCCCACGTTGTAACTTGCTGTACTAATGAGGAAACTGGGTTTTGCACAAGGTCATGCCCAGGGAGGAAAGCGGCCCCAGAGGCCTTCCAGTCACCTAGTTCAATGTCATCTGTACCCTTGTGAACTACAGCCAATGAGACTAGCTAGAGAGAAATGGTTATTTCTAAATTATTTCTAAATGGTCACAAAATAATACATGGTATGTCTCCTGACAGCCCTCCAGTAAATGATTTCACAGCTTGATATAATTTTAAAATTTTATTATCAGCCAGAGTTTATTTCTGCACTCTTTCTCCACTATCTTTTAAAATTGAGAAAGTAATATGAAAATGTTAAGGCTAAAGTGTCACTAGCAACAAGGGTTCAAAATAGAAATGGCTTCAGAACTGCTCCCAGTTTTATTAGGGTGTGTCGAACCCTAATAAAATTTGTCAAATTTGGTGGTGATTGTGTGGTTTTAAAGTTACCCTTGGTTGAGGTGAAAAGACCAGGTGGTAAATCCAGAAGTGGAATGAGGTCAACCAATTTCTGACTTGCTCTGCGACTCTTATAAATCATTTAATATCCATACTTTGTTATCTTCCAAATGCAAATGGGGGTAAATACCAGGACAGGAATGACATGGGGTTCTGTGATTTCCAGCAGTCAAACCATAAGTTGAAGCAATTTGTGCATGAGCAATTTTCTCATATACACACAAGGAGGTTGGATGGATTTAAGGGCTCTAAGGGCTCAAGTCCCCTCAGATGGATACCATCAAGGGCACTGAGGTGGGTGTTGTACACAGATTCTTATTCACTGGCTGTTTTGGGCCCTTGGGGATTTTTCCTAGGGGACCTGATATGGGCAAGTTACTGCCTCTGGTGGATGCACATTAATTCTCCCCCTATGGCCTCCAAAGGATTGCTGAGGAAAAGCTTGAGAAATTACTTTGGCTTCAACTCAGACATAAGGTTTTCCTACAAAAGGTCCACAGCCAAGCACTGGCTGTGCCTTGTTCATCTTCTGGAAGCCCTGGGAAGGCCTTTCCTAAGGCATTTCTGGCATATTTTAAATGTGTGAAACCTGAGGGAATAAAGAAATGGAAATCTAAAGAGATTGTATGTCTCTTATAACCACGTTCTTCTTCATCAACTTAGCCATGATGCTTACACCCTTAAATAAGAATTTTACATAATTCCATTGAGAAATAGAATAGTCTCTTCTTGACCTTCCACAATTTTTTTTTTTTTTTTTTTGCGGTACGCCGGCCTCTCACTGTTGTGGCCTCTCCCGTTGCGGAGCACAGGCTCCGGACGCGCAGGCTCAGCGGCCATGGCTCACGGGCCCAGCCGCTCTGCGGCATGTGGGATCTTTCCGGACCGGGGCACGAACCCGTGTCTCCTGAATCAGCAGGCGGACTCTTAACCACTGCACCACCAGGGAAGCCCGACCTTCCACAATTTTAAAGTTCCTCAGAACAATCATTTTAGAATAAAATTTGCTCAGGGACTGATTCATATTTCAGATTTACGGTGCTGTTCTTTATTGATAGTCACTCCTTAGGTGATCTCATCTAGTATCGAGACTTTAAGTACCATCTATGCACTGACACACCCATATTTATATCTCTGGCCTGGACCTTTCCTCTGAACTCCAGATTGGTTTTCCAATCACCTACTTCACACCTCCACTTGGTGTCTAAAAACATCTCACACCTAACATGTCCAAACAGAAATTCCTGTTTTTCCCACCAAACCTGTTTTTTTCGAAGTCATCTCCAACTCCATGAATGGCAACTTCATTCTTAAGTTACTCAGTCCAAAAACTTGGGATTATTCTTTTTTCCTTCTTTCACAACCCTTATTCAACTCCTCAGCAATTCCTATCAGATTTACTTTAAAAAATGTTTCCAAAATCTGATCCCTTTGTGCCAACACCACTACCGAGCTGGTCCAGGACAACACTGTCCTTCATCTGAATTATTGTAATAATATTCTAACTGGCCTCCATGTCTGTTGTCACCATGGAGTTTCCTGTGTGATCCTTTAAAAATGTAAATCAGAATCAAACCTTCTGGAATCTTCCCAACATATGGGGGTTAAAACAAAACCCTTAAAATAACCTACAAAACCCTATGATACGTACAACCTTCCCTACCTCTCTGTCCTCATTTTCTAATAGTCTTTCTCTTGCTCTGTTCCAGGTACTGGGCTACTTGCTCTTCCTCCACAATGCCAGGCACACTGTAGTTTCAAGGTCTCTGTATTTTTTGTTCCCTTTTCCTGAAATGCTCCTTCACCAGATTGTCTCAAGGTGACCTTCTATATTTGTCTTTCAACTTTCAGATTCTGCTAACTGCTTCCTCCTTTCATTGCCACCTTTGGACTAGGGGTGGTAGCAGAGAGTCTGGAATAATACATTATCACTTGTGGTTCTTCCTAAATCTCATTGTAGTAAATTGTCCTTTTGTTCTAAGCCTCCTTTGAATTATTCTAATTTGAATGTGCTCTTTCCTGTTGTGACCCTGAGTGATGCAATAATTAGTATTACATTTTGTATTTATTGGTACTGGAAGTGGCCACAGGAAATAGGCCTTCCAAATGGGATTCTGATATTGAGTTTCTCCTAAATTCATGGAACACAGAGATAATCATCCTGCTAGGGGAAAGTGGGTACAGAGGTATTTCTATTATCCAATTTATCATCACTGATGGTGGTAGAGAATGATGTGCAGTTGGAGGGGATAGAAGTGGGAGATCACTATGGCAACAATAGAGATTATAAAGCATGTGGAATAAGCTGACTTCGTTTTTCCCTCAAGGGCATATTTAGAGGAAAAAGAAATTAAGAGATACAAATTTATGTAACACTTCTGGAGAACAAGAAACTTTGAAGGAGTTCTTCATCTTCTACTGTTGCAGGACCTATTTGTCTAAGGCACAAGCCCAGGATGTGATTGTAAGTAGTGGGAGACTGCAACATCGCTCAAATTCTCAAGTATGTCAAGTTTCTCAATTAAAAAAAAAACTGGTAGAAAATGAGTTGTACTCTGAGGCAGGGGATTTGGACATTTGAGCAGACATTGGGATGAGAATTTTGATCCTCCAAATTCTCTTGAACTTCTCTTGCCTGGGGAGGTAGTCTCTGCTCCATCCCCTCCCTCTGAATAGTCTTCTGCATAAAGGGTTTTCAATGATTGAACCTAAGGCAGTTACCTCATAACCTGGTGCTGATTTCCCTTAGGACCCAACATCATCAACTCTTATTCTTTCTAGACCTATAATTATAGTTATTTTCTAACCTAGCACAGTTTAAGAAATTCAAGACCTGACTCCATGAGGAAAGAGCATATAGAAAAGGAAAGAAGAATAAACCAATCTCTATCAGCAGATGCCTGTTTAGTCAAAACCTTTGGGAGGACCCAAAGGATGCACCATTCACCAAAGGATTAAGAAATGTATTGGTATGGGGACAGCTGTATGCTTGAAATGTTCTATGATGGCTCCTTTTAGGAAAGAGATGATGGAGGGCATGATGCAATGTAATGGGTTCACTGATCTCAATGTGAATAGTGGAAACCTTAGATTTGTAGAGGATGTTTAGTAGCAATTAACTGTCAGAGACAAGGTGAGTGCTATAATAAGCCACAGGGTTTGAATGATAATCATAAATTTGGATCTGAGGGGTCTGTGACAATACTGACTTGATGAGGAAGTCCCTAGTAATGAAATAGATGGCAGCCTACTAATGGGCTGTTTGACATATGTAAGTGGAAGAATTATTGGCCCACAGTACAGAAACCTAACTTGAATCTTTGAGGTAAACTTCATGCCTTCTATCCATTTTCTAAATCTAAATTGATTCATATACCTGAAGTCTCTTAACTGAGGGGTAGTCCAGGTCCCTTTGAGGAAAGACATTGTAATATGGACTTATCAATCCTGTAAATCTTGTCCCAAGACTTCTCTGGGAGCTCTGAAATAATTTATTATGGTGACTGTGCACTGAGCAAATGATAAATGCCCACACTTTCTGGGGGTTATTTTTGTCTATGAACTGAAGTGAATCCCCTAAGACTAAAAATTGCTTTTGTCCTAATAAGCAGGGGCTCAAAGAAACCAAGAAGAGATGAAATATTGGCTCACATCTAATAGTAGTTCTCAGAAGACTGGGGATACATACTACAATTAATTCCTTATCTAGAAAGTTTAGGAGAATTAATTTGTTTAAGAAGAGACAAAGTTCCCATATTGGTACACTGACCTATGAAGTGGGGGACGTTATGATAGAAAAGATCAACAGAAACCCCTGAAATGGGCTCCCCTGCTCCACCAATAAGATGATGAACCAAAACAATATCTCATTTCTGGGAATATTCTAAAGATTAGTGTCACTATCAAAATTTCAAGAAATGAAATCGTGGCTATGCTTACCACATATTATTGAACACGTCTATTTGGTTGGTACAAAAGCCGGATGTATCATGGAGAATAATAGTAAACTATAGCAAACTTAATCATGTGGTGATTATATTTGCAGCTGTATTATCATTCCATTTCAATCAGTGAGGAAAATCAGAAGCAGTTCGCATTTACATGGCAGGGACTACAGTATACAGTTACTATTTGGTCCAGGTGCTATGTCAACTCCCCTACTCTATGTTATAATATAATCTAGATGGACCTCGATCACCTTATTTCACTAAACATCTTACTCGCCTACTACATAAAGGTGACATTGCTAACTGTGTCTGGTAAGTAGGAAGCAGCAAGCACTCTAGATATCTTAATAAGACATATGCATTCTAGAAAGCAGGAATGAAAACTGTAAAATTTCAGGGTCCAAAATATGAGTGGTCCAGTAGGCATAATGTGACCTCCTTTCTGAAGTAAGGGGCAAGTTGCTACACCTTACACAAAACTCATCACTTAGAAAAAGGTATATACTTAGGACCAGTTAGGATTTTGCAGGCAATGCATACATTTGAGTATGATCCTATTACCTATGTATTGGTAATTTATAAGGTTACAGGTTTTGAGAGGGAAAACCATAGCAAGAATGGGCTCTGTAGCAAGTCTAGATTGCAAATGCAGGCTGTTCTGCTATCTGGGCCTCATAATACAGGACACATGAATAAAGGAAGTATTTGTGGCAGACAGAGATGCTCTTTGAGCCTCTGGCAAATTCAATAGGAAAATCAACAGCACAGATACCCAGGGTTCTGGAATAAGGCCATGTCCTTCTTTACTGACAACTATTTTCCATTTGAAAAGCAGCTCCTGGCTTGCTACCAGACACTAAATACTTGACCATGGAAAGTAAAATGACTATGCAATCTGAACTTCCCATTATATCTGAAGTACTATTTGATCCACAGAAATTAACATTGGACATAAACAATAACTTTATACTATAATTGAAGTAGCATACACAAGTCCAGTCCTAAGCATATTCAATCAACTGCAGAAGCTCAGACTCAGTATTGTGCCTGCTTCTACTGCTTTGCCATCTTTCCCTCATTCACATCTATGGCTTCATGGAGAGTTCAAAATGACTAGTTAATTGTGGAAGCAAAAGCATGGACCTGATTTATGGATAGATCTCCATGCTTTGCTGGCACCAGCTGAAGAAGGACGGACTTTGCAAAACAATCACACTCAGTGGTGACCCTGAAAGACAGTATGATGGAGTTATTATCACTCCATGATAGTACAACAGCTGATGGCACTTCATGTGTCTCCTGAGATAAGAATATGTATTTTTCAACTAATGAAGGACAAGAATGAGTGGTGAGGGACAAAGCACATAGGCTGTGCTGAATATCTCTCATATGAAACTGCAGATCAACTTTTCCCCTTCTGAATTTCCATCTCTGCCCAGGGAGACTGATTAGTGTGGTTATGTCACAAGCTTCTCCAACATTCAGCTGAGTAAGGCCAGTAGGAACCACAGGCAGATCAGAACTAGAGGGAGGTCAATGTGTTGATTCCCATGGCTCTTTTCTTGTGAGTTCACTTTAAACTAGCTGTGTCTCTTGACTCAACATCACTATTTATTTCAAGGTAACTATTTCTACATGATTCTCCCCTTTCATGATCTGGTAACTAGTCCCTCCCTTGTCCTTTTAGGCCTGTGGGTGATTACAGTACTGTTCTACCCAACTCTGAGTTAACACACAACCCTCGTGTTCCGATCCATCCTACCTACACCTTTGTAAATAGAATCTTCGTTTTAAGAAATCCTCTAAAATTTTCCAATTTGAGAGTACCATCTGTTTCCTATTGGGAAATACACCTCATGCAGTCATCTTTCCTCTCAGCTACACACTGTTTACTATTTAGAGCTCATGCATTTGCAAGTGACAAAAATATTCCAGCTAACCTTGCTTAAGCTAAAAAGCATTGGAAGTTATTAGCTTGCATCACTAGAAAGCCCAAGGGATAGCAATTCTGTCTTCAGGCATGGTTGAATCCAAGAGCTCACATGATATTGACAGGGCTCTCTCCTCTTGGCTCTACTTTGTGTTCCTTTTTAGGCAAGTCCTTTCTACAAGGTGACAAATATGGACACTGGCAGTTCTGGTTTATAGTGGCTTCACAGGTTGCGATCCCAGAAAAAAGAGCATGAGAGATAGTGCAAGTGTCCTAACGCCTGTCGTGATGTGATTCCAATGGTGAACTGCTGGGTGTAGCTGAGTTTGCTTCCCTGGCTGTCTCATTGGCAGTCACATAAGAATAAATGAACAAATCCACTGCAGTTTGACTGAGGAGTGGCTGTGAATAGAAAAGAACATTGCCTGGCTCAGAGGAGTACAATGTCTCAATCCTCAATTAGAGCTCATTCTCTTTGAAGTAGTATAGACTTGAAAACAAGGAAGGATGCTGATAATAGAGTGAGTGGGGCAAACTAAAGGCCAGCTTCTGTTTTGACTGGAATGCTCTTCTTGCTAGAATGTGGCATCACTTGTCTGCCTCAGAAGAGAAGCTGATTCAGCAAATCCATTTGGAATGGCCTCTCAGCCTCCATCTGATTGCCAAGTTCAATAATATTGTAAAGAACGATTCCCTTGGGTAAACAGTGAAGTAGATTTGTTCTAAGGACTTTATAAAAGGCAAAAGAAGCCTTTTGGCAATGTTGCATTTCTTCTTTGGCAACCCATGCTGCAGGTATGACTTGGAGCCGTTTGTATGAACCATTGGCATGAAGAGGACTGGAAAGGAGCAAAGCTTGTCTAGGATGGAGCGTGTACCCCACCCTCTGTAATACAGAATAGATAACACAGCTGGATTATAGCAGCAGAGGGAACAGACAGGTAGGATGGAGTGAGCTCCTGAAGGGAATAGTCCCCATTAACGTAATTAGTAGAGCCATGGAAAACCTTGGGGGGTTTCTTATTAAAGTACAACGTGAGAGTGGCAGGCATGGAAAATAGCTTTGGCCATGGTGTTAACAGACTGGCAGCAAAGAGGTTATTACTGTCCAAGAAAGGAGTGCTGGGGTCTAGACATGGGAATAAACAGTTTATTGGAGAGAAAGTAAGACAGAGAGGTAAAGAAATTGCTCTATGCTGAAAACAAAATAATATGTGCTAAGTAATAGCAGACAGAATTCATTTGCCTCTAAAATTCTTGTTTGCACACATCAAGCCAGGAATCAAAGTCCTATAGAAAGACACATTGCATCTTTCATAGAACATGTAACATTTTGTGACTGGAGCTTTTGGCATCCTTTACTCAACAGATTTTTGTTAAATTCTTTATTGACTACTATGTATTTAGTACCTACTAGGACAGGTAGTGTCTGGTAAGATGGGTTTTAAATACCTATTCTGTCACTTACTAGCTTTGTGCTTTGGGCCAAATATCTGAACTTCCTGTGTTAAAGGCAGAACACAGTTGCTACCTCATAGGATTGCTGTGGATATTAAATTAGATAGTGCATACAAAGTGGCTGGTACAATAATCACTCAACAAATGGTTGTTGATATTATTACTGATTCCTTAATGAAAAAGGAACTGTTAGAACCAGAATGGCATCATAGTTAGTTGCCATGTATATCAATGTTTAGTCCCACTTCTCTTTCCCCACAACCATAAATTATTTGAACAAACTGAGCCTGTTAAGGTTCAACACTTTTTACTTTCGTAGCCTTGTTGGGAAAGGAGTTTGTGGCTTCTCCGTGGTGTAGCTTAATCCCCCATTGGGACCAAAAGGTGGTATATACTTTGTCAATCTGGCTCACAGACTTCACCAGAGGAGACATAGACCACCTCTGCTAAGAAAAATAGCTGTAGTCTGAAATTTCTGGTTGCCAGCATGGGTGTGTTCCTATTCATCCCAATAGCTCAATATTTTCATTGTGTATTTAAATGTCAGTGTAGCTTAACCTCTTGGATCTCCCCTCATTTTGCCACTAGATAAGCCACTGGTGCAGAACTTGTTGTTGTTATATTAGCAGATGAGAGGGGCACATTTAAATGGCATATTTGTGCCCTTATTTTAATGGAGTGAGTTAGCTAGGAGGATGGTGCTACAGCGACTGGTTACACAAGTGTGCCGGCAGGAGAAAACTTCTGAGTTAGGGGAAAGTGTCTCTTTTTTTAACTTTTATGCACACTATTTAAAACATGGTTACAGCAAATTGTTTCCCCCTTTGCTATTGGTATCTCAAGATAGTTTTTCAGTTTAAAATTTGACTTATTGAAATCACATTTTGAAAGTTGGAACTTAGAATTGAATATAAGAAAATGCTTTTCTTGATCATTTTTTAATCAGGGAAAGTATACGGTGGCTGCTGTTCATGGATTATTCATTTTGGAAATTATCTGTTTGCTTTTTGCTCTTTCTAATTCAGAACTATGTATCCTGCTTTCATTTTCTTCTCAGTTACTTTGTACCTACAACTTCTTTCTGATTTTCCTAGGTACGTAAAAGAGAAATCTTGAGATGTGCATCAGAGCAACACCAAACAGGAACACAATTATATAAAGCAGAAGGACCTCATTAAAATTATATTGTTGTTTTTTAAGTTACTTAAAAATCAATAATGACCTTTTAAAACTCAGAACATTTTTTGGTTTTAATTAATACTTTTATGTCTTTGTTTAAAACCTCCATGCTGGACATTTTCAGGTTGCAGTGAAGAGAGGCATGCTCAGGGTATCAAAGGTCACAGTGTTTATGGGCAAAAGATGTCGAAGCAAACGCAAAATCACTAGAGTTCTTGTGACCTGATTCTTGGTCAGATTTCAAGAGCTGGTGCCTGTAAATCTTCCACCACTGTGGTGTCTCAGATACTCCATCTCTATTTCTATTACTTCTCCTTCTCCTGCCATTAAGGACCAACTGACCCTGTGAAACTCAAACTTTGTGAGTTTAATCCTGTGAAGACAGACTGTAGGACGGAAACTGCAAGAGGAGATATGGTTTGATGCCCTTTGTGAACACCTCTTTTGCATCAAAAAACCTGGTTCACCTGTGACTCAGGTGCCATTCTTTGGTCCAATCAGCTGTGGCCAGAAGAGCAGGATTACGTACGTAAGGCATGAGATCACATGCCTGAAGGGCCATCTGGTACAACTTATGGTGTCTTATGCCTATTATCTCTTTCTTAGCAAAGGACATCGTCATGGCAAATGTTCAAAGCAAGATAAAGTCCTCTTCAGTGTATGTCATAACTCGAAATGCAGAATCTAGCAACTTCCAAGAACTTAAAACACATACCCTACTTCACACCCATTAGATGACTGCTGTTAAAAAACCAGAAAATAACAAGTGTTGGCAAGGATGTGGAGAAACTGGAACCATTGTGCACTGTTGTTGGGAATGTAAAATGGTGCAGCTCCTGGAACAATGTGGTGGTTCCTCAAAAAATTAAAACTAGAACTGCTATATGATTCAGCAGTTCCACTTCTGGGTATATATACAAGAGAACTGAAAACAGAAGCTCAGAGATATCTGTGCACTCATGTTCATAGCAACACTATTCCACTATGCACTTCCACTAAAAGGTGGAAGAAACCCAAGTGTTCATCAATGGCTGAGTAGATAAGCAATAGAATATTATTCAGCCTCAAAAATAAAGGGAGTTCTGACACATGCTACAACATGGATGAAACTTGAGGATATTATGCTAAGTGAAATAAGCCAGCCACAAAAGGACAGTGCTGTACCATTCCACTTCTATGAGCTACCTACAGTAGTCAGATTCATAGACAGAGATAGTAAGATGGTGGTTGCCAGGGTCTGGTGGAAGGGAAAAGAATGAAGAGCTATTATTTAATGGTTGCAGAATTTCAGCTTCACAAGATGAAAAGATTTCTGGAGATGGATGGTGGTGATGGTTGAACAACAATGGATATGTAGTTAATGCCACTGAACTATGCGCCTGAAAATAGTTAAGATGATAAATTTTATGTAAAAATTTTTGAAATGGCAAAATACCCCCCACACATCCATAAGACACGGAATCACACATGTGCACGTGCACATGTGTGCATGCGTGTGCACACACACACACACACAATCACACCTATGGAAGAGTTAGCTCGGAGTAGTGGTAACATGGGCAGACCAGTCTATAATCAGGCTGCCTGGGCTCAAATACTGCCTCTAGCATCTGACAGCTGTATGACCCTCGACGACTTAACCTCTCTGGCTTCAGTTTCTTCATCTGTGAATCAAGGATAATAACACGATTTAACTCATAAGGTAAATCATGAGGATTACTTGAATTAATACAGCATTTAGAATAATCTCAGGAACATGCCATGTGCTCAGGAAATGATAGCTCTTCTTACTATTTGGGTATGCATAAAATGTGATACTTTATTGAATATATCAAAGATGGATGACTTTGGCAAGTGCAAATTCTTTTACAATCTGAAATAAGGAATTTCTAATAGAAGGTACTAATATCCTAAATGTGAAAGAACAAAAGCTCTTTGTTTTGGGAACATAATGGTTTTGCTTCTTTAGGTCAGAGATGTCCACGAATAAACCCACATATTGTATTCTAAGTAAACATTGTCTTTTGCTTGTAATTATTTTCAGTGTTGCCATTCTCTTAAAGAAAATGTATTTCTACGTTGGATATTTTGCTTTCTCAGTTTCAGACAATAGAATTTTTGCTAGCTTTTCTCTCTCAGTTATTCTGGGTTTGTATTTATTGTAGAATGATTTAGTGAGCTTCTGAAACATGGCTGGGCATATCTAATTTTGCAAACCAGACTAGGCTAGACACAGAGGGATCATATTTGCATAATGGCCACAGTACAGCTAAACTTAAAGCATTTTCCTTTGTGTAGCAAAGACATTCAAATCATTATGCTGCTCAGAAAATAGCAGTAAGCTAACCCAGTCAGGTGTCCTAGTTTAATACAACACACTGTGGTCCTTTTCTCCCTCAACATACCTAATGAGTATTCTGTTTTTCCAGGTTTTCATGTCACAGTCCACATAGGGCATTTCAAATGATTATGTGTGTGTGTGTGTGTGTGTGTGTGTGTGCTAGTTTGTGTATAGGAGAGTCTTGTTGGAAACAAAATAATCTGTTTTCCTGATTTGTTTTTATTTCTATTGCAATTATTTTCTCAATCTGTATTCTTTTTTAAAATTTAATTTAATTAATTAATTTTTTATACAGCAGGTTCTTATTAGTTATCTATTCTATACATATTACTGTATACAT
The DNA here is from genome assembly GCF_964341445.2 of Mesoplodon mirus. Lineage (NCBI taxonomy): Eukaryota > Metazoa > Chordata > Mammalia > Artiodactyla > Ziphiidae > Mesoplodon > Mesoplodon mirus. Next base: position 16,502,730 of record NC_138977.1, on the reverse strand, counting down.
ATCAGTCCCAATCTCCCAATTCATCCCACCACCACCCCCTCCCCCCGATGCTTTCCCCCCTTGGTGTCCATACGTTTGTTCTCTACATCTGTGTCCCTATTTCTGCCTTGCAAACTGGTTCATCTGTACCATTTTTCTAGGTTCCACATATATACATTAATATATGATATTTGTTTTTTTCTTTCTGACTTACTTCACTCTGTATGACAGTCTCTAGGTCCATCCACGTCTCTACAAATGACCCAATTTCATTCCTTTTTATGGCTGAGTAATATTCCATTGTATATATGTATCACATCTTCTTTATCCATTCATCTGTCAATGGGCATTTAGGTTGCTTCCATGAACTGACTATTGTAAATAGAGCTGCAATGAACATTGGGGTGCATGTGTCTTTTTGAATTATGGTTTTTCTCATGGTATATGCCGAGTAGTGGGATTGCTGGGTCATATGGTAGTTCTATTTTGAGTTTTTTAAGGAACCTCCATACAGTTCTCCATAGTGGCTGTATCACTTTACATTCCCAACAACAGTGCAAGAGGGTTCCCTTTTCTCCACACCCCCTCCAGCATTTGTTGTTTGTAGATTTTCTGATGATGCCCATTCTAATTGGTGTGAGGTGACACCTCACTGTAGTTTTGTCTCAATCTGTATTTTTATTGATGCATTTAAATGATTTTTTAGAGCTTAGTAAATATGCATATATGGCCGATAACAACAGCAATTTGTGTCAATGTATACTATGGTTTTAGAATAAGTGTCATGCGATTTCAAATTTTTCATTTTAATTAGATATATTGAGAATACAGATATTGTTCTGGCTACCACAATGTCTTGTTTTTCAATGGTATATGGAAAAATCTAAAATTACAGATTTTTGTTGTATTCTTTTTTTCTCTTGGATGATAGTTATGAGCATGAAATTTGGCATCATATAGACCCAGGCCACTTGCTTGGCTATCTGCTATATTTTTGAATTTGGGGAAATGAGTCTTTCTAACCCTCAGTTTTCCTATTTATAAAGTAGGGTAATAATACCTATCTCTTAGTGTGGTTATTAGGATTAAATGTGAAATCATAGAATATGGCTTCCTTCTCAGGCTGGTTCCTCATCATAGTGGCGGGATGACTAGAAGCAGCTCCAGACTTACATCTGACTGGTTAAATAACTATAAAAAAGAGGGCTACAAAAGGCAAAGGACCAATATTCATTTGATTGTCTCAGATAACAGGTACAGTCCAATCTTTATGGCCAGAAGAAAGGCATATATGAAATGGTGAGTCTCATGCCAACTATTTTTTTTTCAGTTTTTTTTTCTTTTAAGCTGCACTGAAGTATAATCTACATGTGATAAAATTCACCCATTCTATCATACCATTTGATGAGCTTTGATAAATGTATACTATTGTGGAACCGCCCACCACCAGATCAAGGTATAAAACATTTTCATCACCTCAACAAGTTCCTCTATACCTCTTACAGTCAAGTCCCTAGCCTCAGCTCCTGTCCATCAATGATATATTTTTTGTCATTATTGTTTTGTCATTTTCTTGAATTTCATGAATTCGATAATTTCATCAATTCGATTATTTCATAATTTCTGATGAATTGAATCAAACAGTTTTTTATGTCTCCTTTCTTTCATTTAGCATTCTAAATGCTTTTCAGATTAATCCATGCTGCTGCCTATGTAAGTAATTTCTTTCTTTTCACATCTGGGTGGTAATCCATTCTATGGATATGGCACTATTTGCTTTTCCATCACTATTTGACCAATTTGGGTTGTTTCCAGTGTGTAGCTACTATGAATAAAGCTGGTATGATTGTCTATGACAAGCCTTGATATAGATGTATGGTTTTGTTTTTTTTTTTTTTTTGGCAGGGGGGGAAAACCTAGGAGTGGGACTTTTACTTTTACTTTTCATGTAATATGTATTTAATTTTATGTGAAATTGCTGGACTGTTTTCCAAAGTTGTTGCACTATTTTTTCCTTCTAACCAGTGATATGTGAGAATTTCAGTTGCTGCACATCTTTGCCCATAGTACTTGGTATTGTCAATCTTTTCAATTTCAGCTATTGTACTGTGTGTTCTATATCTAGCTGTGGTTCTCATCACATTTCCCTAATGACTAGTGATGCTAAGCATCTTATAATGTATTTATTTGGTGAAATTTCCTTTTAAATCTTTTCCTCTTTTAAAGAGCGTGTCGTATGTCTTTCAGTTATTAACTTTTAAATATTCTCTCTATATTCAGAATGCAAACTCTTTATCAGATACAGGTTTTGCAAATATTTTCTCCATGTCTGTGGTTTGTCTTTTCATCTTAATGATACTTCTTGAAGAGGAAAAATATTTAATTTAATGATATAAGTTATCATTTAAAAAAACATTTCATACTTTTTATATTCTATCAAATCTTTTCCTACTTCCAGGTCACGAAGATTTGTTTTCTATATTTTATTTTGGAAGTTTAAAAATTTTATCCATTATGTTTACATCTATAATCCATTTTGAGTTATATGTATATGATGTATGATAAAGACGAAGGTTCATTTTTTTGCTTATAGCAATCTAGTGTTCCAACACCATCCAACTCCAGCTTTCTTTTGATTAGTATTAATATGTACGTCTTATTATGTCTTTTTCTTATTTGTAAGTGTGTTTCCTGTAGGAAGCATATAGTTGGTTTTGTTTATGTATAATTTGACAATCTCTATCTTTTAAGTGTTGCTTTTATATCATTTATATTTATATTTGGTCTAATTCTTCCCCTCTTCTTGGCAGTATATCACCTATCATATTTTGAAGGCAGCAATTATTAAAACTTCACATTATGATTATTTCTCCTTATTCTGATTCTAGGCTACAGAGGCAAATTTATACTTAGAATTTTTCATTCTATTGGTTTTCTGCAGGACTATAATGCAACCAGTAAGAACCACTGTAGTCTGCCTAAGAGTTATATTTCTAATTGTCAATCCATTCATTGATATTCCTGGTTACACAGCTGTCTTTGTAACCAGGGTTGGCCCCAGGAAGCTATTCCCTTTGAGTGTGCTGATATCCTTCAGAACTGAGGTTCATGCCTTTAAACATGATGATCCCACTGAGGTCCTACCATCCTTTGAGGCCCTGAATGGGTGTTCTGCCTTTCCAAATAACTCTCTCCATTTTTGCTCTAACTGAAAAACAAAGTCTGGCTTTAAATAAATGTTTCTTAAAGAGTAGTCTATGGAGCATTTCCATAAGAATCATCTGGGATAATTGAATTTATCTGTATTTTGACAAGCTCTCTAGGTAGTTTTTGTGCACACTCAAGTTTGAAAACCATCATTCTATATCATGAACTTTGATAACTAAAGCTATTTAGCATGCATCCTCTTATTTATATTTATATTTATAAATTTTACAAGTGTGTCACTATATTAAAATCTTACAGAGATGATAAACATAGGCAAAATAGATGTTAAAGCATTGAAATTTAAAATAAATTAAAATGGAGGTTCTAATATTTTATACCTATCTTCCAATGGTCATTTGTATCCACTCACTTTGCAGACCCCTGTTCTAAACCTTGGAGGAGCTGGGTTGGCTGAGGCCTATTTTCAATAATTTTATAAAAAAGAACCAACACAAACGCTCCAAATAAATTATTGGAGTGTTGATTCTCAACCATGATAATACCCAGCCTACACCCCAGACTAATTAAATATGAATCTAGGATGGGACTCGGGCATAAGTTTCTTTGGTTTTTTTTTTTTTTTTTTTGCGGTATGCGGGCCTCTTACTGTTGTGGCCTCTCCCGTTGCAGAACACAGGCTCCAGACGCGCAGGCTCAGTGGCCATGGCTCACGGGCCCAGCCGCTCTGCAGCATGTGGGATCTTCCCGGACCGGGGCACGAACCCGTGTTCCCTACATCGGCAGGCGGACTCTCAACCACTGCGCCACCAGGGAAGCGTAGGCATAAGTGTTTTTAAAGGTTCCTACATCATCCCCATGTGCAAAAGGTTGCAGATGATGCTATTAGAACAATGCTTCTTAAACTTTAGCATGCATGGGGATCACCTGGAGAGCTTGTTAAAGTATGAATTCTTTGGCTCTACTTGCAGATAGGTCTAGGTGGGGCTGATTTTTGTGTTTTTAACAAGTTCCCAGGTGAAGCTGATGTTATTGGTCCGTGGGCTACACTCAGTTAAACTGTATTATAGTGATGGTACAGCCTCTCTACACTTTCAGACAGGTCTTCACCTCTGATAATGTCATCTAATTTTAGTAATTAAAAACTTAGATTCAGGGCTTCCCTGGTGGCGCAGTGGTTGAGAGTCCGCCTGCCGATGCAGGGGACACGGGTTCGTGCCCCGGTCTGGGAAGATCCCACATGCCACGGAGCAGCTGGGCCCGTGAGCCATGGCCGCTGAGCCTGCGCATCTGGAGCCTGTGCTCCATAACGGGAGAGGCCACAACAGTGAGAGGCCCGTGTACTGCAAAAAAAAAAAAAAAAAAAAAAAAAAAACACCAAAAAACCCAAAAAACTTAGATTCAGCCTTTGCCTACATTAATGAATTTTTCTTTTGAGAAGAAAATATTACTTAAAAACAGTTTAATCATAGGCTCTATCTTACATATTTGAGAAAGACCAATTATCACTAACTGTATACTAGGTCATCCTCACCATATATTCTGTGACCTAAATTAGCATCATGGCCATATCATCTTGGCCATATGATGACCAGGACACATCAACACGTTTGTTAGCCTACCTTTTCTCCTTTACTGAAATTTTTGTTTAATATCATATATTCTTGATATAAATGGGGCCTGATTCCTATGATTAAAGGTCCTTCATTTTCCTGGATTTAGTCTTTCTGGACTTCATTGTACCATTTCTCAAATTGCAAAAATAGTCATAGAGGGGAAATAGGAGTGAGGAGACTCAGTTCTAGGCTCACTTTGCCATTAATTCTCTGTGTAAATCTTAAAAAGCTCATTTTAAACTTATTGAGCCTCATTTTCTTCATCTATAAAATAAGGAGTTGGACAAAATGAATATTTCTAAGTTCTTTTCCAGTTCTAAAATTGTCTTCTCTATAATTTTGTGATATACCAGACCCAGAGCAAAAAGATATTTATTCTGTGATTATATGTTGGTTCAATAATTCAGTACATTAAAAAGAAGTAGTTAAAATGCCTAGCTTTCTGGAGCTTTAGCTTTTCAGCTTTTAGGGCAGAACAAATGCAATTAAAATGGGTATAGTTCCATAGTGGCTTTGCTTGATCCAGCTGTGGCTAGGAAACCTCTCCACAGAATCTACTTGAAATGATAAAAATCATGAGTTTCAGCCTTCCTTGGCAAAACAAAAAGACTCTGTTGTGCTGGTAGAAATTGTGTTCTTCTGTAAAATAGTCTATGTGACAAATAAAGTAACTTGATGACATTATTGCCAGATTCAAAAAAAATAAGATTAGTGATTTTTAATAAGGGTACAAACTGGAACTTCTAATCTGTTAGCTCCATATGGCTGTTGGGTATTTGACAGTAACCTATGGCAAGGGAGAATTTAAAAGGTGGGATTTAGTTTATCACTGATTTTAAGGATTAACAACCTAGTAACATGGTGATTGGAGAAAAATTAGAAACATTTTAGATTATTTTTTTAAAAGTAGATTATAGAACTCACTCTTAATTACTCAATAATTCCACATCTGGATATATTTCCTAAGGAAATCATTAGAAGCATGGTAAAACCTGCATTCATGAAGACGTTGAAGTAGGTTTATATACACATACAATAGGAAAATACTGGATGCAGCCTGATGTCCAATAATAGAGCAGTTAAGTGAATTATTTCATCCATAGGATTGAAAAATACGAAGACGTAAACCAAATTGTAATAATTATACAAAAACACTGAAAAATAGTTTTAATATGTTAACTGATGAAACCCAAGTTCAGAATATGTACTATAATAATGATACAAAATCATAATGTAGAATAGACAGAGACCATACAATTTACAATAGTTATATAAGGATTATGGGTGCCTTTTCCCTTTACTATTCTTACTTTCCATAATGTTTATGTGTTACCTTTATATCACAGGGGCTAAGAGTACAAACTTTGCAGCCATATGCCTGTGTTCAAACCTGGCTCCACTTCTCAACACCTGGGTGAATCTCAGTTTGCTCATTTATAAAATGGGTATAATTTTAGCAACTTCTTCATAGGTTGTCAAGATTTAATGAATTACATATAAAATCTCTTAGATCAGAGGATATGGCATCTGGCAAGCTTTAGGTAAGTGTTTGCCATTTATCATTGTTGAAAATAATGTGTCTTGTTTCATCTATAATATTGATATCTATTGATAGAAATATCCAGATTTTCTTTCTAAATGAAATGAGTATAAAGTTCATTTCTCCAGGAGACCTTCAAGATGGCGGACGAGTAAGACGCGGAGATCACCTTCCTCCCCACAAATACATCAGAAATACATGTACATGTGGAACAACTCCTACAGAACACCTACTGAGTGCTGGAAGAAGACCTCAGACCCCCCAAAAGGTAAGAAACTCCCCACATATCTGGGTAGGGCAAAAGAAAAAAGGAAAAGCAGAGACAAAAGGATAGGGATGGGACCTGCACCAGTGGGAGGGAGCCGTGAAGGAGGAAAGGTTTCCACACACTAGGAAGGCCCTTCCCGGGCGGAGACTGCGGGTGGCGGAGGGGGGAAGCTTCAGAGCTGCTGAGGAGAGCGCAGCCACAGGGGTGCGGAGGGCAAAGCGGAGAGATTCCCGCACAGAGGATCGGTGCCGACCGACACTCACCAGCCCGAGAGGCTTGTCTGCTCACCCGCCGGGGCGGGCGGGGCTGGGAGCTGAGGCTCGGGCTTCGGTCGGAGCGCAGAGAGAGGACTGGGGTTGGCAGCGTGAACACAGCCTGAAGGGGTTAGTGCACCACGGCTAGCCGGGAGGGAGTCTGGGGAAAAGTCTGGAGCTGCCGAAGAGGCAAGAGACTTTTTCTTCCCTCTTTGTTTCCTGGTGCGCGAGAAGAGGGGATTAAGAGCGCTGCTTAAAGGAGCCGCGGCTATCAGCGCGGACCCCAGAGACAGGCATGAGAGGCTAAGGCTGCTGCTGCCGCCACCAAGAAGCCTGTGTGTGAGCACAGGTGACTCTCCACACCTCCCCTCCCGGGAGCCTGTGCAGTCCACCACTGCCAGGGTCCTGGGATCCAGGGACAACTTCCCCGGGAGAGCGCACGGCGCGCCTCAGGCTGGTGCAACGTCACGCCGGCCTCTGCCGCTGCAGGCTCGCCTCGCATCCGTGCGGCCTGAGTGAGCCAGAGCCCCGCCCCCCGAATCAGCTGCTCCTTTAACCCCGTCCTGTCTGAGCGAAGAACAGATGCCCTCCGCCTACCTACACACAGAGGCAGGGCCAAATCCAAAGCTGAACCCCGGGAGCTGTGCAAATAAAGAAGAGAAAGGGAAATCTCTCCCAGCAGCCTCAGGAGCAGCGGATTAAATGTCCACAATCAACATGATGTGCCCTGTATATGTGGAATACCTGAATACACAACAAATCATCCCAAAATTGAGGCGGTGGACTTTGGGAGCAACTGTAGACTTGGGGTTTGCTTTCAGTATCTAAATTGTCTCTGGTTTTATGTTTATCTTAGTTTTTAGTATTTAGAGTTTATTATCATTGGTAGATTTGTTTATTGATTTGGTTGTTCTCTTCCTTTTTTTATATATATAGATATATTTTTTTCCCTTTTTCTCTTTTTGTGAGTGTGTATGTGTATGCTTCTTTGTGTGATTTTGTCTGTATAGCTTTGCTTTTACCATTTGTCCTAGGGTTCTGTCTGTCCATTTTTGTTTTTTGTTTTTGTATACTTTTTAGAGCTTGTTATCATTGGTAAATTTTCTTGGTTTGGTTGCTCTCTTCTTTCTTCCTTTTTTTATTACTTTTAATTTTTTTTCTTTTTAACAAATTAAAAAAATTTTTATTTTAATAACTTTATTTTCCTTTCTTTCTTCCTTCCTTCCTTCCTTTCTTTCTCTCTCTCTTTCCTTCCTCCCTTCCTTGCTCCCTCCCTTCCTCCCTCCCTCCTTTCTTTCTTTCTTTCTTCCTTTCTTTCTTTCTTTCCTTTCTTTCTCCCTTTCCTTCTGAGCTGTGTGGCTGACAGGGTCTTGGTGCTCCAGCTGGGAGTCAGGCCTGTGCCCTGAGGTGGGAGAGCAGAGTTCAGGACATTGGTTCACCAGAAACCTCCTGGCTCCGTGTAATATCAAACGGCAAAACCTCTCCTAGAGCTCTCCATCTCAACACGAAGACTCAGCTCCACTCAACGACCAGCAAGCTACAGTGGTGGACACCCTATGCCAAGCAACTAGAAAGACAGGAACACAACACCACCCATTAGCAGAGAGGCTGCCTAAAGTCATAATAAGGTCACAGGCACCCCAAAACACACCACCGGATATGGTCCTGCATACCAGAAAGACAAGATCCAGCCTCACCACCAGAACACAGGAACCAGTCCCCTCCACCAGGAAGTCTACACAACTCACTGAACCACCCTTAGCCACTGCAGGTAGACACCAAAAACAACGGGAATTATGAACCTGCAGCCTGTGAAAAGGAGACCCCAAATACAGTAAGATAAGCAAAATGAGAAGAGAAACACACAGCAGATGGAGGAGCAAGGTAAAAACCCATCCAACCAAACAAATGAGGAGGAAATAGGCAGTCGACCTGAAAAATAATTCAGAGTAATGATAGTAGAGATGACCCAAAATCTTGGAAATAGAATGGAGAAACTACAAGAAACGTTTCACAAGTACCTAGAAGAACTAAAGAGCAAACAAACAATGATGAACAACACAATAAATGAAGTTAAGAATTCTCTAAAAGGAATCAATAGCAGAATAACTGAGGCAGAAGAATGGACAAGTGACCTGGAAGATAAAATATTGGAAATAACTACCACAGAGCAGAATAAAGATAAAAGAATGAAAAGAATTGAGGACAGTCTCAGAGACCTCTGGGACAACATTACACACACCAACATTTGAATTTTAGGGGTCCCAGAAGAAGAGAAAAAGAAAGGGACTGAGAAAATATTTGAAGGGATTATAGTTGAAAACTTGCCTAATATGGGAAAGGAAATAGTCAATCAAGTCCAAGAAGCACAGAGAGTCCCATACAGGATAAATCCAAGGAGAAACATGCCAAGGCACATATTAATCAAACTATCAAAAATTAATACAAAGAAAAAATATAAAAAGCAGCAAGGGAAAAACAACAAATAACATACAAGGGAATCCCCATAAGGTTAACAGCTGATCTTTCAGCAGAAACTCTGCAAGCCAGAAGGGAGTGGCAGGACATATTTAAAGTGATGAAAGGGAAAAACCTACAAACAAGATTATTCTACCCAGCAAGGATCTCATTCAGATTCCACAGAGAAAAACTTTACAGATAAGCAAAAGTTAATAGAATTCAGCACCACCAATCCAGCTTTACAACAAATGCTAAAGGAACTTCTCTAGGCCGGAAACACAAGAGAAGGAAAAGACCTACAAAAACAAACTCAAAACAATTAATAAAATGGTAATAGGAACATACATATCGATAATTACCTTAAATGTAAATGGATTAAGTGCTCCAGCCAAAAGACATAGAGGGGCTGAATGGATACAAAAACAAGACCCATACATACGCTGTCTATAAGAGACCCACTTCAGACCTAGGGACACATACAGACTGAAAGTGAGGGGATGGAAAAAGATATTCCATGCAAATGGAAATCAAAAGAAAGCTGGAGTAGCAATTCTCGTATCAGACAAAATAGACTTTAAAATAAAGACTATTACAGGCGACAAAGAAGGACCCTACATAATGTTCAAAGGATCAATCCAAGAAGAAGACACAATTGTAAATATTTATGCCCCCAACATAGGAGCACCTCAATACATAAGGCAAATGCTAACAGGCATAAAAGGGGAAATCAACAGTAATACAATCACAGTAGGGGACTTTAACACCCCACTTTCACCAATGGTCAGATCATCCAAAATGAAAATAAATAATGAAACACAAGAGTTAATTTATACATTAAACAAGATGGACTTAATTGATATTTATAGGACATTCCATCCAAAAACAACAGGATACAGTTTATTCTCAAGTACTCATGGAACATTCTCCAGGATAGATCATATCTTGGGTCACAAATCAAGCCTTGGTAAATTCAATAAAATTAAAATCATATCAAGTATCTTTTCTGACCACAGCACTATGAGACTAGATATCAATTACAGGAAAAATATCTGTAAAAAATACAAACACATGGAGGCTAAACAATACATTGCTTAATAACCAAGACATCATGGCAGAAATCAAAGAGGAAATCAAAAAATACCTAGAAACAAATGACAATGAAAACACGATGACCTAAAGCCTATGGGATGAAGCAAAAGCAGTTGTAAGGGGGAAGTTTATAGCAATACAATCCTACCTCAGGAAACATCTCAAATAAACAACCTAACCTTACACCTAAAGCAATTAGAGAAAGAAGAACAAAAAAATCCCAGTTAGCAGAAGGGAAGAAATCATAAAGATCAGATCAGAAATAAATGAAAAAGAAATGAAGGAAACAATAGCAAAGATCAATAAAACTCAAAGCTGGTTCTTTGAGAAGATAAACAACATTGATAAATCACTCACCAGACTCATCAAGAAAAAAAGGGAGAAGACTCAAATCAATAGATTTAGAAATGAAAAAGTAGGAACAACTGACACTGCAGAAATGCAAAGGATCATGAAAGATTACCACAAGCAACTATATGCCAATAAAATGGACAACCTGGAAGAAATGGACAAATTCTTAGAGAAGCACAACCTTCTGAGACTGAACCAGGAAGAAATAGAAAATTTAAACAGACCAATCACAAGCACTGAAATTGAGACCGTGATTAAAAATCTTCCAACAAACAAAAGCCGAGGACCAGATGACTTCACAAGCGAATTCTATCAAACATTTAGAGACGAGCTAACACCTATTCTCAAACTCTTCCAAAATATAGCAGAGGCAGGAACACTCCCAAGCTCATTCTACGATGCCACCATCACCCTGATACCAAAACCAGACAAATATGTCACAAAGAAAGAAAACTGCAGGCCAATATCGCTGATGAACATAGATGCAAAAATTTTCAACAAAATACTAGCAAACAGAATCCAACAGCATATTAAAAGGATCATACACCATAATTAAGTGCGGTTTTTCCCAGGAATGCAAGGACTCTTCAATACATGTATCAATCAATGTGATTAATCATATTAACAAATTGAATGTGAAAAACCATATGATCACCTTAATAGATGCAGGAAAAGCTTTTGACAAAATTCAACACCCATTTATGATAAAAGCCCTCCAGAAAGTAGACATAAAGGGAACTTACCTCAACATAATAAAGGCCATATATGACAAACCCACAGCCAACATCGTTCTCAATGGTGAAAAACTGAAACCATTTCCTCCTAGATCAGTAAAGAGACAAGGTTGTCGGGCCTCCCTGGTGGCGCAGTGGTTGAGAGTCCGCCTGCCGATGCAGGGGATACGGGTTCGTGCCCCGGTCTGGGAGGATCCCATATGCCGCGGAGCGGCTGGGCCCGTGAGCCATGGCCGCTGGGCCTGCGCATCCGGAGCCTGTGCTCTGCAACAGGAGAGGCCACAACAGTGAGAGGCCCGCATACCGCAAAAAGAAAAAAAAAAAAAAAAAAAAAGAGACAAGGTTGTCCACTCTCACCACTATTATTCAACATAGTTTTGGAAGTTTTAGCCACAGCAATCAGAGAAGAAAAAGAAAAGAATTCAAATAGGAAAAGAAGATGTAAAACTGTCACTGTTTGCAGATGACATGATACTATACCTGGAGAATCCTAATGATGCTATCAGAAAAGTACTAGAGCTAATCAATGAATTTGGTAAAGTAGCAGGATACACAGTTAATGCACAGAAATCTCTTGCATTCCTATACACCAATGATGAAAAATCTGAAAGAGAAATTAAGGAAACACTTCTATTTACCATTGCAACAAAGAGAATAAAATACCTAGGAATAAACCTACCTAAGAAGACAAAAGACCTGTATGCAGAAAACTATAAGACACTGTTGAAAGAAATTAAAGATGATCCAAACAGCTGGAGAGATATACCATGTTCTTGGACTGGAAGAATTAACATTGTGAAAATGACTGTACTACCCAAAGCAATCTACAGGTTCAGTGCAATCCCTATCAAACTACCAATGGCATTTTTCTCAGAATTAGAACAAAAAATTTCAAAATTTGTCTGGAAAAACAAAAGACCCCGAATAGCCAAAGCAATCTTGAGAAAGAAAAACGGAGCTGGAGGAATCAGGATCCCAGACTTCAGACTCTACTACAAAGCTACAATAATCAAGGCAGTATGGTACTGGCACAAAAACAGAAATACAGATAAATGGAACAGGAAAGAAAGCCCAGAGATAAAGCCACACACATATGGTCACCCTATTTTTCATAAAGGGGGCAAGAATATACAATGGAGAAAAGACAGCCTCTTCAATAAGTGGTGCTGGGAAAACTGGACAGCTACATGTAAAAGAATGAAATTAGAACACTCCCTAGCACCATACACAGAAATAAACTCAAAATGGATTAAAGGGCTTCCCTGGTGGCGCAGTGGTTGAGAATCTGCCTGCCGATGCAGGGGATGTGGGTTCATGCCCTGGTCTGGGAAGATCCCACATGCTGCAGAGTGGCTGGGCCCATGAGCCATGACCGCTGAGCCTGCATGTCCAGAGCCTGTGCTCCACAATGGGAGAGGCCACAACAGTGAGAGGCCCGCATACTGCAATAAAAAAAAAAAAGGATTAAAGACCTAAATGTAAGGCCAGACACTGTAAAACTCTTAGAGGAAAACATAGGCAGAACATTCTATGATATAAACCACAGCAAGATCCTTTTTGACCCACCTCCTAGAGAAATGGAAATAAAAACAAAAATAAAAAATGGGACCTAATGAAACTTAAAAGCTTTTGCACAGTAAAGGAAATCATAAACAAGATGAAAAGACAACCCTCAGAATGGGAGAAAATATTTGCAAATGAATCAATGGACAAAGGATTAATCTCCAAAATTTACAAGTAACTCATGCAGCTCAATATCAAAAAAACCCACCCAATCCAAAAATGGGCAAAAAACCTAAATAGACATTTCTCCAAAGAAGATGTACAGATTGCCAACAAACACTTGAAAGGATGCTCAGCATCACTAATCATTAGAGAAATGCAAATCAAAACTACAATGAGGTATCACCTCACACCAGTCAGAATGACCATCATCAAAAAAATCTACAAACAATAAATGCTGGAGAGGGTGTGGAGAAAAGGGAACCTTCTTGCGCTGTTGTTGGGAATATAAAGTGATACAGCCACCATGGAGAACCGTATGGAGGTTCCTTAAATAACTCAAAATAGAATTACCACATGACCCAGCAATCCCACTACTGGGCATATACCCAGAGAAAACCATAATTCAAAAAGAGTCATGTACCACGATGTTCATTGCAGCTCTATTTAGAACAGCTGGGACATGGAAGCAACCTAAGTGTCCATCGACAGATGAATGGTTAAAGAAGATGTGGCACATACATAAAATGGAATATTACTCAGCCATAAAAAGAAATGAAATTGAATTATTTGCAGTGAGGTGGATGGACCTAGAGTCTGTCATACAGATTGTAGTAAGTCAGAAAGAAGAAAATAAGTACTGTATGCTAACACATATATATGGAATCTAAAAAAGAAAAAAAGATTCTGAAGCACCTAGCGGCAAGACAGGAATAAATATACAGACATAGAGAATGGATTTGAGGACACAGGGAGGGGGAAGGGTAAGCTGGGACAAAGTGAGAGAGTGGCATGGACATATATACACTACCAAATGTAAAATAGATAGCTAGTGGGCAGCAGCTGCATAGCACAGGGAGATCAGCTCAGTGATTTGTGACCACCTAGAGGGGATGGGATAGGGAGGGTGAGAGGGAGATGCAAGAGGGAGGAGATATGGGGATATATGTTTACGTATAGCTGATTCACTTTGTTATAAAGCAGAAACTAACAACAACAAAAAGTTCATTTCTCAGGTCCCTCTGAGCAATTCCCCACAGTACAGGAAAAATTACTGGTCAGCTTATATATTTTATATATAATCCCTGCTCTGCTCACAGTCTGCATTTTATATTCTGTTTCATAGAAAGTTCCTTGTAGTACATTTAGATAAACCAGTTGATATACAGCTACACACTTAAATATGAGGCTTCAGTGATTATCACTGGGCTCACTTAAAATGAGACTCTTAACTTTTTTTTTTTTTGCTTGAGTCTCTGAAATCATCAGAGAATCTTTGGGCGTCTTTGATCAGCATATTGGGAAAACATGTTTTTAAAACAACAATCCATTATAGGAAATTTAATTTCCAAAAATGCTGAAAACCAAAATCTAACTTTCCTTCTTCTAAAAATCCCTGACACAGAATTTGTTTCCATAGTTATAAGGCAATAGAGAAGGAGTAAAACTGAGACTCATTAAAAAGAAGACAAATAAAAACGTTTAAGCATCTTTTAAAATGAGAAAATACTTGGAATACCTGGAAGTAGATGATACCTAAGTATTGATAAAGAGTAGTATTGATATGTTGCTATTTCTAAACATTTTGTAAAAAAATTTAAATTGGAAGGAATATTGGAAGGCAATTCCTTGCTCCACTGCTCCTTAGTCCTAGTTCAGCTGCTCAGAAGCAACAACTAGTATTGCTTTTATTTTCAGTTCTTATTGTTATTCTATATACTTAAATAATGTGCTGGTACTACTATTTCTTTATTTATCAGTGTTTCTAATCTGACAGACTCTCTGTTTTACCTGGCAAGTTAGTGCTTTTGTATATGGAATGATTACTGGTGTATTTGAAATGATTTCCACAGTCTTACTTTGTGTTTCTTTTAGTCCAATGCTTTTCCCTTACTCCGTCCTTTTCTATCATCTTCAATTTATCAAGATTTAAAAAATTCTCTTATTTGCTTCAGCTAGTTTAGAAGTTATGAATTGTATCTTTACTGGTTACTTATCTTAACAAACTTACATTGACTGATTTTCCAATGTTAAACCAAATTTAGGATTAACATAAATCCACTTTTGTCACGATGTAGTATTCTTTTCATATATTGCTGTTTCTGAGTTGTGAAAAGTTTAGGAGTTTTTGTATTGTTGTTAATGAGTGAGATTGCCTGTCACTTTCTTCTCTTTTACTGACATTACTGGGATTTGCTATCCAGACAATACTAATTCTTAAAATCAGTTGAATCAGTTGAGAATTGAAACATATTTTTAATTCTTTGGAAGAGTCTGTGTACATTAGAATTATTCACCCTTAATGTTTAGTAGAACTCAGCAGTGAAACAATCTGGACCGGGAGTTTTTGAGGTAGAAAATTTTAAATTATTGACCTGAGTAATTTAATATTAAAATGTTTTAAGAATTTATTTATCTCTTACAAATTTAAGCATTTTTGTCTGTAAAATCTGTAATGATATCAGCTTTTTCACGACTAAACTGGTTATTTCTCTCTCTCTCCATCAGCCTATTAATTTTAATAATCTTTTTATAACTTTTTTATTTTTAAAAAACTTTTTAGCTGCGCCACGTAGTATGTGGGATCTTAGTTCCCCAGCCAGAGATCGAACCTGTGCCCCCTGCAGTGGAAGTGCTGAGTCTTAACCAATGGACTGCCAGTGAAGTCCTAATGGTCTTTTCAGTCACTTGTGACTTTGTCGAACCTCTCCATTGTGTATTTGTTTTCCATTTTTCTTATTAACTTCTCTTCACTCCTCTTTCTTTGATATTATTTGTCTTCCAAATTCTTGTCCTGGATTCTTATCTCATTTATTTAAGACTATACAGTTTTCTCTACATGGTGGTTTAGTTGCATCCCATGAATTTTGGTATGAAGTATTTTCATTTAAAGAAGTGGATCTGAGTGGAGCGAGAGGAGGTGTGTGGTGAGTGCTGTGATGCGCTTCCTTATCACCCTTCAGAAGGGAATAGCAGATGCCATCAATTACTGAGAATCCTCCAGGCAGAAAGCCTTCCGCTCTAGGCCCCCTTCACGTACTGCCTTGACTGATGAGAGCTGCCTCACTCAAGGTTATGCCTCCTGCCTCGGGTACTCTGCACCCAGTGCCTGATTGATCTGGGCTACAAATTCCCCACCCTGTCTCCCAACTTAGGACAGCACTTAAGGGTCAGCTTCAAAACTCCCTCTGGAGTCAGCTCAGGTTTCTTCTGATATTTCATCACAGCTATACTTCCCCTTCTGTCCAATCTTGTTTTCTTCCCTTTCTTCCATCAGATATGGATCCTAAGACGACTCTTTAAAAATCTTCTGGCAGAGTAACCTCTGTGTCATTCTTCTTCTCAGAGAATGAAACCTACGAGAGAAGGCTTTCTGGAGGAAAGGACATTCAGCCTGGAACTAAAGTAAGTCTATTTAAGAATATATACAGTGAGTACCAACAGCTCACAAGGTTGGAGAGTAGGTGTTGGCACATGTCTGTGTGCTAAAGTAGAGGGATGCTGGTGAAGCATGTGTTATGAGAGATAGAACTGGAAAGGCAAACTTTACCTAAATTACACAGGGTCTTATGATCCACCTTGAGATGTTTGGAGCCTTAGATCCCACTACTAGTACTCTAGCTGTGGGTGCTAGGCACAGCTCATTAATTAGAAGAGCTAGGTGGGAACTCTTTACTGGATAGAATTCAAGAGTATAAAGGGAGCCAGATTTCCTTCAAATAATAAAGATATTATCATTTCTTGAAGTGTGAGAGCACTTAGCCAACCACAAATGTTTGCAGATAAAATGATCACTAAACGATTACAGAAGTTCTAACTACCCAATCCCTCATTAGAAGTCCATTTCACTGTTGACTTACCCAGCAGGATTTTGGAAAATGTTTTTACCCTATGGGGACCATGCAGCCTTCTCCTCTTATGGCTTGTGGGCAAATAGCACCCACTGGGAAAATTCTAGTGCACAATGTCAGTGTTCAGATATGCAACCAGATCACTGCTGTGCTTTATTAAAGGCATAAATCTGAACTTGTGCTGAATATGTGCAAAGTAAATTTGATTTGTGCATCTTTATAACATAAAAGAGTTACTCCAGTTTCCAAAGGCGGCCTACTTGCTGTCTCATTAAAGGATCAGCACCACAGTAATATTTTTCAATAGGTGATATCATTGACAGGTCTGCATTTCCTTATTTCAAATTCAGTGGAGAATTCAACATAGTCATGAGTAAAATCCAAGCAAATACCCACTTCTTCAATTGTTAATTATTCATCAGATATGGAAAATAATGATTTTATGATTATAAGAAATGCAGTTAAAATTAGGCCTTTTGGTTAGAAAAAGAAATTTGAATAAGTATTTAGCAAATCTAAGTAGGCGTGGGTGACAGAAGGAGAATGAAAGAGGAGGAAGAGAGGAAAGTGAGGGAATATCTACCTGTGCTTGATTGAAGAGAAAAATGATGATGATTTTCTAAAGATTGGAATAAGCTCTTCAAAGATCTGCCACCAGCAGAAAAGTCAGCGGAGTCACTTTGATAATGAATTCAGCTGAAAGTAGCAAACCTTGTTGCATAATACAGTACTTCAAAAGCAGTGTCGCAACTCCTGGGTGACATACTGTTAACCTCACCAGCTCAGCGTATCCAGGAGAAAACGATGTTTGTGTATAAAGTTTCATAAAAGGGACTCGTAGGTATAGGGATATTTTGTGGTTTCTATTAGGTTCAGAGTAGCTGCTGAATAATTGAAAGCACCAAAATTCAGTCGCTCAACACAAGGGAAGTTATTTCTCACACGTACAGAAATCCAGTGAGGATTAATCATATGCTCCCACCCACCTGCAGTGGAGGCTGGGGAATGTAAGCCATGCCTATGAAGCCACTTCTCAATGTCACCTTTGTACTCTGGCAGATTTTAGTGGGCAGTTAACTCTCCTCCATGTGTGCCATCACTGTCCTCAGAAAATAAAAAACAGATCCCCTTTTGATGTGTTTTTCTGATCATTTCTGCATTGGAATGCACACATCTGATCTAGTCTAGTCCTCTGCCTTCATTTAGAAATAAAAAGGATTCTATTCAGTTCAATGTAACACAAATTTTTGTACTAAATACTATAGGGATCTAAGATTGTTGCAGGGCAACTGTAGAGTCTGTGAATATTAATAGTAAATAAGATATTGTTAGGATCGTCAGGGAATACATAGAGAAGATGTTCTAATAAAACCCAATTTCAGTACAATGCAGTAAGTGCTAGGCTCCTTTAAGAGTATCAGAGGTTTACCCTTTTTTATATTTTAATGAAGCGTCATTCATTGGAGGATTAATTGTCACAAATTATCACAATTGTGCTGACATTTGAATTAAGTTGATTTATGTCACATGCCAAAAAATGAAATGAACTTTATAAGATTTTAGTAAATTTCTAAAATGTAACCATATCGAGAACTTGGCATTGCATCAAAAATGTCTGAGATTTTAAAGAAAATTCTTCTCAATTCTGTCTTTCCAAAGTGGAGGAAGAACATCAGGCAGACTCACAGTAGCCAATGTCATTTTTAATTCTGTAACATAACACATGGAGTCAGTCTTTTATTGACAACTAATAATTGATATTTTGTTTTAATGAGATTTAGTTCAACAAGTTCTCCCAGACTGAGGAGTCTGAGAAGTCACACAGTAGCACAACCACAGTGCATACAATAAATAGTTCATCTCGACTATATCATTACTTTCTATGTTATTCAGTGTTCTCCACAGCCCAGATTTACTACTCCCAATTCCACTCTTATATTTTTGATCAAAAATCAAATGCATTTTGGAACTTCATGTGTAATTAGATATTGTAATGGAAAAAATCAAACCCAAACGGTCTGGATCTGCCATTGGGTGCCCCAAAATATGCATTTAAACATGCAGTGTCTTAGCAGTTTCCTCCTGTGTGAAATCAGAGTTTCAGATTAATGAAGCTTCCATGCCCTATGTATCCTGTTTGGTGAGTCTATTATTCTAACACATTTCTGTATAACTATGTTGTCTATGCAGGGAATTTCATGTAAAAAGTCTAGTGGACATAGGATATTTCAATAATAGCCCTTTTGTTATTTAGTTGTAAACTTACCTACTTGTTCAATTTGGAAGTCAGTTTGTTTATGCTACCTTCTGTTTATGTCTTTAGCTTCTTCTGTGCTATATCTCTCTTATCCCCATCCCCATGAATGCAAAGTATTGACTACCTGAAACTTAATTCATAAGCTACAAGCTTAAAACCTTGCACAATTCTTATGTTTGTCACAACTCTGCTGAGGAAGATAATATATTGAAAAGAAATAGGCTCGGTTTTGGGAATACTTCCAGTTGTGAGCCCTTGGCAGGTTTGGACTTCCACTGGAGAATAAAAGTAGGCAAAGCTCTAGTTCAAAATCTTTTGAAAGATAAAGCTATGGGGATTACTCTAATGTATTCAAGGTGTGCATGGACTTTGAGTACAGCTAATAATCAGCTCCCTGGAAAATATGATGAAGACATTGGCAGATTATCAAAGTTCAACAAAATCAACTTCATGCACATCCGAGACTACCGTTTCCAAAATAGATTGCTGGATTGCAGGTTTACCGTTTCATTTGGAATGTTACCTTTGGGAGTATGGGAGGCATTTTTCATAATCACAGGGAAGGGGACAAGAGCTTTGCCCCCCACCTTCAGTATGTGTCCTGATGCTGTTGTCTCTTAGCGTCTGAAGCTCAAAGTAGCTTCCTCCAAAGCAGAAGGCCACCCAGGAGCTGGAATGAGAGGAGCGTGTGGAGGAATTTGTGGTGAAATTTGGCTGCAGTCCCTGAAAGCCCCCTTTCCTGTATTTTTAAAAGAGTGTTGAGTAATATTTGAGTGCTTATAATGGGATAGATGTTCTACACACCAAACTCAGCCTCTAGGGATTCTGGAGCTGCACTGTATTCTTCTCAGAGTGATCAGTCTTCAGAAGTGACAAAAGATATTACTTCCCGGTTTGAAAATACAGAGAAACTAATAAAAGTATTTCAGATCATGAGAATTTCCCCAGTAATCTACCTACATCCAGGATTCATAGAAGAGGGTTTAATTTTCATAACTGAATATACAAATGCCCTTTCTATTGAGGAATTACATCACTTCTAGAAGTCGTTTTCAGCTAAGGAGGGGACGTGAAGGTTGTATCAGAGTCACTTGTGACACTTTTTCAACTCATACATTCTCCCCTCTTGACAGACTCCATTTCTCCCTGAGATTCTAGGGAATCCCTGCCCCTGGTCAGCATGGCTATAGTCTGTCACTGTGATCAATAGTTACTTGTAAGAGTGGGTTGTGGCTTCTGGATATTGGAGTGGGACAAAGGTTGAGAAAAAGCTCTTCTGTCTTGGGACAATGCTTACCGACAGTGTCCCAAGCTCTTTGGGGATTTACAAAATTAGTAACGGAGACCTGCAGGCGGTATTCATTATTTTTTAAAACAACCCTGTGGAAACTGTAAACCTACTGACAATAAAGCTGCTTCAGCTGCTGGATAAAACCTTGTCTCTCCTCTATGGGCTAAAATTATATCAACTCATGGTGATAAGTGAACTATCACAAGCTCTGTACAAGCTCTGATGAATACTTACATATTCCTTGGTGAATAGAAATGGAAAAATTAATTAATTTCTATTTAAGTCTGGTCATTTGATCAGTAGACTGTTTCAAAACATGGAACACATAGAAGAAAAATAATTCCAAGGGCAGGTGGCAACTCAAAATTTTGGCAACCATTGACCTCAAATGAGATAGAATTCAGCACAGGAGAAGTATCTGTTGATTTCCCTTTAATCAATAACTTATTAATGGCAGCATCTATATGTATATATGGGCACAGATATGTATATTGTTCTAAAATAGGACGGAACAAAGAACATCAAACCTATTAATTAAGGAGAGGGTTCTCTATGTATTGACAGCTCTAACCATTATTAATTTTAATTATGATCTTCTAAAATTATTCATGTTTTATTATCTTCAGTAAATTTGAATTCCACACCCTTACTCTGCCCGGGATGGGTGATGTGGGTGACAAGACTGTGGGAGACCCAAATTTAGAATGCATTTTTACCAAGTTACTCTCATCAGTAAGTTCTGGTTCTTAAGATATGAGTGATCGACCTTAAAAATACATCTGCTAATATGAATCTCATTAAAGTAGTTCTTACTACTTTTTGTATAATGGTTGATAAATTAGAGTCTGGACACTTAGGTCTCTTTCTTTCTATTATAGAATTAGCATGAATTTCTACCAGCAACTTATTATTAGGAAAGTTGTTGTCAAGGCAAGAAAATCACAAAGCAGAGATAGGAGGCTTTGAAAGCTACCAGGCTTTTAACTTTCAGGGAACAGAAAGCTCTTTGTCCTTTTCTCTATTTTCTTCCTAATTCCAATTAGAATTGGAGGGAGAAGGATGAAAGGTGACAGGCTCTGTGAAATGGCAGTGAGAAGGGTGACAAAGATTTGAGATGAACAAATATCTGTGTCTGTTGGCTTGATTTCCAAGGTATCGGTAAGAAAACAATGAAAGAAGGCTGACTTGCCGACTTTCCTTCATGGAAGAAAGGTGTCATTTAACTCTGAAACTAAAGTGCATTCTAGAAGGATTCTGCTTTTTAAAACAATAGTTAACAAGTTCTTGAGACTCCAGGTCATCCTTTTAAGTAACAAGTTCTTGAGACTCCAGGTCATCCTTTTAAGTTGCTTGAAGAGAGAGCAATAATACACTGTAAATATCAACCCCAGTCCACTAACATATTTATTTAACAATAGCTTGACACTCTTGGAGTGATTCCAGGCTGCATGATTTTCAGTGTTCAACTGGTGGTCATAGCGACTCTTCAGTCAGATTTTGACAAAAGGAGGTTGGGCAGAGAAAGAAAGAAAAGACATGAAGACTGCCAAGCATTTGCCTTGTGAAATAACATTATAGGGATTCATCTTTTTGAAATCCCTTTCTCATCTCTGCTTGCTTCCATTGTAAAGCAGGAATAATAATCGGGAACTTGAAAGCAGTATGACATCTGTTCCATTTCATGTGTCTAATATCTCTCCTCCACCAGCATGCACTCTATCTAGACAGCAGAGGAGAGAAGCCCAGAGCACAGCCATCAGAGAATCAGCATAATACAGACCCTTTGTTCTGTGGTCCAGAGTGTCAGAGGGCTCGGAACAAAGTCAGGAAGAGAGTTTTTCAGATGCTCTGAGAACCTAACAAACAACTGCCAGGAAAAGTCAGAGATCATTGCATTGTCCAGCAGTTCTGAAATGATCTTTCCCCTGCTCAGAACTTAGTGAATTTTTTATCCTTTGTATTCTTCTTCCGCATCACAATACTTAATGTAGTACTCTGTATGCACGTCGGCCTCTCCACAATTGTGGGCAGGTTGGAAATATGATAAATTTGAAATAATAGGATGGGGCAGGGTGAGGGCCATGAAAATGCTCCACTTGGATCTAACGTGGGGAACGTAATTGATGGGTGGTCCCAGTGATGCCTTCCAAGTCCTCCCTTGTGTTTGTACGGGGCTTGCTTTTGGCAGGGCTGCTCCTGTGAGGGCAGGACTCTTCTCATGGGTGACTTTAGCTTGCAGACTTTCTTTAGACATACCCAAGGCCGTCTGGAGCTGTGCTGCAGTGTTAGACCCTTCCTACCAGCCCTCCCTCCTTTTCCCTCTTCTTCCGCAGGAGTCAGAACTGCGGTGCCCTCTGGAGGTTTCCCCTGCTCCTCCAGTTTCCTCCCCTCCACCCTACAAAAGGGATTTTCTCCAATGAATCTCTTGCAGGTCTTATACTGTGTAGGCAACTGCTCCTCGGAGGACCTGAGCTGAAACAAAAGGGAAAGAGATTTTCTCCCACACTTTAGAGCTCTAAATTTGATGTGAATAATGCATTAGAGAAAAACTAAGGGACAAAAGGCAGATATTCTAATGGAATTCCAAACTGTGCTTGGTCACCCTCTCTCTCCTTTAACTGTTTTGCTTCTTCCCAGCCCATAGCAGGGGTTGGTCAACATTTCAGTAAAGGGCAAGATAGTAAATGTTTTATGCTTATGGGTGACATGGTCTCTGCTGCAACTACCAAACTCTGCTATTGTAGAGTAAAAGTACCCAGAGGCAACACATAAAAGAGTGGACATGGCTGTGTTCCAGTAAAACTTTATTTAAAAAAAAACAGGTGGTAGGGCATGTTTGGCCTGTGGGCCGTAGTTTCCCGACCCCTGGTCTTTCAAGTTCATATTGGAAATTTCCTTTGGCTGAATTATTCAATCACTTATTTAGGCCCCTGGAAACTGAGAAGACCATTTAAAGCTAAAAAGAACAGGAGGCTCTGTGTTTTGCATTGGTATCTTCTCCCTTAGAGATACCTCAACCTGTAGTCAGCATTCAAGGCCCCCTTTCCTGGGGATCTGGTGTCTTATGTGCTCCCAGATCTCTGTCCTTTGATTGTAAATTTGCTAAGCACTCCACTTCCTATTCTGACACAGGAAACTTCATTTTTCTTGTTGCTGGAAATTTGAAAACTGAAATATAACAAGACGAATACTGCATCTTACAAAAGCTTCTAGCAACTACAATAGGAGTCACCATGGCAACACAAATGTTTTTGGATTAAGGCATTTTGGAGTGGGAGCTGATGAGGAAAAGAAAATGTTGCATGCAGCCAACTGAGGTTTTGACTTTAGCTAGAAAAAATACCTTGAAGTCTCCCCAGATGTGTAGGGATTGGGAAAAAGGAAGTAGAGCTGAAGAAGGTCCCATGGCTGAGAACAAAGCCAGGTAGGAGGTGAGTCAATCAAGTGGCCAGGTATTCTGCAGCCGCAAGTGAGATGGGAAGGTTTTACTTCCCGGATTATGTTCATTGGTGGTGAATTTTGGTATTTTGTGATTCATATTTTGTATGCTTGAAGTCACTTTATTCATATCCTTGGTCAGATATTACACTTGGATTTTACTATTCTCAAAGAAAGGATTTAGCAAAGGGCACTGGAACCATTTGGATTGTCTTTGGCACTTGTTCCAAACTTCAAGACAGAATGGCAGAAAATGGCCTCAATACTTGGAAAAAGAACTGGGATGGTGGCAATATAAACATTGACTCTCCCTCTTGAGAGAGATCCGTGACTCAGAATGGATTTCCAAGCCTTATCCTTTTGTCTCTTGGCACTTCACCCTCATCCCGTTGTCCTTCCCTCCCTCTTTGTTCTTGTTGAGGACTGAGACAGAACCAAGCCAGCAATAACTAATAGACGATAAAACTTCATTAGCACAGAGCCTCTTAAAAATAGTAACAGTCTGCAATACTTGTAATGAAGCACCCATAGTTGTGAGGATTAATCATTTAATTAATGATAACATAATTAATAGAAATCATTAGTGACAACAATAATAGTTATAAAGTGGTAGACTAAGCAGGATCACAATGACTACTAAAATAATAATGAAATGTGTATCATCTCATTTGATTTATACAACATCTTGTGTAGTTGGCATTTTCAAGATTAGAAAATTTAGGCTCAGAGTTTAATTCTAATTAAACGATTCTACCAAGGGCATAAAGCTGGTATTTCATAAAGTGGACATTTTTGGCTAGCCTGGCCTCTAATGACTGAGAAAATGGTTAGGCTCAGAACTTTGAAGTCAGATGATCTGGGTTTGAATCCTGGTTCTACTCATTCATAGTAAGTTACTCAACCTCTGTGTCTGCCCCGCAAAGCTGTTAGGAGGATTAACTGAGTAGTATTGGGATAATATTTAGAACCACGTTCAGCATACTTACTATTATTAGTGTTTGTAAAATAAATAATTATACCCCACTGGTTCTGAGAATTTGAATAAATTAACTGACATTAGGAGACCTGACCTTTCTAAGCTTCAATTTCTATTTATCTGCAAAATGGAGATAATAATGGTATCTACCTTACAGTTATTTACAAGCCTAATTGGACTTAATGAAAGTACCTCATTACAGTATCTGGGACTATTAAGGGCTCTATTTTTGTTAGCTATTGAACTAGTCTGGGTTCTCTAGAGAAACAGAACAAATTATATAAATATATAATATAATATAATATAATATAATATAATATATTTTAAACTATAAGGAGTTGCCTTATACAGCTGTGGAGGCTGAGAAGTAAGTCCATGATCTGCAGTCAGCCAGCTGGATACCCAGGGGAGACAATGGTGTGAATTTCAATCTGAATCTGAGTCTAAAGGCAGAAGATCAAGGTGCCAGCTCAAAGACAGTCAAGCAGAAAGCATTTGTTCTTTATCAGCCTTTTATTCCATTCAGGCCTTCAATGAACCCCATCCACATGGAGGAGGGTGATCTGTTTTATTCAGGCTACCAGTTCAAGTGTTAATCTCATTCAGAAACACCCTCCCAGACACACTCAGAAATAATGTTTGTAATGGACTGAATGTTTATGTCCCTCTAAAATTTATATGTTGAAATCCCAAACCTCAAGGAAATAGTATTAGGAGGTGGGAGTCTTTGAAATGTTCTAGGGTTGTGAGGGTGGAGCCCTTATGGAAGATTTCAGTGCCCTTTATAACGGAGACCCTAGAAAGATCCCTTCCTCCTTTCACCATGTGAGGTAACAGGGAAAAGACAGCTGTCTGGGAAGTGGGGCCCCAACAGACACTGAATCTACTGGTGCCTTTATCTTGGACTCCAGCCTCCAGAACTGTGAGAAGTACATTTCTGTTGTCTATAAGCCACTCAGTTTATGCTATTTTGTTACAACAGCCCAAATGGATGAAGACAATATTTAACCAGATATCTGGGCACCCAGTGGCCCAGTCAAGTTGCTGCATACAATTAACCATCCAAGCTAATATGGTTATTTTTGTTGTTATTGTATTATCTACTTTTGTGGAGCTGAAATCTGTGCAGATAGATCAACCACATCGACACTGAAATATAGACATGTATAAATGGCTAATGTGGGTGATGTGCATAATATTTTAAATTTCGTAGGAGCACACACACGTTATTCAAAGATTAATCTGCTTGGCTGACAAAATAATTTCAACTACATTTTAAGGACATTTCTTCTTATAGAGAGACATCTTGTTCAGGCACCAGACAACTTAAGAATAATGGGTTGATTTAAAAGACAGTAGACTCAAAACTGACCAGTGTATAAAAATAATTAAGACCTTCCTTAAGTGTTGGAATTTTAAGGCTTCGATTGGACAGCAGACTTTTAAAACTACGAAATTAAGGCAGAGTTCTCGCCAGACAAAGCACCTTTGCCTGTGAGGGGGATTTGTGAAATGTCACAGATGGCTTCCTAAAAAAGACCCAGAGGAAATTCTTACAACCTATGAGCAAAGCGGCAGGTGCAGAACATAACTCCCCTCAAGCTGCCCCTATGAACACGTAGAGCCTCAGCCTGTGTAACCCGGGAAGACCTGGGCCTGTGTGTGATACAGCCCCTGCCTACCTCTCCAGCTCTATCTGTGTCTCCTCCCGCTTTCTCTCCTTCACTTACGTTCGACTTTTCTTAGTTCCATAGTTAGCTGTGCTTGTGCTCGCTTTCAGGGCTTTGCACCTGCTACTCCTTTCTGTGAAGAATGTTATGTCCTCACTCCTGGCTAACTCCTTCTCATTTTTCTGTCCTAGTTTAGCTATCATTTTTCCAAGGGGGTTTCCATGATCCCCCAGGCAAGATTAGACCTCTCTGATGTATGCTCCGTGAGCAGTATTTTCCAGTGTTATAGCACCCATCTCCCTTAATTATTTTTCTTACTGCATATTTTAGTAACTAGATGTACTAAGACCATGTAAACTCCTGAAGGGCAGGGCCTGCATTCATTCCATATTCTCCATTCTTACCACAGTGCCTGACACATAGTAGGACCTCATTAAATGCTTTCTTTGATTGAATCTAAGATGCATTGATTGTAAGACACACCAGTATTTCATTTACCTATAGGAAGAAAAAAACTTCCAATTAAAGTATGACATCATACTTTTTTTTTTACCATTTAGCATTTTTTAAAGAGTTTTTTTTTTTTTTGATGTGAACCATTTTTAAAGTCTTTATTGAATTTGTTACAATATTGCTTCTGTTGTTTGGCTTTTTGGCCATGAGGCATGTGGGATCTTAGCTTCATGACCAGGGATTGAACCTGCACTCCCTGTATTGGAAGGCGAAGTCTTAACCACTGGACCACCAGGGAAGTCCCACCATTTATCATTTTTATTCTGTATTTAATAGAAGACGTTTAGTCTTGCATAGGTATAGATTTTTATCACATATCACTCTTGTACTTATATGAAAGGAAAAAATGGAATAAATTTGTAAGTACATGTCCTAAACATCTTCATATTCAGAATCTGACTCTTCTGATCATTTTATTTTTTACTGTGGTTAATGATACATCACATAACATTTAACATCTTAACCATTTTAAATGCACAGTTCAGTGGCATTCAGTACATTCCCATTGTTGTGAGATTTATTTTTTAACACTTAGTTTAGGTGTTCTTTTTTCCTCTGCTCCATCCCCCCACCCTCAAAATATCCTCTGTGCCATCAAGCACATTGGTGATGGCACAACTTAAAAAGATGATCAACTATTGTCTCTGAGAATTTCTTGTAAATTTCACACCCATTCCTCAAGAATTTATATACACATGTCCAGGCAATGACAACTCCATCATGACTGCAGCTAGGCCAAAGTGATTTTAAGATGCATCCTATTTCTGGAGTTGTTGAAAGTGAAAAAAAGTAAAACAACACACATGGCATTTGCCAAATAAATACTGCAAAACAAGCCAAGTAGAGAAGCTTCAGAGGAAACTAACCCTGCTGACAACTTCATCTTAGACGTCTAGCCTCCAGAACTGTGAGAAAAGAAATTCCTGTTGTTTAAACCTTCCTGTGTATGGTAGTTTGTTATGACAGCCCTAGCAAACTAATACAACATCCTAATGAGGGAAGAGAAGAGGGGATTCAGAAAGATAATTACAAATGAGGGAGGAGTGCACACGAATGTTTTAATAACTTACAGCAAGATTGGGCTATTAGTGTTGTCCAAGGAGTCCCAGGAGAAACAAAATCTTCCATCAAATCACAGCACTCTTCTTCCCAAGGCACTCAAGGAAAATATGGAAGACATGGATCAAAGGCAAGACTGCAGCACTTTGTGGTGAGCAAGGCTAGGTGTCGAATTCCGTTAGAGAACTCTGGTTTTCTGGGCTGGCGAACAGAAGGCGGCCTTCTCTCTTACCCTGACTTCACACCAGTTTTAGCCTCCAGTTGGTTATGCAGGAGGAATGTACACAGAAGAGAAGAAAATGCCATTCTCGGCAGTTTCAGCTTTTTAAAGTTATTGCTGAGTAAATCTGTGCTATTTATATTTCCCTATAAAGTCATCAATTTCATTAAAATTTTTAAATGTATTAGTACAAAATTGTACAGATTTTTCTTTTCTAATAAAAAATACATTTTCTGTATTTATTACAGACCTTTTCTCATTCCTTGTTTTGTTTGTCTTTTCCCTCCTTTTTCTTCCCTATTCTTTATTGCCTCAAAAGAGAATTTTTTTTAAACATCGTTATTGGAGTATAATTGCTTTACAATGGTGTGTTAGTTTCTGCTTTATAACAAGGTGAATCAGCTATACGTATACATATATCCCCATATCTCCTCTCTCTTGCCTCTTCCTCCCACCCTCCCTAACCCACCCGTCTAGGTGGTCACAAAACACTGAGCTGATCTCCCTGTGCTATGCAGCTGCTTCCCACTAGCTATCTATTTTACATTTGGTAGTGTGTATATGTCCACACCACTCTCTCACTTTGTCCCAGCTTACCTTTCCCCCTCCCTGTGTCTTCAAGTCCATTCTGTACGTCTGCATCTTTATTCCTGTCCTGCCCCTAGGTTCTTCAGAACCTTCTCGTTCCTTTTTTTTTTTTTAGATTCCATATATAGGTATTAGCATATGGTATTTGTTTTTCTCTTTCTGACTTACTTCACTCTGTATGAGAGACTCTAGGTCCATCCACCTCACTACAAATAACTCAATTTTGTTTCTTTTTACGGCTGAGTAATATTCCATTGTATATATGTACCACATCTTCTTTATCTATTCATCTATTGATGGACACTTAGGTTGCTTCCATATCCTGGCTATTGTAAATAGTGCTGCAATGAACATTGTGGTACATGACTTTTTGAATTATGGTTTTCTCAGGATATATGCCCAGTAGTGGGATTGCTGGGTCATATGGTAGTTCTATTTTTAGTTTCAAAAGAGAATTTTAATTCTACTGTATCTGGTTCCCTTGGAATCTTCAAAACACTTGTGCTCACATGCTGCCATTGCCTCTTAACCTGTGCTCTTAATGTTGGTTTCTTTGTGTCATAGGGGTCATGTTCTTTTCTAAGCTTATGTGACGATTCTCATGATAAATCTGTTTCAGACCTATGCTCTCCTTCTGAGTCTTCCTTATCTTGTTCTATTCTCCTGTACTGCAGCTTTTCTTCATAGGCTGTATTTTACTAGCTTGTTGTTTACTCTTCCTTGAAGGAAATGGATCTATACCTGGTGTTTATAAACACATACAATATGTAGATTGCCTTGATCTCACTCACCATCCACTTGAGTGTTTGTTCAATCTCATATGCATGACAAGAGAACAAATTGCTACACAGTTTCCATTTCCATTTCTGGAGTTTGGCAGCCTTTCACCTGATAAACCCTGTTGAGGTTCAATCATGTGACACCCCCCTTTCAGCTCCCCGTCCCCAACTTCCTTCTGTAACAATTCGAATCAGCACGCTAGATGAAAGAAGAATACTCAGAATATTCTATTCCTAGGACTCTTTTTGTGCATGCACTTAAGACCTGTTCCTACTTTCTAGCCTGTTGTTTTCTGAGTGTTGCAGTCTCTCTATGGAGAATAGAGAGGTATTATAGAAAGAGAGGTAGGGTGTCTTGGGGATGAAGAAGCATGAGACGATCATCTTGCTCGCCTCAAAAAATAGAATCCACGCAGCCACAGGATTCATGCTCCATGTTTTAGTTAGGTCATATCCTCTTTTTGAGTGGGCAAACAGTGAGGAAATAAAAAGACATTTTCCTTTCCATTATCTTGCTTTTCAGAGAAACAGGTTTGCTCTCTTTTCAGAAGCAAAGTATTTGTGGGGCCTTTTCCAGTTCCATTTCATCATTTTAATTCTAGTTTTAGGCAAATGTATGAGTTTTCATCTTTCTTTCTGACCTCTAAGTGGGCAATAGCTATGTCCATCTTGCCATTTTACCTCTGACATAGTGACAGTGTTTGGAACAACCTAGGTTCCCAGTAAATAATTCACCTAATAAATTGATGTATGTCACCATTGTTATATTACTAGGGTATTAGGAAAAAATGTATCAACGACAATTAGCCAGAAGAAATTTTAAACTAGGTTTTCCTATTAAGGTAGGTTTTGTTAAAATTTCAGGGCCAATTTTATTTCCTTTCCACCTAGTAATGTGGCTATAGCTATAACATAGGCTAATGACTTGATTTGGAAACTTTGATATGCCAGAAATTGTATTAAGATCACTCATTCATTCCACATGCATGCATTGAGTGCCTATTAAGGTTGGCTCTATGCTGTGGTAGAATTCTTTCCAGCCCCATGGGAATGAGGATTTGGAAGTGGCTATGTAAATACAAAGAGCACAGGTTAAATATACAAATATATTTTTATATTAAAATCATTGCAATCAATTGTGAGATATAATAGAGTTATATAGAATGTACAATGAAACACAGAAGGAGTGACATTTGAGTCCTGTTGTGGGTCTTTAGAGAAAGATATAAAGTCTAAGAGTTATGGAGGATGGTGGTCTAAGAGGAAGAGCATTTCTGGGGAAGGTAGTAATACCTAAGGTCTGGAATAGTCAGGGATTTGTGTGTAGTTAATTGTGGTCGAAATAAGAGGGTGGAAAATAACTGGAAGGGTTTTGAAAATGCAGTTACCCATGGATCACTGAGGATAACTTTCACCTAGAATTCATGGATGGTACTAGATTCAGAAGGGTGGTGGACCATAAGCCAAAGTGATAATGACTGGGGAAGATTTTTTGCTTTGCCTAATCGTGTTTATGTCCTGACAAAAGAGTCACAGATTCAATGTAGATACAACTAATTGAATACAGAATACACAGATGAGTGAATGCCTCAAGGAAACATTATAGTGTAAGAGATAGAGAATGATAAGCCCCTGTTGGTTCACAGGTGGTTCCTCTTTACCAATTTGCAACATGCTGAGTGGTTGATAAAATTGAAAATGATCTTACCTAATCTCTAACTATATTCTTAATAGTTGTTACCTCACTATTGATACCAAGCAGAAATATCTGCTGGGTCCACGTGCAATATATTAGATTTAAAAACCTAGTTGTAGTCTTTTTTGAGAAGAAAACTGGAGAATGAGAGTATCTAGTAGGACAACTGATTTATAATTTAACATAGTTTTCCTTTATAAAAATCATATAGACAACACTTTATTTTGAAGAATTAATTGTATAGCTTGACAAGCATTTGATTCTATCACTAAGCACTGGTTCTGAACTATTTGATATTTTAAAGTATTGTTCTGTCTCCCTGCTCCCTCTTTTTAGTTTTGGGTAATAGAGTTACTAGATATCAGGATTGGGGGTCCTAGACTCCGTGGACATGTGCTGTCCAATATGGTAGTCTTGAAACATGGTAGCTATTGAACATTTGAAATGTGGGCAAGTCTGAATTGAGATGGACTGTAAGTGTAAAATGCACAACTGATTTCAAAGACTTAGTTTTGAAAAAAGAACATATTTCTTTCGTAGTTAATGTATATATATATTGAAATAATTAATTTCATCTGTTTCTATTTTTTTATGTGACTACTAGAAAATTTTAAATTACATATGTGGCTCACATTACATTTCTATTGAATAGCATTGCTTTAGACTATCGAAAAGTTGTCATAGGATTGTGAGTCTAGTGATATAATTTGCTTAGATATCAGTGAATATGTAAGCTTTAATCATTCTGTTAGCTCAAAACATTCTGATAATAAGTGTCTCCAAATAAGTACTTATTAAATTCTTTTTTTTTTCCTCATGAAGCTAAGATGTTGTTAAGAGAATTTTCTCTTTAAATCTTTGGCTGAATAACTTCTTGTTGACATAATGACAGTTTTGGTAATCTAGCAGTCACGATTACATTCTGGGCAAGGTCAGTAGGCTAACTGATCTTTCAAGTCTAGGGAAAGATAAATTTCAGCTTCTCTGATGGAAATGGCTTTGAACTAGAAGTCAGAAGACCTGGATTATAGCCAAAGCTTTCTTGGCCACTTATAAACAGTCTGCATATTCGTTAGTAATAAATTATTTTGCTGGGAGCCAACCATATGTTTCCGTATATATAAAAAGGGGAAAATTGATAATAGCAACCCAACCCACCCACAAGGTTATTATGGCAAGTTTATGTATAAGATGATAATTACAGTACAAGATGTGCTTAAGTTGTCATAGCTTGCACTTTCATGAGGATTTTTGCCTACATGAAACTTTGCAATGTCTTTTACAGAATAATGGAAACCTGCTTCCCAATGCCCATAATTGGACAGTATGTATTATAATTGGTCATTATTGCTGTTCATCACCTTGGGATAAAAGAAGCTGGCAGGTTACCTCAAAGGACAGATCCAGTGATCTGTTGACCTTGACCCTGGATGAATCAATTTTTAAAACTCCATGCTTTTTAAAATGGGGGTAGAGTGGGGTGAGTCACAGAAAATCTCAGGCCTTTGAAACAATTCAGGAGAGAGACTCATGTGGCTGAAGATTGAAAATCCAGTGTGGGTAATTGTTGATTATTAATTAATAATACTGAGTTGAGTAGCAAATAAAGGGATCTTTTCTGGAAATCTTTAGATGAATGTTTGTATCTTAAGGGTGTGAACCTTTCACTGCTTTAGTAAAGTACCTTATTAATTAATTGGGTTCAGCAAGGAGAAGGGAGTCTTTCTTGATCTTTGGCCAAAACTATCCCCTAAAATAGACCGAGAGAAGGAAATATAATCCCCTGGCATGAAATTGTGCCCCTCAAAGGAGCTATTCTCAGCATCAAAATCACATATATTCTTTTGGAAATATTTTTGACTCTTCCCTTTTCCTTCCTTTCTGCATTAAAAATAATTTAAAAGCAAAATAAAAAAGATCTGCTGCTGCATCATTCTTTAACTATTTCTTGCCTCCATAAGATTCTACTTGGCTGAACTACATTTAGAGTTTCTTCAGTACCTATAGAAAGAGAGGCAAAACTTTTCCGGGATGTGGCTTCTATTTATGCTTGAAACTTGTATACTTAATTATTTGTCTGTATTAGCCCTCTGCTACATTTAATTTTGTTTTGTTTTGAAGTTATTGTTTTTCATGCTTGGTTTATATGCTAGTCATTGTGCTAAATGATTTGCATGCATTATTTTACTTAATCTTCTCAAAACCTTAATATCACCATCTCAGAATTGAGAGGAAAACTGATGGAACCTAGCTCATCTCTAACTCAGAGCTCATCGTTTATTCCATGCCTGTGCTCTGTGCCCAGTGCACACAGCTTGGAGAACAAGCAATTCCATATAACATTTAGTTTTCCATTTAATCACTTCATCTCACTTGCCCATGTTAGCAGTAAGTCACAAAGAGCCCTCCTCTTAAACTATATGTATTATCTTCTATATAATAAGCTCCTAGAGGGAATTATCACTTATGGTGTCTTTTGGTTACTGCTGTGTCTAAAACAATACCCTGGGCTAGTAGGAGGTAATAAAACTTTATTGAGGAGGATGACGATGATGTTGATAACTATTAGAATGTGGTATTAATAGATGATTTCACTTTCTTTTCCCTTCCCACACACATTTTTAAAAACTTCAACCTTTGAAAACTTCCCACATTTCTCTATCCAGACAGTTCAACTTCATTTCTATACTCCACATTCTGAACCTCCACAGAGTGGGAAGCTCAGCTAGCAGGATTTTAGAGGAACTAGTCTTCTTTTGAAATAAAAATTCATGGCAATCCCAAGGAGTGACCATATCCCAACAACAAGACGGAGTTGAGACTGGGCTCATCTGTCGATGATGTCAGAGTGAAGTTCAATACTTTTCTGAATCATGGTTCTTAACTAGTAGAACTAATTATTAAAACTAATTAATTAAAACCTGCCTCTTGTAGCACACATACCACAAACAGTGGTACCACACTCAGCGAATCCCATGAAAACCTCATCTGTGCCTCCTCCAATCTATCAACTCATCTAAGCTCTTTGAGATCATTAAATGGCAATCCAGTGGGAACAGCAATGTAGTGGCTGACAGTTTTTGTTTTAAATGCCTTCATTTGCTTTAGTTTTAGTTCCAAGCAAAATGCTATAAATAATGCACTGTACTTACATTTATAATTTAAATGCACACAGCATTATTATACTGTACTGCAACAGCAGCAGGAGAAGCTCCCTGATAATATATTGCCATCATGCCAAAGACACTCTGTCCTTTATCAGAGTTTATCTCACACACACACACACACACACACACAGAGGCTTGGTTTATGTTTGTGAGCAAGGGCGTACACAGATATTACAAACACCTGATACTAGAGAAGGGTGCTCAAAATCTAATCAAACGTAAAAGCTTTTGCACAGCAAAGGAAATCATAAACAACTCACAGAATGGGAGAGAATATTTGCAAACTATGCAACTGACAACTGACTAATCTCCAAAATATACAAGCAGGTCATGCAGCTCAATATCAAAAAAACACAAACAACCCAATCAGTAAATGGGCAGAAGATCTTAACAGACATTTCTCCAAAGAAGACATACAGATGGCCAAAAACACATGAAAAGATGCTCAACATCACTAACTATTAAAAATACCTTTAAAGTCAATTTTATTAAGGTATATTTTACATATAAAAATAAACCCATTTTAAGTCTACAGCATGAGTTTTGGCAAATATGTACACCTCTGTAATCAGTGCCATAATCAAACTACAGAAATTTCTATCATCTCAAAAACTTCCCTCTCTCTTGGCATTCCCCTTATATCCCGGCTTAAGACAGCCACTGGACTGATTTCTTTTCTAGTGCTTCATATAAATGAAGTCATAAAATATGCATTCCACTATGTCTGGCTTCTTTTTTTGCAGCATAATGCATAATGTTTTTTAGATTCATTTTGTTGGGTGTATTAGTAGTTTTTTCTATTTTATTTCTGAGTGGTATTCCATTGTGTGACTAGACTATACCACAATTTGTTTAGTAGCATTTGGCTATTATGAATAAAGCTAATATGAACCTTTGGTTACAGGTCTTTGTATAGGCATGACATGTGTTTTCATTTGTCTTGGGTAAATACATATGAGTGGAGATGGTGTGTCATATAAGAAGTATATATTTAACTTTCAAAATTTTATCTCAGAAAGAATCTGCTAAATTGTTTTTCAAATTGTTGAATGATTTTACATTCCCACTAGCAATGTATGAGAGTTCTAGTTTCTCCATATTTCCATCAACACTTGGCATTATTGGCCTTTATAATTTTAGCCACTCCTGTGGATATGTAGTGGTATCTCACTGTAGTTTTAAATTTGCATTTTCCTGATGAATAACTGATATTGAGTATCTTTTCATGTGCTTATCAGAAAATCATATATCCCCTTTAGTGAATTGTCTTTTCAAATTTTTTTTTGTTTTTAGGAGATTGACTTCTTATTTTTAAGCTTTTTGAGCTCCTTATATGTCCTAGATCTAAGCCATGTCAGATATATATAATGTAAATATTTTCTCCTATTCTTCTTTGGCTTTGCATTTTCAGTTTATTAACGCTCATTTGGAGAGCAGAATTTTGAGTTTAAAGTTCGACTGACATTGTCTTTAATTTTGGCCTTTTGGGCCTTATCTAGGAAATCTTTACTGACATTAAAGAAGGCAAATGTTATAGATCTGGATTTAATGTTTAAGGTTATGACACTTTAGAGTCAGTTTTGTGTGTGGTATGAGGTAAGTGTTGAGCTTTGCTTTTTCATCACGTGAGTTCCAGAACAATTTGTTGAGAGGACTGTCCTTTCCCCATTGAATTATTGTGGCACACTTGTCAAAATTCAGTTGACCATATATTCATGTATATATAGGAGAAAAGCATACATTTAATTCTTTCTGTAATCTCTATTTTATTTCATTGATTAAATTCTATTCTTAGGTCAGTTCTGAACTGTCTTGATTTAAAGTAAGTTTTTTTAAATCCAGTATTGTGAGTCCTCCAAATTTAGGCTTTTAAAAAAATGTTTTAGCTATTCTAAGTCCATTTTATTTCCATATAAACACTGGAACCATCTTATCAATTTCTACAAAGAAGAAAATTAAATTCAGCCTGAAACTGTAATAAATCTGTAGATCAATTCGAATAGAACTGACATCTTAATAATACTGAGTCTTTTAATGAATGATTTAGTACTCTTTAATTTCTCTTAGAAGTTTGACAGTTTTTAAGTGTACAAGGAGTGAAGATAGCTTGTAAAATTTATCCCTCAGAATTTTATATATACTGACATTACTGTAAATGGTATATATATTTTTTAATTTTCATTTTTTGGTTACTAAACAAATCAGTTGATTCTGTATATTGATCTTATATTCTTCAACTATTACAAATTAATTTATTAATTTTGGTAGGTTTTTTGGAGATTTCATAGGATTAATGCAGGACTTTGTCACCTTTGTTTATAATGGGATGATAAAGTGGTCCCTGTTTTAACTATAGCCAGGAGCATAATTGTTAACCCGTTTTTATATATAGGTAAACTGAGATTAGAAAGACTAAGTAATAAAGTGATGAAGAGCAGGGATTTGGGGTTTAGGTTGGAATCCAAATTTTTGCTGCTCACTAGTTGTACCACCTTGGGTAAGTTATTTAATTTTCTGTCTTGGTTTCCATATATCTAAAATGAATACGCTGCTACTGAGAAAAATAATAAAACAAATATAATGTAATATTAGAAGTTGTATCTTATCATTGTTTTCTTATTAACTGAGATGACAGATGTGAAGGTTTTAGCACAGTGCCTGGAAACAGAGCCTCAGACACAGTGTCACTAACCAATGATATTATCCGTAATCACTTTGGTAGAATTCTGACTTTAAGTTCAGGAATGTAATATTGATGAACAAGATAGATGTTTTTTCATTATTTATCAAAACTGTTTTTCCTTTAAAAAGTATCCAGAACAAGAAAAAGGTGTTCAGGCCCATAGGATAAATCCCCTTGAAGAAAAGACAAAGTATACTTATTTAAAGGAACATGAGAAGTCTTGTTTGTGTTTGTGGGGAAATTTTGACCAGAAATTCTGTAGATAATCCATGACATATTCTCAGTTCAAGGTACTTATTAGTTAATTAATCACAATGACGGATATCTTCAATATTAGGCAATAATTAACAAATTCACAGTCTTTGAGAGTACCACTCAAAAAACAACTTTTAAAGGACTTATCCACTTTTCTTTTTAGAACCCCATAAACTCTCGATGGAGAAAAATCAGGCGGAAGAGCTAGCATGCTCATTGTTGAAGGTTTGTCAGTGTCCTAAGTTGATCCTCAAGAACTTAAGTTTGGCAGGTAGACAAGAAATAAGATACAGATTTGTCAGATATGTAAGGGAATATTTCAGCTCAGCAAGGGGAATTTAGAAGTCTTTCTCTGCCGACTGATCACAACCAGTGTGTCAGACAACAACGTCCGCTTATTCTTAGATGACAACAGTGCCAGTTAATTAGCTCTTGTTTATGTTTTGACTATTGATAGACTTAAATTATATTCACATTGTCATGCAGAACAAACACACAGAAAGGTTTGCCTTTGACCTAAATACATTTTTTCCTTGGCTGCAGTGACATTTGAACTGTCTATCAGAATAAAAAACTTAGAAGAAATCAGGCATAAAAAAATAGGGGTGGGGTGGGAGAGGAGGGGGGGCACAAAAAAAAAGTCGATCATCTAAATCAGATAATTAAAAAACATCTGATTAATGAAAATTTTGGCTTGAAAACCAAGTGCCCTATTTCAACAGAAGTTCAAGTTGACTTATAAAAATGCAGACATTACCTTTGAGATTGACTTTACAAAATGCCACGAATATCTCTGCAAATTTCCCAATCCTCTTATCACTTTGACTTGTTAAAGATTTAGTGCTATAGTTGTAAGTATAAAGCATATTCTTTATGTATAATTCTTGAACTAGAGTGAATTTCATTCTTTCATTATGTTTAAAAAGCTTTCCTTCTTCCTGATCCTTATAAACTCCCTTCGAACAATATTTATTAAAGGTCAAGAAAATGGTTTTTCTAGAAGTCAAAATAGCATGTCACTTGTAGTAATTTAAATTGCAGAAGAGTTTGTATCTTTACTACATTCTGTGTAACAATGCTTTTGCTCTGTAAAGCATTCTGGGGGTGTTGGAATATTCTTTTGAAGACAAATGCTCCATGGTTGGCATGCTCTAGTCACTGTTGCACCCATTTAAAGGCTTCTAGGTTAGAGTTAAGCATGGGCAAAGCATCCCTCAAGGGAAAGTGTAGGTACTGGAGATCCTAACCTTTTTCTATACCCTATTGTTCTTTTTCTTTTTCTTTTTTATTCCCCATTTTTCTTCTCAAAGAAACATAAAGAGGTACCAGTAAAAAATATAAGTATTCTTGTTTGGTGTTCTTGATTAGAAGTAGTGCAGACATCAGGGAGCAAAAACCAAAATGATTATTCACATAATCCTCAATGCTGACCATTTAAAAATACACTGCAACAAAATAAATTGTAAAAGGTAGTTTTAAATGTACCCTTCTGTCTCTATTACATTGTCCTCATGTCACTAAGATAATTTAGCACCGAAATCAGCTTAGGTAATCGTAAAAGTTAAAGAGCTGCCACTGGCAGCTTTTTCGTTCCAAAACTTTCCACAGAACTTCAGCCAACATGATGTCTTGATCCCTTGTGTCCAAGGAGTGGTCAAGGTTTATCATTCAGCCTTCAACAGAAGAATTTGACCCCGACGGAGTGGCAGCTATAATCATATGGTATTTTTAGGAAAGTGATACACTGAAAAATAATATCACAATTATGTATTTATGAAATGTTGGTTTCTACAAACTGGAGATTTAACAATGATTGCTAGAACAAATCAATACATTTCTAAAAGAAAATAAAAATGCACAGAGATAGTGTCAATCAAATGGATTATGAAAAATCACAGTCCTGTTATCTTCGTAATGAATGCAGTACAGTGTCATAAATGCCCTTACATCCTTGTCACACGGTGTGAATTACAAAGAGAAAGACCAAAGAAATGGTAAATTGACTTCCCTTGAATAGGGTCTGATACGTGAATCCTTTGTCCCTTTCTCACTTATTAGATGCCTTTCATTAGTGAGTTCTCATAGTCTAATAATCAATCCAAAAATACTCATAATTATGGGAAGACAATATCATTGCCCTTTTCACAGTCATATTATCATATTTTTAGTGTGTTGAGTACAGCAACTATTTATGAAAAGTAACACATGGAAGTATGAATAAAATATCTTTATGTACAAAGTGGCATGGCAGGATTTCGACCCAATATTTAATAATACACTTGCAAATTTTCCCTGCATCAACATAGTGGAAAACAATAAATACAAACGTTAGGTAATAAAAGAACACTGAGAAAGTAGGAAAGTCTCCGTGGATAAGAAATGTTAGTTCTGAAAACTTTAAACTCAAGGAACAGTCATTTCATCAGTGAAGCCACCTGCCTGGGCTGTCAGGTTACCTGCACACAGATGCCCCTCCTAAAATTCCCTCCCCTAGGAATGTTCCTATAAAATGTGATAATGTGTTTTTTCACATCTTAAAGGACAGGAGAGGCCCAGGATGGTTTCCGATTCTCTTGGATTATTGCGTGTCATCTGGACATCACTTTATTGGGACAGGTGACTGGTGCACACTGGCGAGCAGGATTGGAGGTCAGGATTGAATCCACAGGGCTTTCTCCCTTTCTACCCCTGGAGCACAGAAGCTGAAGAGTAAGCCTGTGGGGTGGGAAAGGGGGAAACAAAAAAGTTCAGATTCCGAGAAAGTAAAGAAGTAGAGATGCTGGGGGAGACCATCTCTTGGTAAGAGATGTTAGTGACCAGCTGAATTTTTCCACCCAGTAGAGTCACTGGAATGTCTCATAAGCACTTCAACCTCAACGAGTCTGAAAGGAAACCCACTAGACTGCCTCCCAAACCTATTCCCTCTCGCTCCGTAATTCCAATCTTTGCTCTTACCTTCATGATCCATCCAGGCACACATGCTAGATGTGTGGGCATAATCTATACCCCTAATAGTTCTCCTTCCCCAATGCCTACATTCACACAATCCCTACCTCTGGAGAACTTTACCTTCCAGACAATTCTTTATTCTATTCTGCCTCTTCCTCTGTATCCCTACTGTACCTGCAGACCTGGTGAAGCCCTTGTCCTTTTCCCGGGGAATACTGAAAGAGTCCTCTGACCTCTCGGCTTCCTGTCTTACTCCTGTTGAATTAATCTTCCACACTGAACACTCAGTGATGTGTCTCAAGCACAAATCTCATCGTATTCCTCTTCTGATTAAAGCACTTCACTGTACCCTATCACTAACGCGACATCGTTCGAGGTGTGTTGCTTGGGGTAACAATGTGAGTAATTAAGAAATTGATTGACAACTTTCATGCTTTGCTGCCGTGTACTTATCAGGGAGAAGAGTGAACAGGCAACTCTGTACTTCTCCTTCACAGAAAGGAGAGTTGGGGCTTTGGTTTATTACTTTGGGTTTTCTTGTTTGTGGTACAGAAAGAACTTTCTGTATTGGCCCCCCCAAAGAGCAGGAGATGGAAGCTTCTGTGCTTTAATTGGGAAAGGGGCACATGCCCGGCATGGCAGGGTGGGTGCTGCCGTGCTGCTGATGACAGTACTGGTGGTTTGCTGGAGTCTGGGAGGAGGATGATATGGTGGGGGTGAGGGTGGGCAGTGGACCAGGGTGGAGACCTGCATCTTGCTCCCTCATGGCATGGTCGGTGAGGCAGGACCTTTGCTGGGGATGGTTGCATTGCTGCCTTGCAGTGCGGGAGCCGGACACTGGTTACCACCCTGTCTTGCGGGACAGTTGGAAGAACGGAGAGTGGACACAGGATCCAGGTCAAGTCTTAGTCTGTGGAAAGGACTGTAAAGCAGGGCATTTCTTTCTTTTTTTTTGCGGTACGCGGGCCTCTCACTGTTGTGGCCTCTCCCGTTGCGGAGCACAGGCTCCAGACGCGCAGGCTCAGTGGCCATAGCCGCTCCGCGGCATGTGGGATCTTCCCGGATCAGGGCACGAACCCGTGTCCCTTGCATCGGCAGGTGCACTCTCAGCCACTGCGCCACCAGGGAAGCCCCCATGATAGATTCTTTAATCATATTGACAACACTTTATAAGCAAAGCAGCACAATGGTTCTAGGAGAAAATGTCATTCTATCCTGGTTTTATAGATGTGGAACCTACTGCAAAGCATTATAAAGAAATCTGTTGAAGGCCATAGACTAGGATCAGAAAATAAATCTTGTTTTACTTGTGATGTTTTCTTTTTAGCCCCCATTATTCATTTTAAAATGTAAGAAAAATAATTGAAAAACATGTTAAGCTTTTCTGGAAGTTCACAAAGATGCTTTTAGATTATCAAGGGTATCATTTAGAAAATTACAGAAGGACAGTGAATTGTATCTGCAAGAAAAATAGAAATGGGTAACATTCCACTTTGTTGAGGATCTGTGGGATGAGACTTTCATACAAGTTATTGGTCTTGCTGCCCCTTGGTTCTTCGTTGATCTGAAACTCCCCTCACTTCTTAAACTGGCAGGTGGCTTGGAACAGAACGGACAGGAGGCCTAGTGGAGAGGGAGCGGCCAGGTGGCAGTAGGTCTCCTCCCTTCTACAGCACAGGATTGCTCTCAGAACAATCAAAAGACTTTCTTTTCAGTTCTAAAATTGTTTTCCTCCTCATGTAAGATAGATCTTGGACATGTCTACATGCAATTTAAAACTTGTCTTGATAATCACTTTTGCTAGTTGTATAATGTCATCGATTGGATCATACCTAATTTATCTGAAATCTCCATACCACTGGACATGCTGTTTCTAAATGTTGGCTACCATTCTTTGTATATTAATCTTTAATCACATTTCAAATCATTTCCTTTTGAAAATTTCCTAAAAGTGAAGTTGCTAGGTGACAAATGTGAATATGTTAAGTCTGTTAGTGAATATTACCAAGCTGTTCTTTGCAAAGATTAATCCAGTTAATCCAATTTATACTGTCAAATGCAGCATATGATACTATTTGCTTCACCAGTATGATTTTTAAAACTTAGAAAAAGAAAAACTCAAGTAATTGAAGGTTATAAGTTTTTTGGTCTTAATTCCATTTTTGATTAGTAACAGTACAGGAACTCTTCTATAATTTTATATTACCATTTTTATTTCCTCCTCTGTGAATTGCCTGTTCATGGCCTTTGCTCATTTAAAAAATTTCTGATTTGTATAACTGCCTTGTATATTTAAAATATTAATGAATTGGTCTCATATTTATGACAAACATATTCCCAATTTATAATTTATAGTTTTCTTTATGATAATTTTTATGTTTGGAAGTTTTAAGTCATGATGTAGTAGAATTCCTATTATTTCCATTGTGTTATATTGTTTCATGGTCTGAAAATTCTTAATCAGACACATAATAAAACCTAACAAATTTTTCTTCTACTTTTTTTTACATTTAGTTTTTTTATATATATTTTCCCCATATAGATATTATTAGCTAATGTCCCTTCACACTCATTATTCACCAACTTGTTCAGACCATTTGTTGGCATCAGTAAGAAAAGGATGTGCTTTCCTGCTCTACATTTTGGCATAAAAATTCTGGCCTTAGCAGAAGTCCTATGTAACAGCAAATCAATTCCTTGTCACTTTGTCATAAAAGAATTAATCTCTTGTCATAAAAGAATTAATCTCAGAAGAAGATAACAGAGCATATTTGCATTATAAGTGAGCACAAATATGTATAGAAGTACATACAGCTAATGTATCTCTAATCTTTGATTCCAGTGGCCTTCAAAACTTACCCCAAGTTATTTTTGCACAAATAACCATTTTGAGGGAGGTATCAGCTAATAGCTGAGAGGAAAATGAATTACACAGGGAAAGTTTAAACTAAAATGATCATTTTCTTATTCTAAATAAATTATGGTCCCTAAATATAGCAATAAATCTGCAGTGAAAGATAATATTTTTTGAAACTCCTATCAACCTTCCTCTTGTTGACATAAAAGTCTTAAGAGATTTTAGAACTAGATTGAATTGATCAATTGTATCAATCATGCCCATATAGCTTTTTAATTTTTTCTCTATTTTCTTATTTCTTGTGTGTGATTTCATGTTCTCACTAGACAAAGCTTTGCAGAGAGGGCAAGGATCATAGATTAAAGGTATTTTGGAATTCCATTAAATATAACATTCAGCACAAAATAGGTGATCATTATACGAAGCAGCAGGCATTAAATACATCTAGAAATTTATCCTGAGGTGAAAAATTTTAACATGAGTGAATGTTTCCATATCAGTGTTTGCTGTTGCATAGCAATCCAAAGACTTCTCAACTTCTTTTCTCAACTTCTAGTTCTGATAAATGCATTCCTATTTATCCTGAATTTCTGAGTTGATATCTTATTTCTAGGTGATATCTGATTTCTAGGAGAAAGCAATTACTCAGCGGTTACTACATTTAAAGTACAATGGTTGCTAAGAGAAATATATTGAAAAAGGGTAAGACAAGTAGACAATAGAACTGACCAATTTCAAACATGTTTCTTCCCATTACTTTCATCTTTACTCTTCAGAACATTGTTATGTAATTCCACAATTACTCAGAAAGGCAACAGAAGCTATTTACCTCTGCAAATCAAAAGACATGAGATTAGAGGCTAGGAATATTTTTTAAAGTACAAAAATTGAAAGGAATGGGAGTTGGATAATAATTCATTTTGTTGAGCTTGTTTGGGTCAATACTCTTCCTTTTGTCCTGTAGAGAGACTGTCTCCTGCAC
Organism: Mesoplodon mirus; assembly: GCF_964341445.2. Taxonomy (NCBI): domain Eukaryota; kingdom Metazoa; phylum Chordata; class Mammalia; order Artiodactyla; family Ziphiidae; genus Mesoplodon; species Mesoplodon mirus. The sequence continues at coordinate 16,458,321 of NC_138977.1, read as the reverse complement.
AGAGACTTTTCTTTCTTTCTCTTTCCAACTGAACAGAAGACTTCTTCCTCCAAACTGGACAATTAGTCACTAACATTTGAGCATTTTAACAATCTGGAAAGCATCCTTTTACTAGCCACAGCATTGCAAATAAACCATAGCTTGTACGGAAGGAAGCTTGCCATATACTAGGGAGGGCTGGACCACGTCTCCACAAATTTCTCACACTTCTCAGGTTCTTGAGTCTTGCATCTGAAAGAGTGCATTGCAAAAGGATAGGCAAAGGCCCAGATTCCTCTCATCCTAACCCACCCCTTGCTGGCTAGAGAAGGGTGAAATTCTGACACTGATGCATGTCTGGATGACACTCCTTTGTTTACGTCTCCTGCTCCTGGCCAGAGAAGCATGGCTGGCATCATTTATTCAATAAACACTGGCTGAGTATCCATAACAGCATTGTCTTTGTGCTGGGAAGTAGACATAGGTAGTGGGCATAACAATGATATTCCCCCCGGAAGCTACCCAGAGTGACCACCATTGTGTTTAGGCCAATTCTGGGCATACACCTATTTATCTGTTCTTTTGCTTTTTTACTATTAGTTGCTAAAGGGTAAATTTCTCTGCAGGTTCTAAAAATTATCAAACACTAATTGTGAGGGCACTTCATCAATGCTGCTTGTGAAAAATAAATCAAAAGAAACTTTTCTTACCCAATTCTAGAAAAGCAAAAGACAGTCCCATGCTAAGCTGGAAAGGTTAATTCCAACAGGCCTGAAAACGGGCTGAGTTGTTTTACCGAAATAAGACATGTACCTGCATTGCACTGACTCCTGGTCAAAGAATGGAACACACAGAATAGCAGTTGCTTGTAACCATAGTTTTGAGAGGTTTCAGTTATGCATTGATTAACAATTAATGTAACGAGATTGATCACCTTGCATCTGGTCTCATTGAGACACCTGGAGGGCTCTGTCACTCATCTAGTTATACAGCAAGAATGTGCCTACATGACCGTCTGGGTACTGTAAATTCCCTATAATACAAGCGAGTTCCATTCCAAGAGTTGTGTTCGTAAGTCCAATTTGTTCGTAAGTCCAACAAAGTTAGCCTAGGTACCCAACTAACACAATCAGCTGTATAGTACTGTACTGTAATAGGTTTATAATACTTTTCACACAAATAGTACATTAAAAAAAACAAAAAATGAAGAAAACATTTTTACTCTTACAGTATGGTACTTTGAAAAGTACAGTAGGACAGTACAACAGCTGGCATACAGGGGCTGGCATCGAGTGAACAGGCAAGAAGAGTTACTGACTGGAGGAGGGAGAGGAGGTGGGGGATGGTAGAGCTGAAGGGTCGTGAGGTATAGGAGACAGAGTGCAATTTCACCCATGCCTGACGTTGATGGAACGCATGTTCGCATCTTTGAAAGTTCACAACTTGAAGGTTCATATGTAGGGGACTTACTGTATAAGAAACCCCAGCTGAGGGCTTCCCTGGTGGCGCAGTGGTTGAGAGTTCGCCTGCCGAGGCAGGGGACGCGGGTTCGTGCCCCGGTCAGGGAGGATCCCACATGCCGCTGAGCGGCTGCGCCCGTGAGCCATGGCCGCTGAGCCTGCGCGTCCGGAGCCTGTGCTCCGCAACGGGAGAGGCCACAACGGTGAGAGGCCCGCGTACCGCAAAAAAAAAAAAAAAAAAAAAAAAAAAAGAAAGAAACCCTAGCTGAGAGTGCATTTTGGATCACCTTGTTTGAGGTACTTTGTGCACACATCCATGGTTCCTGGCTCCAGAGAGGAAGTACATCTGGGTACGGTTCTTACTGAGAGAGGACATTTGGACCTCCCACCTGGCATCTCTGGACCCCTCTCCCTGAGCCAGCCTTTGGCTGTGATGCGCATTCTTACCTTAATGCAGCTGCTATGTCATATACTTTTTTTTTTTTTAACTGTCATTTTGGGTCCTGCAAATCTTCCTTAGCAATAGAACCCTGTCTAACTGCCACTGTTAAGTACGTATATGCTGAGCCAGGCAGAGGCAAACTGCATCTATGAGGAAACATTACCAACAGGCAGAAAGAATGAATTGTATCATTCCTGAGATAGGCAGGGCAACTGGAAGAATCTTCTACAGCCCCCAAGACATTTATTTCTCTAGCAAGTGTTCTTAGAGTTTGTTTTTAGACAAATAGAAAATGATGGTTTAACTGACACAAGCTATTAACTTTTCAGGTTACAAAAGTCTTTAAAAATAATCTGAGCTGCAGCAGGCTAACAAAACAGATATTAACGAGTATCTCAGTGAGTGAAATTAGGGAACTTACATATTTATTGCCCAGGTGTGGAGAGGATTCATCAAGCTGTCAGTTCTTGGTTTTTCCTTGTGCAGAGTGCTCACCTAAAAACAGAAGATATGCTTTGATCTATAAGCTCAGGGAGTGAATAACGATGAAAATAAAAGTTTCTTGGCTTGTTTTTTGTTTTTCAAGGAAAGTCCAATTTCCCTTCAAGAACGTCATTAGAGCCACAACTTACCTCTTGGTATTGCCTGGAAATTGTTCACCAAGATTTATGAGCTTTATTCGGCCACTGTTTATTTTTACCCTAGAGGAGCAATGCTAACTCACTCCCTGCAGATAGGGGGTGTGAGTTGGGAGGTGATAGCAAGAGAGGCACCCTAGGGAATAAATTATTGAATTTTGCTTGTTCCATAAGCTGGCTCTGCCTGAGCAAAACTACATCATATATTTAAAATGCCATCTTATCAGGAAAACATTCTAGGGTCCTTTGTTTAAATAATTCAGTGAGAGTTTTGTGAAAATGAATTTATAGGCCAACATGAATACTTTGGTGACATACAAAGCAGCACAGGGAACATTGCTCAAAATAACAATGTTATTCCATCATCAATATAAAGATAAATATTAACTTAGGACGATGGGGAGCTGAGAGGCCCCAAGCCTTTTTTTTTAATTTATTAATTTAATTTATTTTTGGCTGCATTGGGTCTTCGTTGCTGCACGTGGGCTTTCTCTAATTGCGGTGAGCAGGGGCTACTCTTCATTGCGGTGCTCAGGCTTCTCATTGCGGTGGCTTCTCTTGTTGCAGAGCACGGGCTCCAGGTGCGCGGGCTTCAGTAGTTGTGGCTCATGGGCTCTAGAGCGTGGACTCAGTAGTTGTGGCACATGGGCTTAGTTGCTCCGCGGCATGTGGGATCTTCCCGGCCCAGCGCTCGAACCCGTGTCCCCTGCATTGGCAGGTGGATTCTTAACCACTGCGCCACCAGGGAAGCCCCCAAGCATTTTTACTTGCTCTTGGATTTGTGTTCAAAGCATTTCACATTACCTGTGTCTTTCATGTAGATTCAAGTAACAACAGCAGTCACATTATATAAAAGCAGTATGGGTCCAAGTGTCCAGCTTTGAGAACAAATGTCATTGTTTTGCTCCAGCTTTTATCTGCCAGCTAGGAAACCAGTCTTCTGGGGACTCCATTGATGTCACCCACTACCTGCACTGTCATGGCGATAGTAAATAGTACCAGAGACCTAAGAAGAACAAACCTGGGACTCCCCTTCAAGAGTTCCTCAAGTCTTCTGCTTCAAAAAATGTCAGGCTCAGAGCAACAGCCCTCACAGCCCCTGCCCCACTACAACCCTTTGCTCACTATTGTTTATTTAACAAAATGCACAGCATGTCCTGGAATCCATGGCTATAAAGTACAGGAATAAGAAGTAAACAAAAGAAACATTTATTGAACCCCTACTGTCTGCCAGAGTCATGTAAAACAAATCATATGAAAAACTTCAATTCTTAGTATCTCCCAAAGTCTGTCTAACTGGGAATAGAAAGTGTGGAAAGATTCAATAACCATATGATTCAAATAACAGTTACAATAATGATATATATGGTAAAAGCAAACAAAGTACGTACACACCTAGAAAAAAAAAACAACTGGAAAGAAATACACCAAATGCCAATACTGATCATATCAAGGTTTTCTCTCATAAGTAATTTTTAATTCTTTTCTATTCTTCACTTTCCCCCATTCTCCATTATGCATAACGTGGTCAAATATTAAAATGGCAGTTTAAGCCACGAAGAGATATTCAAGGCAGTAATGCATGCTGACTTGCCAATCAACAGTTAGAGGAGAGAAAGACCACGTACAGCTGGGACAGTCAAGGAAGCCTTGGTGTAAATGCAGAGATGATTGACGCAACTATTGAAGGGCTGTGAAGACAGATGCTGAATCTCTGTATGGTTTTATACATCTACGAATCTTTCCCTCACCTTTACAGTTGTTCATTTCTAGTTGTTAATGAACGTTTGTAAAGCATAAATAAACAGAAAAGTAACTGTACATTTAATGAGTAATTACCATAACATACTGATTAGTATTAGTATACTAATAATATATGAATAATATATAATCACCACAATGCGTAGGAGGGGAGGTGGGAGTGACAAAGGAGACCAAGGTGCTGTCTCCTCCTTCAAAAGAGCTTGAGTTCAGTGAGGAACACAGAGGATAGGAGATGAGTGACATCTGGGAAGTACATGTTATTAAGTGGTTCAGAATTTGAGCAAGTGAAATCTGGCACATCATGAAAGACCTTGTAGACATGCTAAAGTGTTGGAACTTAATCTTAAGTAATAAAAACTTATCAGAGTTTTCTAAGCAAAGGAATATTATAAACGGATTCAGATCTGCTTTTTCTCCCTCCAAATAGTTCAAAACCAAGTGATGCTTTGAAATTAAATTCAGTGATACAGTATCTTCTTTCTTTTGTGGAATCATGTATTCCTTAATTTAGGCAATTTTCTTTATATTTATATAGCCTTACATGTTAGAAATGAGATAATGTATGTTAACTTTCTGAGGAGTGGTGTAAGTGGGAATCATGTTTAAAATGCATCGTCACATGTATATCTTGTAGTAAATCATGAGGATGTTTAATTTGGCAAGACTTCTTACTAAACCTGAGTGGCATCTTATATGTTCTCCTAAAGGACTCTGTGATCTGCTATGTTTGGTGCTCATTTTTTCTGAAAGCACATTCTTGTGTATGCCCTAATAGGCTTTCTCTTTTACATTAAAGAAAGCTCCCAATTGAAATAATCAAATTTTAAACATTATGGGCCACATTTTCAACGGAAGAACCCTGCTTGAGAAAGAACATATTTAGAAGAAGCAGGAAGTGTGGCTGGATGAACACCACGGCCAAGTAAGAGGAGGAGGATTTGAGGCAAGGAACTGTCTTATCCGGAGAAAATACTCAGAACAATAACCATTACACATAGAGGCTTGTAGAAACCCAGAAAACTTAGCATCCACTGGCATTCCCCCTGAAGGTGAGTTGCTGCAGAGCTCTGTTTCCTTGGAAACATGATATATTGACCTCTAAAATGGCAAAATTTATTTTGAGATGTAAGACCAGAGTTTATAAATTGACATACTGACCAATCCAATGAATTCTTAAGACCATTGGATCTCAAATTTCATGCTGTTACCCACATTGGTGCATTAATTAATACTATGTCCCTCAGGCCATGTAGCACATAATATGAAATATAACAATCATCAGTTCTGAGTGGTAAGTAGTCACATATTCGTTCTATCAAATTCTTTTTCTGTATTTTTTAACTATTAAAAAATTTTTATATAGGAGATAGTGGAAATTTAGGCTAAACCTGTGAACTTGTATAAAACCTAATCATTTCAGACTATTCTAGTTATATTTTAGAATGGTGTCACTATTAGGGAAGAGATATTTAAGTGAAAATAATTATAATAATGTAATTTCTATTGAGTGTGGTGAGCATAATTTTATAAAGAAAGCATATTTGAATAAGTTTTGAAAGAAGGTAGAAAGAGATTTGTTTGCAGGTGTTTCAGGAACCATCAAATCCTGTTAATGGTGGACAGACTTTAATAAAAACTGTGGTAGTACAAAGAGAATTCGGAGGGCATTGTTTTAGATTATCAGTTCTAGGCTATTGAAATCAACTCTGAGTCACCCATTTTAGTTTTCCCCTATTACCAAATATTTTCTATAATCAGCTAGGTTGACTTTTGAGAGATTATTTTATTAAAAGAAGTGTGCTTCCTAACTTGAGGTTGGCAGAAATAAAAGTACCAGAGACTAGATCTTATTATTTCCATAGAAATATTTCCTCCTTAGACCTATGACCTGAAAAGCTACTTATGAAGAAAAGGAAGTTTGGGTAGTTAAGGGTCTTCTTAACTATCCCACCATGATCTACCCACTTATTATTGCAGTTAGTATGAGGGTGGGAGATAGTAGCTTACACAGAATTATCCTTGGGCCTTGAAGAAGAAGCAGAAAGCAAATCTGCAACCAAGAAACACAAGGTTTCTCTGTGGATTTCCCCTCCTGAAAGCCGCGATTCTGGTGTCAATTGTCATTTCCCTGGTAGAAATAGGTAGCAGAGCAGGTGGTCCTGATCTCAGCCCCCTCCTCACCAGGAGAGCCAAGGGCTCCTATACAGAGGCTTCTGGTCCACAGCTTGGAGACCCCCAGAAGCTGCCGAGTGTTTGGTTTAAATCCCGAGGGGATAAAGGAGCGTGCATGAAATTACAGGTTGTCATGCTGCTTACAAGTCACAGGCAGATTCTGAGAACTTTTCTTGATAAATGGTGTAGTCACACTCCGGGTCCTTCATAACCTTACTCAAGACTAGTTCACGTTTAGCCTGGTTGCCTGGAGGTTTTCCCTGACCAAGTAGAATAGGCTCAGCTACTTAGTCAAGGCTGGTAAACAGCTAGGAGAACCTGGTGAGTGGTTTCCAATTATCTGTGGAGGAATTTTACTCTTTCATTCATTCACATGGTTACCTTCAAGAGAACAGTGTGGGAATAAAGAAGTGTGGAAGAGATACAAGAATGAAAGTCTTTCTTAAGAAAATGGCTCCCATGAGGGATTTGGCCATGTCTCTGCAGATTTTGGGTACCCTTGCTTTTCAACTCTTTTGTTTATCTGTTGTAGTTTGGTCTAGTTAGAATCTCCTACCTGAAATGGGGATCTCATTCAGCCTTTGATATGTTGCTCTTCAGTTGGGACTATATTTATAGCCTTTTGTTTTACAAATTTGTTTTTTGTACCATATTTATAATGTTTATCATCTGATAGCTCTCACTTCACATAACATATGTATTATAGGAGTATTTTGTATAGGTAAAATTGGGGGGACTGAATATAGTAAATGTCTTGATGTAACTTGATATTTAATTTAGAGCCACATAGATTGTTTCATAAAACTCATAACTACTCTTTATTTATTTACTTTTTATTTTTTTGTCATATTGATGTTTTAAATATTTTGTTTACTCAAAACAAAAATGTAATCTGTTTTTTTAATTTTTAAAAACTATCTAGCATCTCATTTTTCATTGCTTACGATACAAATATAATTCATACAAATCATACCTATATTTTGAAAATCTTTTTAGATTTCAAACCAAACAAAATCAAAACCTAAGAAACTAGAAAAAAGAAATGTAAATGTTATCAACAGGAAATTGTGTTTTGTCCTTACTGAGAAGCTCAATTAAAGTATTTGAAGTGATATAAAATATGATATACATTTTAACTGATGAATTCTAGTTCCGGTTGACTGTACACAACCATTACCAAAAATGAAACAAAACAACAGCAATACTTTAAAGAAAACCCTGTGGCATACTTAATGTTTTTTCTGCCACTACTGAAGAATAGAAAATGCCTCTAGTCACCACCCATTCTTTAGAACACATCTGCATGCAACCTCCAAAAGCCAGATAGTCTAATAATCTTACCAAAAATGATATTTCTAGGGCTCATCTTTCCTTCATAGGAGAATTTTGTATTTCTTGGGAGTTAATGATTGAGTTTTTCTAGAGAAGTTATGCTTTTTGGTTATGTTCACATGAACAAAATCGAAGTTAGATTTTGAAATAACAATTTTTCATCTAATCGACAATCTGGGAGCTTACCAGACTCATGAGAAATTGTCTTAACAGTGAGAAGCTTCACACTCTCTTTATCGGACTGAGGTCTATTTGGAACAGAAAACATTAAGTTAGCACCACAGTAATTAGCATTACATATCTGTGAAGGAAAGTAAACATGATACAAACAGAAAGAAGAAGATACACATGCATATATTTTTTGTGTGTGTTTCTATGGCAAAACTTGTGTGTCTTCATGTACAGACACATATACTTTTATAGCACTTTCATTTCTGGAATCAAGCCAATAAATCTCTGTTATTCTGTTACGGTGATGATCAGATCATCAGCTAAATTAAACATCAAGATGGGTCATGTAGGGACTTCCCTGGTGGTCTGGTGGTTAAGACTCTGTGCTCCCAATGCAGGGGGCACAGTTTCCATCCCTGGTGAGAGAACTAACATCCCTCATGCCGAGCGGCACAGCCAAATTAAAAAAACAAAAACAACCCCACCTGTCATGAGGTCCATGTTGCACATGCCTCCACTTCTGAATTGTGAGGGGAAGACATGGAAATGTTTCCAAACCTTTTGGACTGATCTGAGTTCTGGGTAATTCCTTTTCATGAGGTCGTGGATACTGCAATATAGTGTCTGAACTGTCTATTTCAACAAGAGTTCCCACCTATCCCTTCTCAGACTCAAAATAATTTCAAACCCCAGTTCCTCCCCTTGGACATCTCAAGAACCTCTACTTTTAATTAAGAAGGGTAGGTGGTGTAGGGACATTATTCTTAAAGTTCACATCCCAATGAATATACAAAAACACCCACAAAAATGCAGGCTACAAAGTCAGATCAACACAGAAAAGTTAACCACAGAATTTGGTTTTGACATTAAAATAGTTTGTCTCTTTGCGGCACCTTGATTGTAACAGTTGGTTGGATTGCTAACAACTGCTTTGTTTGTTTTAGTAAAGTCGAAGCAAAATAACCATCTGTTGTTAAAGTAAAGCCACTCAGAGCTGTCTCAAGGTGCAGGCATGATTTTTCCCTAATTGTGAGAAGCATATTGAAAATTTCAATGGGAAAACTATTTTAAAACTCTAACTATGTTTTTCTATGGTTTTGGGGGGCAAGTTTTGATTTCTGATATTACCACTTTACCCAAGCTTAAGAGCCAGTTGTTGGAACTTCTCAGTTGAATTTCTCATACTTGAGACCTCTCTGACAAATAGGTAGCCAAACCCCATATACTATGCCTTCTGCAAAATGCTTGAAAAACCCGAAGAAGAAGTATGAGTAGAGGATCGATACTTTCCCCTATATAAATGACAGGGTCAGAGCTTCTAGAAGAAAACAATGATGCAGCATTACTTACTGGTCATTTCCATTTTCAGGTGTGCCTAGGAGGGGAGGGAATTTTTATTAGAATTGTGAGAAGCTTGGCTGCAAAAAACCTGAGACCCCTGCCACTTTCTGCTCAAAGATGTCTCTAAAGCCAATTTTTAACTTTTCAGTCTCTCGCCCCATTCCCCGTCCCACTGACCATTTCCTCAGACGTGGTAACTACTCATTCCTTAGTCACAGCTAATACATTCATGGTATAGTCTCAACTAGACTAACTCCACTGAACTTAGCTCTGGACTAATTTTTTTTTTAACATCTTTATTGGAGTATAATTGCTTTACAATGGTGTGTTCATTTCTGCTTTATAACAAAGTGAATCAGTTATACATATACATGTTCCCATATCTCTTCCCTCTTGCGTCTCCCTCCCTATCCCACCCCTCTAGGTGGTCACAAAGCACCGAGCTGATCTCCCTGTGCTATGCGGCTGCTTCCCGCTAATTTTAATCTTACAGTTTCGTATCACTGTGTGGAACTATTATCCATTAATTTACACCCCACAGACACCAAAAAAGGTTTCAGTATCTCTGGAAACAAATTCTTCTCAGAGTATTGAATTACCTTCTTAAAACAAAGACTTGAATTTTTGGCTTTTCTTTATATGTTGCTCTCTCTGGGGACCTAAATCTCTGTATTTGTGGTGAGCCATGATGCTGATATTGCTTCTAATTGCATCTGAAGCCCACGGATTCAGCTTCTCAGAAGTGCCCTACAAAACGTCACTGAGCCTACTAACTGTAACTAATCTTTTGCCCGCTTTGCCAGGCTGTTCCACGAGGGTCGGTAGAAAGCAAGTCGGGCCCGTGAGAACGCAGAGTGATTCATTTTGCACAAGAGCATGGCCTCTTGGGAGCAGATTGTGCTGGTCAAACCTTGCATTAATCTGTGGCCTATTAGGCAAAATATTTAATGTAATCACTTAAGGTCCTTGCTTTGTTCCGGATTTTGCTGTGATTTTATTCCATGGCTCGGCTCCCATCTCTTGGATTTCCTTTCATCTCTAAGGTAGCTCTTGTCATCAGGATATGCCTTTGAATATCATTCCCTTGACTTTGACCATGATTGTTTTATAAAGACGTTGATTTCCATGAAAATTTTGGCTACTGCTATTTCTGTCACCTTGGCTAAGTTACTCCAACATGAATCTTTATCCCTAGAATTTAATTCATGGCACGGTATGCTGTTCACCAACTAGATCTAACTTCATCTTCCCTACCATCAGTAAGGTTTTAACAACATTTAAAAATGCCCATTATAACTGTTATGTATGATATCACCTGTACTGCTCATAGCCCTGTTTCACAATGAGCAGATATTTTCTTGTTTGCCTGTTTTAATATTTTTTCTTAGAATACTGCAATATGGGTTCATTAGCAGATAGATGCATACCAGCAGACTACTTTCTGCATATATGCCACTGTTATTTGGGTTAAAGCTCACACTACTGTCAACATTATCCAGATAAGCTTAATTTCATACAGAAATCTCTGATTCATATTGGCTTCCAGAGAGTACAGTGGGTTTACGAATTTTCTGAACTTAATGAAGTCTCACCCACATACTTGAAGAGTGATTAACGCTGGGCATTTAATGGTGCTAATTTAATGATAACAATGCTGTGAATTCTGTTTGGAAAACAAAGTTGACAAATAGATTTGGCTAATTGTACAATTGCCCAACTTGGTTATAAACTATTGCATGTCTTCAGAATAACTCTCCATAGTGGTAGGAATCTCATACATTTTTTCTGAATGATCCAGTTCACCTATAAAGTCCCCTTTAATAGAAAGTGCCAACTTTTCAAATAACTTATTTGCAAATCTTCCTATACAAAACAGTTTTTCAGTACAGGGTATTTTTACTAATGGATTTAGCCCACACTTTTTTTTTCCCTATCCTGTATACTCAACACCCACTGGCTTCAACTAGATTGGTTGAGTTCCCATAAAAGATAGGATTGGTGGTTTAGAAACTTAGAGAAATTAAACTGATTTATAAAAATGCTATTTCCCCTCTGGAAACTGAGTGAGGAAACATATTTCAGACTTTATTAAGAATTTTATTCACTAACTCCCAGAGGGAAAGACATTGATTTGTTTTCTTCTTATTTTACAGCAAGAGCTAAAATGGACACTGCTGTTTTCATATCACTACTTTCCCTTGCACTGTCCTGCTCAGGCTCCAAACTGTCCGCGCCCTGCACAGTCAGGGATTGGCCTCAGGAACAGCATTCATTAGTGTCCTGGGGGCACATTGTCCATGGGGTAAACAAAGAAGAGTGTGGCTCATAAAAATGATTCATTTTTATTTTTTAACAGTATATGAGACTTAGGTAGAGTTCTGTTAGTGAACTGTTTAGAATTAAAGTGAGGAAAGGAAAGGTTCTATTTTACTGAAAATTACAAAATTTAACTCAACAAGCGTATCATAAGTCTCTCTCTGCTATTTATTATGCACAATGCCATGTGAGTCATATGTAGTTTGTGACTTGGAGGGGTTGCCTGAAGTTATGGACTGAATGTTTGTGTCCCCTCAAAATTCATATGTTAAATCTTAATGCCCAATGTGATGGTATTAGGATGCTAGGCCTTGGGAAAGTGATTAGGTCATGAGGGCAGGGTCCTTAGGAATGGCTTAGTGCCCTTATAAAAGAGACCCCAGAGAACTCTCTTGTCCCATCTGCGTCCCAAGAAGATGCAGGCAGATCTGAAAACCAGGAAGAGTGCACTCATCAGACGTCAAATCTGATGGTGTGTTGGTTGAACTTCTCAGCCTCGGGAACTGTGAGAAATAAATGTTTGTTGTTTAAGCCACCCAGTCTATGGCATTTTTGTTACAGCAGCCTAGACAGAATAAGATGTTTGACTTGCAGGGGGAGCAGGCTTATAGAGAAGTAACTATATTATAGTGTGATGAATACTATCATTAAATTCTGTGGAATTAGAAGTAATAGAACACTCCACTCTGCTTAAAGAGATGGGGTGTCAAAAAATATGGATTAAGTTTGTTTTTAAGCTAGATCCATATGGATAAGATGGAGATTAGGTGTGTTATAAAAGTTAAGGTGTGTTATAAAAGTTAAGCAGTGGGCTGGACATTCTAAGGGAAGGAATAACATGGATGAAGCAGAATACATGGCACTACATTATACAACCAGGAAGGTGTCTGACATGGAAAGATAGATTGAAGTTTAAGATAACATAGGTGAGTTCCCGGGAACTGGAGGGGGATTCAGTGGAAGCATGAACTAAAAAGAGAGCTCAAGTTCCTGGAACAGAAAAAAGACTGAATAAAGACCGAAAGAAATCTCAATATAATCGGGACTTTAGTTAATAATGTATCAATTTCGGTCAATTACTTGTGACAAATAAACCATACTAACGTAAGATATTAATAATAAGGGCAGATGGGAACTCTCTACCTATCTTCACAACTTTTCTGTAAATCTAAATCTATCCTAAGGTTTAAAAGTTTATTTTAAAAAAGGCTTTAAAATGTAATGCCATTACGGGAATCATAAATATTCAAGAGGCAGGGAGAAGAAGATGAAGCAGCAAAAAGAAGAAAAAGAGTGAGGCTGTAAAAGAAGGCAGTGTCATTTTAAATGAAAGAAGAAAGACTTTCCAAAGCTAATGGAGAGATTAAGGAGGATAATAAAGAACTGTTGGACTAGAATCCCTCTAAAAATTGCAATAGGGTTCAATCCTGAGGAACTCATTCAATTAGCAGAACACACAGTTGTGGAAGACACCTTCATAGGGAGGAAGCCATGCCTCCCAGGAGGGACATAAGTCACAAAACACTCTTCTTGAAATTATGGGTCCCAAAGTGAAATTCTTAGCGATACTTCCCTTTATTCTCTGTTATATGGAAATGGAACAAATCTTCGCTATAGCTAACGCATGTCATTTTATGCCTTCTTTACTACCATATTCCCCTGACCGCCCACAAAACTAGGGCTTTTTCATTTTAAAAAAGTGTCCGTATTCGGTATTATCTGCCATTAGTAGCTAATTTCTACTCCTTACCTTCACCAGTATTCAATGGATTTCTATGCCCCTTTCCCTCTACCTCTGTGATCAAGCAATACAGCAGTTTGTTTCTGTGTATGATTCCTCTCTCCTCTTAAGAGTTTAAATTCCAGTTTAGACTGAGCATGTATATTCTCCTTTTAGGAAAACAAAATGAAACAAAACACTGTTACCTACCTGGGTCTGTCTTCCAGCACATTCGATACAAACCCACCAAAGCAAAGACTGAAAGTGTTATTGCAATCAAAGCAATAACCACAGGCAAAATAATACCTAAAAAGTATTGGAGACATTGTCAGTTAGAGTGGCTATTGAATTTCACAACAAATAGTTCATGAACTGAGGGAAAGCATGTATGCTTCCTTTCTTCTTTAAACATCATTCTATTTAAAAGAAGTTTTTTTTTAAGCAAAGAAGATAATTATCTGATTCCTGGGTTTTGCCCTAGTTGTCATTTCTGATGTATCCACTTGATGTCAGTCTTGTAGCCTTTCTGAAATAAAACTCCAAACCTAAGGAAGACAGTTCCCACTTTCCTGGTGACTGAAGGAATGAGGAGATGGGAGACTGGCCAGGCAGAAGCTGCCCCCTATGGTCAGAACCATATTCACACTTTATATTCTTTACTACTTTATAGTGAAGTTACTAATACATAGCTTGGATGAAGGCAGTCAGAAGGCACAAACTTCCAATTATAAGATAAATAAGCACTAGGGTTTTAATGTATAACATGATAAATAGAATTAACTCTGTTGTATGTTACACAGGAAAGTTGTTAAGAGAGCAAGTCCCCAGAGTTCTCATCACAAGAAAAAAAATTTTTCTATGTCTTTAATTTTGTATCCATATGAGGTGATGGATGTTCACTAACTTATTGTGATAAGTTTCATGATGTATGTAAGTCAAATCATTATGCTGTACACCTAAAACTTATGCAGTGCTGTATGTCAATTATATCTCAATAAAACTGGAAGAAAAAGAAATATATATCCTCTTCTCGTTCTAGTGGAAACGCTCTATTCATAAAGTTGGCTTCTTAAAAAAAATCACTAATATCTTTATGTAAAATTATCTTAGGACTAAAAAGGCATACAATAACATAAGTGGATATAGATGGATATCATGGTGGAACAATATGGTCCAAGAAAGATAAGCATGTGTGTATTTGTGAATGTCTGCTTGGGGGAGTGGTGTTGCTACAGTAAACTAGGGTGAGTTTTTCCTGTTCTCATTAAAAGAAGGGCTTTGCTGTTTGTTTGTTTTAGCATCTGCCTTCTTTTCTGACGGTCATTTCCCAGGTTAAAACAAGAGTGAAGAAAGGAAAAAGCTGTCATAGGGATATAAGTAGAGATATAGATGTTATAGTTACTATTTAGTTAGGTGTTCTCATCTGCTGGCATATGTACTCCTTATATTTACCGGGGGGTTGAGAATAGCTAGGCGATTCATTTGTAGGGTGGGTTACACTCCACTGTTATGGTTAAATATTTGTTTTAAGTAAGTTCTGCTGGGTTCATATCAGACCTTACATGAGATCATTAGTGCCTCCCAAAATAAAGATGGCATGAATCAGCAGCTCAGTAAAGGCAATACTGACTTATTGAATGGAATGACTTTACCTAAACCTAAGATAATCTTTTATCATCACAGCTTCATATATATTTCATCTTATTCTTAATTTTCAGGGAAATTAATGAATATTCTCTATTCAGTCCTAGCATAAACAGTGTTTATGCTAAAATGGAACTTTTCTTAAAAGGCCATTTTTAACATTAAGATAAAGTTTTGTAAAGGTGAAAATTCATTTTTATGGAGATCTCTGCCCATGCACTTTGGCTTATCAGAGATTAGTCCCATCAATTCACTTTGACCCCTGGTGGTAGCTGCTTAGCACTAAGGTAAGAAAAAAAAAATCCCCAAAGTGTATTTATTAAAACCAGACTCAAGGGGAGGAAACTTTCAATTATATAGGATTATAATGGGATTGCAGGTTCAGTAAAGTTGAGAAAAGGCTGTCTATAGTTGAGTCCCTTCCCTTATTGGTAACATTCAAACCTTCTGCAGTTCTACTGCCTTGAACGAAGATGCACGTATTACTCACTGGAATAGGAGGGGCTGGGTGAAGAAGAGCTTGCATTTTTTGCGTTCTCAGTGCCTATTATTTTAAGAAAGAAAAAAAGTCACCTTTGGTTAATGTGTGCCAATTCTCACAATCCTCCCCCCCACCTCCCCACTCCCCGTTTAGGTGAGCCTCTGTGATTTATAGCTATGAGTCTTGGAGTGAAAACATTTTATCTCATTCTGAAAGAGTTCTGTCTTATGACTCAAGATCGGTAAGGAGTTAATGTATACAATCTGATGAGTTTGGACACATGCATATACCCATGAAACCACCCCCACAATCAAGGTAATAGACAGAGTCATCACCTCCAAAAGTTTCCTCGTGTCCCCTCCCTCTTTTGAGGATGTGCAGCTTTGTTGTGTATAAATTATACCTCAATAAGCTGTTTTTTAAATTGGTGAGGTTTTCTTGGTGAGAAAGGGTCAAGCGAAGCAAGCTTCCACTCATACACACAGAAGTCATACCTTGAGACTGGGAGATGTTTTCCAGAACTGTTACTGATACTGAAGATAATGTAGGGCTTCTGGAAGGCGATGCATCTGGTTGTAGAGTGTTAACTGTAGGAAAATGATAAATGTAGCGTCAGATGATAGTATTTGCTCTTCTGACTGGATTTCTTTGCAGATTCAAACAATTCGCATTTCTGATGATCTGTAAAAAACTGCTTATTGTTGAATAATGGGATACATACAATTATACATTAAATCACGAGTTCATTCTATCTCCTCCTGTAGAGATGATTAAATTTGGAATGAGAAAACTTGGGTGTTAGTCTTATATCTTCAAGAACTGGCCAAAAATACTTGAGCAAGTTTCTCATCTCAGGCTACAGACTGTATCACCTACTGCATGAAGTTCTGCATCCCATAAGAATGCAAATCAATGCAAAAGCATTAATCACATTTTAGATATTACAACTTTGAGTGATAGTGATTTTTTTTCACTATAAATACTTAAAATGGACATAAGTACACAGGACTTCAGATTTTATAATGTTTCTTAGTGGTCAAAGAGAAAGACTGCAATTGAGACTTTGGTTGGAAGAACTGGGGAAAAAAATAATAGAAGATCCCTTCATTTTTATCTCAGCAGTGATTTACACTTGTATGCCTTTTCTAGAGTAACTGCTGCTTGGACGCATTTCCACCACTGTCCATGCTCTTTTTACCATGGCAAATGTTAATTTTAAATTGATTATTATTATTTGTTTGCGTAAGTCAACATTTGCCATCTTTAGTCAGAAGGACTAAAACAAAAAAATAATAAATAAAAATTTATTATTCAAAACTCATAAATCTCAATAAATTTCAAGGAAACATAGATAATTATATGTTTTATAAGTGTACAACGTTTATTGTGAATCTGTAATAAAATGTAATTTGTATTTTGAACATTTTTTGAAAAATAATTCTTTTTCTTGAAATATGGAGTAATATCTTTTAATCACACCTGTTTGCCTTGTCTCTACACTGGAGTTTGAGGGCAGTAATTCCCACCATCCACCACACGAAGCTCTGACCACTGTGGGTATGCAGTAAGATGTAGCTGACTTCTTGGATAAACTAAGAGGCACCTCTTACAATTATGGCCCCCTTAGGAGTGTGAAGGCCATGCATAATTGCATGAAAGAAATTGATATTGCCTATGACTGCCTTGGATCTTTCCCTCTTTGTCACCCACAGCCCAGCACGCACTGCATGCTTATGCATTTTTGACATTTGTGGGGGGAGAATAATGTTAAGAGTCTGTTCTTGCCAGGCAAGAGATCTGTGGGAGGAAGCTAGATATATGCCCGTAAGAACAAAGAAAAATGTCAGGCTCGTGCACTGAGCAGGCAGAAAAAGGAATCTTAAATACAAGAGTGGGAACTAGCTCAAACCTTGGTACTTAGTTGCTTTTTCCAGTGTCAAGTGTTCTAGTGAGGATGAATGGTCTTTTGGTTGTGTTGGTAGAGAATGAGATGGCTGATTATATAACCAATGGCATTAATTCCCCTGGGATTTCCCAAGGGTTAATTTTCAAGACTCCACATTCTACCTTATTACCTTCTCATAGACAGGCTAGGTGGCGGCTACAGTTCTGAGTATAATCTATCTGGTTCAGATGAAACTCCAAGCTTTCCTCCTTAAAAGGTTAAAACGTGTTGACTGTCCAGTGCCATTATTGCTAATGATCCACAGGGAGGCAATAGAATTAACCCTTCTTAAAAGAGGATTTGTTGGCTCCTTGAACAAAGACTTATTTTTTTTTCTTTTAACCTCAAACTTTAGTTAATAAATCATTTCTGAAACCAGCACACACACACACACATACACACACATACACACACTTCACCTCTATTACATTGAATGATTTCTGGTGTCTTCTAGTCCCTTTTAATTCATTTTAAAAAATAATAGTCATGACCCACTAATGGGAATTAACTTACAGTTTGAGAAACCCTGTCCATTAGCGTGATCATATTGATGAAATTACAGGTCTTGGCTGAATTCATAAATTGTGAGTTTAATGTAATTCTTCCTGCAATTAAGATGGAGCCATGGTATGTTCAGAGCTTATGATTTCTGTGGATTTCATTGAGACTCTATTATGCCACGTTACTACTAAAGCGGCATCGGCAGAGGAGGTACAGGAGAGGTACAGTGGATGGTTGAGAGCATGATTCTGAAGACTGAGTACGCGGGCTCAAATCTGACTCTAGCACTTATTTGCTGTGGAATCTTAGGCAAGGCACTTAAACTCTTTGTGTCTGAGTTTCCACATCTACAAATGGTGATTATAATTTTTCTACATCATAGTGTTGTGAAAATTAAATGAGTAAAAATAAATTTAAATTGCTTAGAAGTGTTGATACTGATATGTTTATAATATATATAATTACTATAAAATTATGTTAATTTATATTATATTAATATATTACTTTATAATAATATCCTATTGTTATATTGTGATTAGGCACCTACAGAGTTGTGTCTTTCAACCAAAGTCAATTTATCTAATTTTCTCAGATATTCTAAGTGTAAAGCTATATGACTCTTCAGACACTTACATGTTTTCAGAAGCTTCTTTGCTCTAGTCAGGAACTGGAGAAACTGGAGTATATGGTGTTCTTAGATGACATCAGTTTGCTCTTAGACCTTGACTTTTGGTGATTGTAATGATTATTGAATTGCAGATATGCTATGTTATGACTTAAATTTAGTTTGCAAACTCCAGGCCAGAAATTGGAGCAGGCTGTTTGAGGCAGAGACCTCAGAATAAAGTCTTTTGTAATAAAGAGACTTGCAGAACCAAGTCTATTGTAATAATGTATACCCAAATTTACCCTATGGATTAGTTTCCAAAATTTACAAACAGCTCATGAGGCTTAATATCCTCAAAACAAACAACCCAATCAAAAAATGGGCAGAAGACCTAGACAGACAATTCTCCAAAGAAGACATACAGATGGCCAAAAGGCACATGAAAAGATGGTCAACATCACTAATTATTAGAGAAATGCAAGTCAAAACTACAATGAGGTATCACTTCACACCAGTTAGAATGACTATCATCAAAAAATCCACAAACAATAAATGCTGGAGAGGGTGTGGAGAGAAGGGAACCCTCCTACACTGTTGGTGGGAATGTGAATTGGTACAGCCACTATGGAGAACAGTATGGAGGTTCCTTAAAAAACTACAAATAGAGCTACTATGTGACCATGCAGTCCCACTCTTGGGCATATATCTGGAGAAAAACATGGTCCAAAAGGATACATGCACCCCAATGTTCATTGCAGCACTGTTTACAATAGCCAAGACATGGAAGCAACCTAAATGCCCCTCGATAGAGGAATACATAAAGAAGATGTGGTATGTATACACACACACACACACACACACACACACACAATGGAATATTACTCAGCCATTAAAAAGAATGAAAACAATGCCATTCACAGCAACATGGAGGGACCTAGAGATTCTCATACTGAGTGAAGTAAGTCAGACAGAGAAAGAGAAATATCGTGATATCCCTTATATGCGGAATCTAAAAAGAAATGATACAAATGAACTTATTTACAAAACAGAAACAGACTCACAGACTTAGAGAATGAACTTATGGTTACCGGGGGGGAAAATGGGGAGAAGGGATAGTCAGTGAGTTTGGGATCGACATGTACACACTGCTATATTTAAAATGGATAACCAACAAGAGCCTACTGTATGGCACAGGGAACTCTGCTCAGTGTTATGTGGCAGCCTGGATGGGAGGGGAGTTTGGGAGAGAATGGATACATGTATATGTATGGCTGAGTCCCTTTGCTGTGCACCTGAAACTATCACAACATTGTTAATTGGCTATACTCCAATATAAAGTAAAAAGTTAAAAAAAAACCAAATTTACCCTATTGCCATCTGACAGTGGAACACATTTGGCCCTTGCTGTAACCAATTACTAGGTAAATCATTGGAAGTTTTAAAGACAGAAGACCTTATTGATGTCCCAGGGTACCTCTGGTGGTTATGAGAATGCACCTCATGGAAGGCAAACTACAGTGTAATTGACTGAGGTTCCCCACCTGCTCTCTGAATTCCATCATTGTGTTTGTGCTGATGCCATACCTCCTGCAGGCTGCTCCCAGCCAGTGATTGAGCCTGGCAAGTATATGAAAGCAGATCTGCTCCTGGGAACCATGGGTTTCTCTGAGGAGGGACTTGAGCTGGAGGAGTCCCTGACGGCCTTCTCAAACCTTCCTTAAAGGAAGGCATATCATACACAGATATTAACAGGAGAAAAAGTGTGAGAGGCAGTAGGGGATAAAATATTCTAGTGTGAGAAAGAAAATAAAACTGTGTGTTCTATTTTCATTTCACCATGTTTCCTATACTTCTTTTTGATATTTGCGCATTTGATATGTGTTTGAGGGGCTAAATTCAATTGAACAGAATGCTTATTCATTTTTTTTTTTTTTTGCTTATTCATTTTTTTCATTATTTATAAATAATTGGAACTGGTCTCTAACTGCAATTTGATGGATTCATGTCTCACTTTTAAAAAGAACTTTCCAGCATTTGTCACAATAACTCATTCACTCCTCCTTCACACATTTTCTTCATGTGGCTCCAGTAGAGCACACACTGCTGGTTTTTCTCCTACCTTATGTCTTATTCTTCTCAGTCTCCTTGGCTGGTTTCGTCTCTTCTTTCTGACTCAGTTTTGGAGGGCCCCAAAATGTAGTCCTTTGTCCTCATCTCTAACTACACTAATTTCATTGGTGATTTCAGTCAATTTCAAGGTTTAAATAGAATATCAGTGCAAATGATCTCCTAATTTATACTTCCAGCCTAGACCTCTTTCCTAAATTTCAGATTCGTAGTAATGGCAAATAATAAAAATCTGAAACTCAACATGTCCAAACTTGAATTTCTGCTCAATCTGAAGCCTTTCTATCTTAGCTGATGGCAGATATTCCTTCCAATTGCTCAGGCCAAAAGCCTCAGAGTTATTTTTGATTCATCTCTTTCTATACTATTCCAAATGCAATCATCAAGAATATCTATAGGCTCCACCTCCAAAATATATTTGGAATTCAGAGATTGCATGCCACCCTATGACCCTATGACCACACTGGTCCAAGCTACCATCATTTCTCTCCTCGAAAATTTGCAAAAGATAATCTTGCTTCACTTGACAGTCTCTCCTCAGCAATCAGAGTTATACTTATAAAACATGAGTCAGATCATGTCACCTCTCTGTTCAAAATCCTCAGTGTTTTTCCATTCCACTTACAGAAAAGTCACAGTCCTTGAAATAGCCCACCAAATCTTAGGTAATCTGCCTGGTATATCCCCTGCCTTTCTCCCTGCCCTGTTTCTTTAACACACCAGTCCTCTCCTCAAGTTGTAGCTCTGTTTAGATGCTCTTCCCCCACGTATTAGGTGGCTCACTTCCTTCTTGTATTTTATCAAACCTATTTTATGACTTATCTTGACCACTTTTTCAATACTGAAAATGGTCCCCACCTCTCTGGCACTCATAATCCCTCCCTTCTACACTGTTCTACATCTTCTCTTTCTCATAGCACTTATCACCTCCCACCTTGCTTTATAACTTGGTGAATTAATACGTGTATTGATTATAGTTTGTCTATACTTATACTAGAATATAAGATCCTCGAGGGCAAGGATCTTTATTTTGTTCACTGATATTTCCCAAGCGCTAGAGCAGTGTGTACAAGTAGCGACCATAAGTTTTGCTGAATGGACAAACAAATTTTTTGGCAGCAGACGTGACTACTGTTGAGGAGGAAGTGAATCCATGTGTTTTCCTTTTTTGCCTTAATATTAGCATGGGTACTTATTTAAAATCATTCTCATTAATTTTTTTCATTCATTCTGAAGTAATAGAAAAAAAATAGACACCTACTCTGGGTCCAACAGTAGATGCTGAAGGAAATACAACAGAGTACATGAGATAGTTATTTCATTTAAGGAGCTCTCACAGGGAAGGTGAACAGCACAAAGTTGATAGATGTGAAAAAAAAAAACAGTATGTCAAGGATTAAAATAAGAGATACCATGTTATTGTTAATTGAATTTTACTTATAAATTAATTCTTAACAGAAAGAATTAGAGGTGCTTAAGCAATGATATAGGCCATAAGATGAATAAAATAAAAATGAGAAATCAGAAAAAAAGAAAATGGAAGAAACAAATAAGCTCCTTCTAAGAGTTAATACCAAGCATCAATACGGTTGCTGGTGTTGGCCATAAGAATTGATGCTGAGCATCCTGACACTCGGGAAAGGGAGCATGGTTTACTCTAGGCTTTCATTATCAGAGTGGAAAATGATCTATTATATAAGTAAGTGGCACATCAGCAGTCCAGTCAATAAATGCTATGAGTATGGTTGGTTCCATTCTCTGTTTTGGGAGGGGAATATGCTGATATGATCCCTGAGGTCTCTTCTAGCTTTAAGATTTAGATTCTTGTCAGGGTTCCTTTCCATTCAGATTTTGTCATAGGTATTCTGCATTTTCACTTTTAACGGGATCCCCTCATCTACTTAATGGGCAAAATGACAAAAGGAAACTTTTCTGCCTTCACATGATAAAAATTAATTTCTGCTCTCATCAGACCTGAACTTTCTGACCTAGTTGTACACTTCAAGCTATGCAAAAGCAATTTTTATCCCAAAGTTCTTTCACTTTGCTTTGGGCCATCAACATAACTAACCAGAAGTAATAGCATCCTCTAACCCAGGAATAACTGTGACTAGATATTTGTTTACTTTAGGTAACTCTGTAGAAATATATGTTGAAGAAGGAGGGCATATTTTTCTTTTGTGATTTAATATAAATAGTTATTAATTTCCAGAAAATTATATACAATGCACAAAGAATGAATGGGGCACTGTGCTAATTACTTCCATATGTGCTAACTCACCTTATTCTTAAACATTTTTATTATGGCTTTAAAGATGAGAGATACTGTGGCTCAGAGAGATAAGGTAACATGTCTGACAATAAGTAGAAGGGCTAAGACATAAGCCAAGTATGACTCAAAACCCTATCTGTTTCCTTTCCATTATGCCATGCAACCAACAGATTTCAAGTGAGTTGAGTTCGTCTTACTTGTTAATGGTATCATTATCAATGAGACCAGTGAAATTTTTTTCTCAGCATTCTGAAAGTTTTAGAATGTTCTCATCTCTCTCCCAAAATATATACATCATCTTACATTAAATTCACAATTTGGATGGTATGACCTGAAAACACTGAGAAGCTTTTCAATAGGTAACTCTTCCTGTGCCATACGCTTTCTGAGAATGGGAGCATAAGCTATCCAAAACACGGACATGAAAATATTAAAAAGGATTTTATTTTCAAGTTATGGGACACTATGTGCCAGGTATTGTTCTAAGTGTTTTACACTCACTATTGTATTAATAATATTTTCATTTTATAAAGTGGAAACTGAAGCCCAGAGAGTTTAAATAATTTGCCCAAAGTCACACAGAGCTGGGGTTTGAATGCAAACTCTAGACTCTGTTCAGTCAACCACAATTCTGTGCTGCCTAAGCTGCAGCTCCTCAGTCGGAATGAGTTCTAAGTGCATGCCTCTTATTTTTGTTACATGAAATATTATCTATTTCAATTTCAGCTCCAATCGAGAAGGTATTCTTCCTACCAAGGCAAACTAAACACCTCCGTCCTTCAATAGGCCAAACCAGACTCTGCATATACATACAAGCAGACAGAATTATTCCTAGTGTATTAAATAAAGCACATTGTAGAGCTCATTGGAAGAGCTCACACCCTTAGCAATATCATTGAAATGTGTTGGTTCTTAAAGTGAGTGTTGGCTAGCTAATCAGTTGAGACTATGAGTTTTTATGACCTTTCAGTGTAGACTAGAGAGCCACAAGAACAGGGCCGAGCACTTCTTAGAGAGTTATCAGATCCCTGAACTAGAGGAGAACCCAAATAGCCATACCTAGGTTCATAGATTCATACAATTTCCTAAGTGGAAGTTTATGCCAGACCCTATCACATAAATATTGATATATTTTTCATTCCATAACTGAATTATTTTATTCTCAACTAATTTTCAAACAGCATAAAATTTCCAAGTTAATAAAAACAACTCTGGATATCACTTCGCTATGGGTATATTTCTAGTTTGAGTGCGTATCAAGATTCTGTCATTCAAAGTTCAAACATTCAGGTAAGTAATCCTCTGTATAAAAATAATTCATGCTTCACATTATATGAATTCTGAGAGATGAGTAACCAATCCCAGGCATTACGTAAGATGTCAAGCATAATGAATGAATCAAGACAGAGCATCCTCCTTTCCAAAGGCCAATAGTCAGTTTTGATGGGACTTTTGTCTGTACTGGCTTCTGATTTTCCATTAAAATTCATGTCTACAATACAATTGAGGTCCTGAAACACAGTTGAGAAAGTAAAGAAGACGGGTACAATGAGAACTTTCACAAACTGTGCTGGTGACTATGAGAATGTTGCTGTGGTGATTAGTTTTATGTGTCAACTAGACTTGGCCATGGGGTTCTCAGATATTTAGTCAAGCATTATTCTGGTTGTGCCTGTGAATGTGTTTTTGGATGAGATTAACATTCAGATCAGTAGATTGAGTGAAATAGATTACCCTCCATTAGGGTGGCTCTTATCCAATCAGTTGAAGGCCTGTATAGAACAGAAAGGCTCCCTGGAGTAAGAAGAACTCTTTCTGCCAGATTGCCTTGAGCTGGGATATCAGTGTTTTCTTGCCTTTGAACTGAGATATCGATTCTTCTTGGGTCTTGAACTTGCCAGCTTTCAGACTGGAACTTACACCGTTTGCTCTCCTGGTCCTCAGCCCTTTGGACTGGGACTAGAAGTATACCATCCATTCTCCTACCTTTCCAGACCTCTAGTTTGCCAACTGAGATCTTAGGACTTCTCAGACTCTGTAATGCATGAGCCAATTCTTTATAATCAATCTCTTTATAGATTTCCATGCATATATACGAATACATATATATATATATATATATATATATATATATATATATATATATATATATATATATATATTCTTTTTGTTCTGTTTCTCTGGAAAACCCTGACAAATATAGTTGTATTTTCAGAAAGTTAACGGCAGATGATTTATTCCTTTCCCAATACTCTGAGGCATATTGTTCCATTTTTCTCTGGAGCTGAGGTCTCTTATCAAAGAAATCAAGAGGTTCATTTTCAAGGACAAGTTATTAGCCCTGCCTGTCTGTGAGAAAATGATAAGGCTAAAGAAAAGTGAATTCTATCATTGCTTTAAATTGTTGTAATGGCCACATGATGGCTGCGTATATCTCTGGGGAATAAATAGTCTTTCATCACTTTTTAGTGGGTCTTTCTATCTCCTCATTAGCTCTGAATTCAGAGCTAAATTTTTCATGAACCCCTTCCTCATCTTTCTTAAAATGCTTTTTCCCACCCAATGTATACCACAACAGATAAAGGGGAAAAAAATCTCTTCCTCCTCTGATCTTAACATAAGGTTATCTGAGGCTCATCTATGACACATCACTTTATACCGACATGACTGCTGGAGTTATTATAGTTATTTATAATATTGACTAGTCTTTAGTAACCCTTAATGGCAGGCTCCATGTAACACTCAAACTCTTAGCTAGCGTTATGTGTGATGGAACAGAACAAATATTTATTGAATGCCTCAGTTAGTGGTGATTGATTGAATATACCATTCTGTATATTTGGCAGGGGATTATACAAAATTTGGAGTCTCACCAGGTATGTTACAGTGGTCAGGTGAAGTTTGACTTTCCCACATGCTTTAGATACTGGGCATGAATTTCTCATGCTTAGCATTGGTAAACTCAGTTGTCCATTCATACTACCTTTGCTCTGTTGAATGGAATGAATGGACATGTCTTCTGACTTTGATCATTTCCATCTAACTATGACTATCTTTTATCTTTATTACATAAAATTGAATGTCATATCTTTGTACAATTGCTTATAATTCACATTTTATATATAGTTTCTGTACTTATCCTGAATTCCAAAAAAAGATCCTACATAAAACAATCAACAATTTCAACAGGAGAGTGGTAAAAACATAATTTTTCAAGAAAATTAAAGTCAGATGCATAATCTGAAAGAAAATATCAAACATGAGAACCCAGTATGTTCTAGTCAAAAACTAAATGTATATTTAGCTCATATTTATGGAAGGAAGCAGTACTAATAATTCTGTGGTCAAGAAGTCTACCTCAACTTTACCTAAAAGAGAAATGTTAATTATTTTAAGGAAGATGCCTCTCCTTGATCATATGGGTGAATATTTGTGAATTTTTTTGAGTGTATCTGGATTTAGTCTTTAGCCAAAACATACATCTGAAGTTTGAGACTGACTTTTCTACAGCTGATAGAATCAGCCTCATTTCTTTCTAGTCTGCTATTCAAATCAATGGTTTGTCTATTATTTGTTTTAGGAGAATTAGTTTCTATAATTCAAAATTAAAGTCTAAATGGGCTTTTTATTACATTTAAAAATCAATTATAGCTAAAGTTGGCATTGTGTTAATACCATTATTTCAAACAAAATAAAAGATGCTTCAGTCTCCCCTTAAAATGAGCTGACACTTTGTCAGCTTCCCAATTGTCTTTCATCTGTAACTTCTCCTTGATAACCAATCCATGAAGCAGGGGGACAGGACTTCTCCAGAACAGTGCAAAGCATCAGCCAACGTAAAGCTACCCTCTTTGCCTGGATGTAGTATTTTTATGCTTTGTTTTGCTTTGTTTTTCCCAATGTTTTTTTCTGTTGCATTTCTAGACAATGTAGATGGAAATAAGAATAAAAAATATGGTGATAAGGTGAAATAGAATTAACAATATAAAAATAACTTCTTTATTCATTTGATGTATTATGTAGAAGATAAATAATGAAAAGTTAAAAGCATAATAATTTCCATTTCTAATTCTTTGAAAGTAGACTATGATGATTATTTAGGACATTTGCTGTGAAAATGTTATCAGAGTCACTTATAATTTTCATGGCTTTATTTTTCCAATTTTTAAAAAATTTACATGATCTTACAAGTTTACTTCATGTATTTCTCATTTTATATATACCAAAGGTGGTTATTACTGAGAACCTAAGAGATTTGTCATTTATATAAATACCAGGTAGGATGTAGGAAAACAAAAAATCCCCCAAACAATTATAATTTCAAAACAATAGGAAGATTCAACATTATCATTTTCCTCTGCCCAATAATCTTTATCAATTTCTGCTGCTCCATCATCCAGAATTTATTCAGTTTAAAACTAACGATGGCAAAGCATGAGCACTTCTTGAAGTGATAACATTTTAGGCTGTTAACTGTGGTTTATAACATCATCTCTTTGGATGCCAGGACCAGGCTTTGTTAGAAAGTAGAGAAGACAGCAAACACACACTCTATACTTCTGAGAGAGGGCAAGCTGACCACATAAACAGACCAGGAACAGAGGAAAATTCCACAGGCTTTATGCATTTACCAGAACTGGTTCCACTCATCCCAGCCCCAGAGCACTGAGGCACATCATTGTATATTCTCCGGGACTGCATTTTTTTAAACACAAGATTTCCTAAATATTTTAGTTGCCATGTAATGTTTTCCTTTGTGCTATTTCACCCTGTCCTCAGACCAATTGATCTACTTTGTCTTTCTTGGGATTTTACCCAGGAATATTTTCAGAGAAAGAAAATTAACTTACCTGGTGTTTCTGTGGCTTTGATTGAACTCTGAATCTCAGCTTTAGAGGAAAGAAAAGAAAATTGCTAAAATTAAATGTTGAATATCAAATGTACTCTCACAGTTGTTTCAGGTGGTAAATAGATATAGATCTTAGCTCATTTCTGATTTACTTTCATCAAATCATAAAATCAAGAGGCTTCCTGATTAGAAGAAACCTCAGAGCAGGGGTCAGCCAAATTTTTCTTAAAGGGCCAAATAGTATTTTAAGCTTTGTGGGTCATAAGTCTCTAGTGACTATTCAACTTTGCCATTGTAGTGTGAATGCAGCTATACAGAATACCTAAAGAATATATATGGCTGTATTCCCATTAAACTTTATTTACAAAAACAGGTGTGGGTCTGGATTGGCCTGTGAGCTGTATTTTGCTGAATCCTCTTTTGGAGCACCTAGTACAGCCCCACATCTTGAATACGCCTAGATAACCCAGACAACTACAGAAATTTTGGTAGGTACTTCATGAGTGGCACTGCCATGTGTCATATTCCTACTAAGATATTGTGCATCTCCTGAACTGAGGAAGATTCAGAATGGTTCATACAGATTCCTCTGAAAACTAGGGAATTCCTCTAAAGTAAATATAGCTCAGAAGAGCTTCTACAAATAAAATCACCTGAGAGAATTATAATCAAAGATCACTTCAACAACTTGGAGTGTGTGCACCATGAACCAAGATTTGCCAAACGAAAAAATATAGAAAAAATTTGAAACAAATAGAAGCCCAGTAATGATAGTTTAAAAATATTCACTTGCTTCCTTTGTATTTTCACTTGATTGTCTCACCAGCATCTTAAATTTAACATGCCCGAAACAGAACTCTTTTTTATTGAAGTATAGTTGATTTATAA
The DNA here is from genome assembly GCF_964341445.2 of Mesoplodon mirus. Lineage (NCBI taxonomy): Eukaryota > Metazoa > Chordata > Mammalia > Artiodactyla > Ziphiidae > Mesoplodon > Mesoplodon mirus. The sequence continues at coordinate 16,429,672 of NC_138977.1, read as the reverse complement.
TGTTGTGTTAATATCAGGTGTACAGCACAGTGATAGTAATTCAGTTTATGTATATATATAATATATATATATATTATATATATATATATATTATATATATATATTCTTTTTCAGATTTTTCCCCTTATATGTTATTACAAAATATTGAGTATAATTCCCTGTGCTATATAGTAAGTCCCTGTTGGTTGTCTATTTTACATACAGTAATATGTATATGTTAATCCCAAACTCCTAATTTATCTCCCTCACTCCCCCTTTGGTAGCCATAAGTTTGTTCTCTATGTCTGTGGCTCTATTCCTGTGGGTCTATTCCTGTAAATAAGTTCATCTGTATCTTTTTGTTTTAGATTCCACATATAAGCAATAGTATAATATTAGACTTCCCTGTCTCACTTACTTCACTTAGCATGATAATCTCTAGGTCTATCCATGTTGCTGCAAATGGCATTATTTCATTCTTTTTTATGGCTGAGTAATATTCCATTGTATCTATATACAACATCTTCTTTATCCATTGATAACTCTTGACTAGAATCCTCAAACCCACCTCCCGCCTCACCATCTTAGATCAAAGCATGGTACAATTGTCTCCCAGGTGCACAAGCCAAAAACTAGTGGCCTTTCTTATTCACTTCTTTATCTCACCCCATCAGCTCTAGCTTCAAAATATATTCCAAATATGTCTCACCATTCAATCAAATACTGTTCATCTAGCACCTATATCTGTCCCCTTGGTACCTGCAATAGCCACCTAGAAAACTCTTTTGGAATTTGAATTTGGCTGCTCCAAGAATAAGGAGTTATTCTTCTCCTCAGTGCAGCTGGCAGTTCTTCAGAGCACGTGGCTCCTGCCTTCCTCCTCAATTCACTCCAGCTGTTTCACCCTGCTGGGCATCTCTGTGGTAGATCAACGTCCCAGGGCTCCTCCTGCCTCCGGGGTCCCTGCTTGCTCTTCTCTAGCCTCAGTGTTGCCCTCTCAGGTCTACACTGGCTCCTTCCCACCCTTCACGACTCTGCTCAGGTTCCACCACTCAGAGAAGTCTTCTCCAACCACCTTATCTAACGTTGTACACCTCATTTCCCTCCACGCTAGTCCACCACTCTGCCTCATCTGCTCAACAGTCCTTTTAGCACTCCAGGGCATTGATTTTTTAAAAATTTGTTTGTTGTTAGTTAGAATGTAACTCCAGGGGGACAGGATTTCTTGTTTTACTCAGAGCTGTAATCGCAGAGCCTACTACCAGGTCTCTGGTAAAAAGATAAGGAATGAACGAATAACAATAGAAAGTAATAATTATAAAACTACTTCTACCTCTTTGAATTCAATTTTTAAGAGAAAATGAATGCCTTACTTAATATTCCTGCTTGGATAATTATAGCTACTATTTTTCAAGCAACTCTTATGATCAGTTCCATATATTAATTGCTGATGTCTACAAGAAAGACGTTATTATTTCCATTTTGCAGATCTGCAAATATTAGTTGAAAGCAGTGAAACTGCTTTCTCAAAGGGAGGACCGTGATTATAATTCAGGTCTGTTGGTTCTAAGGTCCATTCTCTTTTACTCAAAGAGACAGCTTTTCCTTCCACTAAACCATTCTGAGTGGAAAGCTTATGTAATTAATTCCTACTTTTGATAACTAGTTAAAATACTTTTGAACATGGCATAATGTTGTATTTGAAAGTTGCAGTTAAAATATTTATCAGCTGCCAGAGGATTAGAATACAAATGAAATCAAAACCTTTTGTTCCTCCTGCTTTTAATATCAGGTCATAACCTTCTTGCTGATAGACTTTACAGAGAATGAAAAATTTTTAAACTCATATCAGACAGAACCTTCTGACTATCCTTTTTTGCATTTTTTTTCATCCTTCAAAAATGCATAATGAGAGAATGGACTTGGGGACACAGGGAGGGGAAATGGTAAGCTGGGACCAAGTGAGAGAGTGGCATGGACATATATACACTACCAGTTGTAAAATAGATAGCTAGTGGGAAGCAGCTACATAGCACAGGGAGATCAGCTCAGTGCTTTGTGGCCACCTAGAGGGGTGGGATAGGGAGGGTGGGAGGGAGACGCAAGAGGGAGGGGATATGGGGATATATGTATACGTATAGCTGATTCACTTTGTTATACAGCAGAAACTAACACACCATTGTAAAGCAATTATACTCCAATAAAGATGTTTTTAAAAATGCATAATGATTTTAGAGGGACATATTACACAAAAGAAAAATAACTATGCCTTAAAGATGTAGCTGAATATTTAAAAAATAACATACAACAATTCAAAATCCGGGCTTCCCTGGTGGCGCAGTGGTTAAGAATCCGCCTGCCATTGCAGGGGACACGGGTTCGAGCCCTGGTCCAGGAAGATCCCGCATGCTGCGGAGTAACTAAGCCGGTGCACCACAACTACTGAGCCTGCGCTCTAGAGCCTGCGAGCCACAACTACTGAGCCTGTGTGCCACAACTACTGAAGCCCACGCGCCTAGAGCCAGTGCTCTGCAACAAGAGAAGCCACGGTAATGAGAAGCCCACTCCCAGCAACGAAGAGTAGCCCCTGCTCGCTGCAACCAGAGAAAAGCCCGCGTGCAGCAACAAAGACCCAACACAGCCAAAGAGAAAATAAATTTATTTAAAAAAAATTCAAAATCCTTTTATTGAGTCTTAAGAGGGCCAGACTTTTATATATGAATGAATATATTATTATTCTGAGGACAAAATTCTGTAAATCTTAAATATTTAATCAATACTGGAATATATATAACTTTTTATCCTAAAATCAAGGATGTATTATTCTGAAGATAATAAAGTGTTTTCATTTGGCATACTATTTTCAAATTTGGATTCAGTTCTGTGGATATAAAATCTTAATAGAGAGGAATGCTATGGAATATGGCTAAAGTATTATTCTTGTTTTTTTTTAATTTATACATTTCACAATGCAAATGTGTTTTTAAGAAAAGGAAGTAGGTGAAGTCAAAGAGCAAATAAGTGTGTAACCTAGTCTCAAACTTAGAAGTTTAGTAAAAACCAAATCCTTAATCAGGGTGGTTGGCAACTTAAAATTTCTTGGTTGAGTTTGTCTCTCATATGAAACTGAAGTCTTATGAAATGCAAATGAACTTTGAAATGCTAAACTTTAATCCACAATTTAATCCAAAGCTAAACTTTGCTTAAACTATCAGCTTTTAAAACAGAAATAATAAGCAATAATACAACAAGTAACTTTGCTAAATATTCTTATCTTATGAAAGCCATTATATTTACAGCTATATATAACTGTATATAATTACACACAGAACATGATTTATCATTAACAGGCCCAGGACAAAGAAATATATACAGCCATTTCCACATATAATTCTTTTCTGATTTGCTTAAAAATAATTTACTATGACCAATTCAAATTTTCCTTTTTATTTCCACCCCCGCCCCCTTCCAAACAAAGCATTGACTGAGTCACTGTACATGAGATGAGTTCTGGTTTGGCTAAACTGTGACTTGTGACTAAGACCTTGTTATCCTTAGTATTCGTCCTTTATCAGCCCACATGAAATGGTACAAACTAATTAAATATCATGTAAGAAACATTGTAATTAAGTTCCCAAATAAATGTCATAGATAAATGGTGACATTCACAAGAGAACTAATGAGGATAGGTGATCAGATAAATTAGTGTTTTCCAAAGCTTGAGATGCATAGCATTGTAAGAGAGATTCTATGATGCAGTACTGGAAAGTGGCATTAAATAAGATTGAAACACTAAATGAGAAAGTTATTTTCTTTTCAGCTTTTTTGTTTATTTCAATGACAAAGTTTCAAAATTTCAATTTGATGCAAATATGTCACTAATACGTAGCATGTGCTTATCATTTTTTTTTTCACCCCACAGCGGGAAGTACAAATGCAGTCCCCAACAATCACAAATTATTCAGTGAAGTTTTCCACATTTGGGGAAATCACAGGGGTCAGCACAGCACATCCAGAGTGCTATGGATAAACCTCGACGGGGGACAATCACCTTCATGATCCTGGTATCTTCCCTTCCAGGTAAGTATTTGATTTATTTCTTAAACAAGGACAAGCAAGCCTCACACTCAGAGCCTTTGGCAAGCAACAAAATCTAGCTAGAATTTTGTTTTATTTTGCTTACATCATAGTGACTTTCTAGCTTCTGTTTATGCCAAGTCAAACTGGTTTTTCATTTATGATGGTTTACTTTTCAAACAAATTTAAGAATAAAAAGTGCATCAATTGAAAGAAAGTACTAAATAAATAATAGTGCAGATGGTACGCATATCTGGCAACACTCATTAAGTTGTGGGAAATACTGAGGTAGCATCTTGCAGAGGCTCTTGATAGTTGTGTAGAATTTGAATAAGCAATTGGAGGAAGGACAAGGGGATGAAAGAAGGACCATACAGATGAGGAGGGCAGCAGGAACAAATACCACAGTCAGGAATAAATCTGGTAACAGCAAGAGAACCACCCTGGTGAGAATCACAGCTTTATATTCAGCCAGCCTATCAGTCTGTCAACCTCTCATGTTGATTGAACTCCTACTTGTCAAGCATATGATGCACCCAATTAAAAGCTAGTTGTTTTCTACTTCCTTTAGGTACCTTATGTAAAACAGTTGTAATGAGAACAAGTGTGGTATAGTGACTTTTATGGGATTTGAGGTGAGAAAAACAGGGTTTGAATTTCATCTTTTAATTTAACCTTGGCCAAGTCATTTAGTCTTTCTGAACCTGTTTTCTTACTTGTGAAACTGGTATCATAAATACCAACTTTGCCTGGCTTTTATAAGGATTATCATTAATAAAGTAATAGCTAAAATGTATTATTTACTTTCCAGACACTGTTTTAAGCTTTATATATTTTTACCTCTTTTAATCTTCACATGAATCCTGTAAGGGTGTAGTCTTATTACAACTACTTTACAGATGAGGAAACTGAGGCACAGAGAAGTTAAGGAGCTTACCAAAGGCCACAGTCCAAATAAATGGTTGTGCTGTTATTTGAACTTAAGCTATCTGATTTCAGAATCATTGTTTGTAACCAATAAGCTAACTTCCTCTTGGCATGATTGTAGAGCCCTATGTTTTTATTTTAAGAAGGGTGTGGTGCCTTGAAAAGCATAGGCTTGGGCAGAGGCCATTCTCATGTTCAACCAGTAGTATATCTGAAGTGGCTACTTGATTACTACAATTATATATGATTTTTGTGTTAAACTCCATACTAAACTAGGATAAATTTTGCAAAAAGGAAACATATACGATCAACTATTTGTTACATATAAATGTTATTAACTCTGACTAAATAACCTACTGATTACTTATAAATGTTACTCATTTTTACTTAACAAAAGTCAGATTTTTCCCTTTAGATTTCAAGTCTGTAATATTGTATATGCTGTGGTAGCAGAAGCTCTAAGTGGCAAAAGCCTGAGAAGTATTTTTATCCACGCACTTGCCTTAGTAGAGTTATGTCCTGGCATTTGCCCATCTCAATTTGTCTTCTACCTATAATCTTATTCCACATTCTCTCCTCAGCTAAGACAAAATCCACCAAAGGGAGAAAGAGCAATGGTCTCTCCTTCCCTGTCAATCTCTTACAATGTGAACTATACCTGCTTTCAAATCTGGTTATAGATATCTGAATGACTAAGTTTCCAGCAAGAAAAGCATCTATTTTGCTTTCTCCCCTCCATCTTCCTTTTACTTTTCTCTCTTCAGAAACCATCAGGTATGCAAAGGAAATTAAAAGAGTCAGAGAGGATGCCACATTTTTAAGTCACTGGAAGAAACAGGGAACTCAGGAAGAAAAGATTTGTAATTTTACAACAGAGTTTTTTTTTTTTCATCTTTATTGGAGTATAATTGCTTTACAATGGTGTGTTAGTTTCTGCTTTATAACAAAGTGAATCAGTTATACGTATACATATGTTCCCATATCTCTTCCCTCTTGCATCTCCCTCCCTCCCACCCTCCCTATCCCACCCCTCTAGGTGGTCACAAAGAACCAACCTGATCTCCCTGTGCTATGCGGCTCCTTCCCACTAGCTATCTATTTTACGTTTGGTAGTGTATATATGTCCATGCCACTCTCTCGCTTTGTCACAGCTTACCCTTCCCCCTCCCCATATCCTCAAGTCCATTCTCTAGTAGGTCTGTGTCTTTATTCCTTTCTTACCCCTAGGTTCTTCATGACATTTTTTTTTTTTTCTTAAATTCGTCCTATTTTCCCACAGTTTAGTTACTGGAGGATGGGGACTCCTGTGATTGACATTTCTTTGAATCATCCCTCAGTGCCCAGTGAGGTAGCCCTACCAATGGACAATGACAAATGCATGGATGTTGAAATCTAGGTGTAACAAGGGTAAATTAAGGACATGGTCTGGAGTGGGTTAAATGGTGGCATCCCCCTCCCCCTGACTTCCTTGGAAAGATATATGTACCTAGAACTGGTGAATACAGCCTTATTAGAAAAAGGATCTTTGCCAGTGTAATTATGGATCTTGAGATGAAATCATTCCAGATTGGGGTGGGCCCAAAATTCCGAGAAATTGTCTTTATAAAAAAAGAAGACACAGACAGAAGAGGAGACACAGAAGGGAAGGCCGTATGTAGACACACAGGGAAAAAGACAATGTGAAGACAGAGGCAGAGATTAGAGTGATGTATCTATAAGCCAAGGCCGTATGTAGACACACAGGGAAAAAGACAATGTGAAGACAGAGGCAGAGATTAGAGTGATGTATCTATAAGCCAAGGAATGCAGAGAATTACTGGCAATTTCCAGAAGCTAGGGGGCATGTCAGGTCACCGATGCTCTGCAAAAGATTTTTAGTGAATAAATTAATTTACTGATTAATCCAAAGGGCCCTCATTTCTTTATAAAGTCAGATCACTGAATTAATGAGGATTTCTATCTTAAAAATCCTAGAATTCTAGAAATTTATCTTCTACAGGCAGAATAAAACAGGAGAAATACACACAACTTTAAGGGAATGGGAAATGATTAGAAATGTTTTGAGAACATGCTTTTTTGATCTACATTCCACCTTTCTAGGGGGTAAAGCAACAGACCTCAATAACTCTTCTCTACTCTAAATCAAGCCTGCATTTAAGATAATGTACCCACAGTGTCTTTATCTGATAGTCACTCTCCGAGGACCCATTGCCCATATGTTTAAGAGGTGTTCAACCTTCCCCTGCCTATAGATTGTTTTGTTCTCCTTCTGTTTCTCTGTCTTGGCTCCATTAATTTTGAATGTTTGTGTGTGTGAGGGGTGGAGATTGAAAGGGAGCATTGCCCTGCTAACCAGGAATCTGGGCAGACTCCTGGTCTCATCAGACGCCGATAGAAATGTGTGCAAACTCATTATATCAAGTGGAGTCCATGCTTAGCAGGAAGCATCTTGAGGAATGAGAGAGATCTAGGGAGGATGGCTGCCCAAAGAATGAGTTTTATAACAAAATTTCTAAAGGACTTAGCATAGAACTGGTTAATCAAATGGCAAATGCAAAGGGAAACAGTAAGTACCCTTCTTTCATTACCTTGCTTTCCAGGGTGTTTCATTTTTCAAGAAATGGCTTTGTGGGTGTATTTTTTAAACTACTTGGAAGAAAGCCACTTCAGACTGTGTTTAGAAGCTAAATAAATACAGGAGTCTCCAGAACTGAGATGCAGAGGGCATTTTATTGCATGAATCAAGGCAGAATTAGGAATCTCAAGTGACCCATGGGATTGACCACAGACTTCTAAGTGCGAATTTTAATAAACCATGGTCCTTGAATGACATTTTCCACATCAGACACTGCCTGGGTGGGTGTCAGCGCAAAGTACAAATTATTTGAGTTTCATCTTCAACTGCTACACATTTTGCAGATGCGTATTCACTTTTATTCTTGTTTGTCTTGGGGGCAGTCATATTATGAGATGGAGGGGGTTTTGGTTTGCCAAAGGTACTTTTCAGACATATATTGCCTACAAAATAGGTTCTATTCATCAGAGCCCAAAACACTACCACAAAAAAATGTTCTTCTTATGAAGGAAAAATGACCCTCTTCTTTAAGTTCCTTTATGTGGTGACTAATTAAATAAAATTATTAGTTTACAATTATGGTGTGAAATTCAACTTTTTCTAGATAACCTTTTTTATGTCGTGCCTAAGATGATTACAATAAAAAAGGGGGAAATGGAGGTTCTCGATGTGTTTCTAGACAACAGTGGGCCTTGGGCGTCCACAGTCCCCACTTGCTGTGTCATTCTACCTTAGAGGTCTCCCAAGAAGAGACTTGGAGACTGTGAGTCACCTGTAGCTGCTTTTCCTTAAGGACTATGGGTATGCCAACAGTACATCCAGTATTTATAATGAACGGGATCTGATAAGGCTCTTACAGAAGATTGCTAGCTTTTCTACTCAGGATAGTTTGACTAAAAGTACAGATTACTTCCAGTCACAGAGGCCAGAATAAGGGAAGTCCTTGTTGTGAAGATACATGGGGACTGGAACTGGAAAACTGTCAGGAATCAGGGGATCTCTCAGAACTGCTACTCTCTCTGTCTCGCCTGAACAACTTAACCTTGCTCGCGGGGCCTCTCTATTTCCGCACATAGTCTCTCTCCATTCTTCTTCTACCAACTCTGCTTACTCATAATACCTGCTTCCTTATGCCGCAGGCATGCACACCAATCACCGTGGTTGTCTCAGACTCACTCTACTAAAACCTTGCTACTACAGTTCCTCTGACTTTTTGGTTTCTTTGGGTTTTCTAGTTCAGATTACCCAGAAGGGAATTTTATTGGCCTAGATCAACATTCTCTTTCTTTTTGTTTTTAAACAAATCTTTATTTGGAAACTCACCACTTAAGGCACTCATTTTAAGTACACAACCCAATAATATTTAGTAAATTTATAGAATTGTGTGACCATCACTATACTCCAGTTTTAGAACCTTTTCTTCAACACAAAAAACTTCCTTGGGTCTTTCTGCAGTCAATCCCCAGGCCCATCTCCAGGTGTAGGCAGCCACTTATCTGCTTTCTGTCCCTATAAAAATATCCTTTCTGGATATTTCACAGAAATGGAATCATATACGTTGTATTTTGAGAAAGACTTCTTTCACTGTATGATGTTTTTCAGATTCATGCTATTACAGAATGTATCAGTATTTTGTTTCTTTAAATTGATGAACAGTATTCTATTATACGGATGTCCCATGTTTTGGAATACTACAGATGAATTCCAAATGGAAAATCAAATGAGATATTCTGTTTTGCGAGTTAATGGACATTTGGATTATTTTCAGTGTTTGACTATTATGAATCATGCTATTCTTAACACATTAACCACACCCTGTTTTGATTACTATAGCTTTAGAGTAAGTTTTGAAATTGGCTGTGTTCGAGTCTTCCAATCTTATTGCTCTTTTTCAAAAGTGTTTTGACTATTCAAGGTCCTTTTCATTTCCATATATATTTTAGGATTGGCTTATCAAGTTCTATGCAAAAAACCTGCTGGTATTCTAATAGGGATTGCACTGACTATTTTATCAATTATTGATCAACTTGGAAACAACCGCCGTCTTAAAATATCAAGTTTTCCAATCCATAAACATGTAATGTTTGTTTGTTTATTTATTTATTTATTCTTTACAATGTTAAATACGTATTTGAATTTTAATCGTGAGGTTATGCTGATGCCTTTGGTTTCAATATGATAATGCAGTGTTTTTTTCCTTCCCCTATTCTGTATTTGTATCTCCCCTTTTCACATTGAGAACACATCTATATGTTTTTTCAATCTTGTAGTACCAGGTATTTAGATTCGCTATATTCATTTCAATAAAACAAACTCATCAAGTGAATTTCAGGATTTCTCTGCAGTGTTTTCCTTTTCTCTCCCCCTCTTTACCTGTTCTACTGAGGAGGGTATGCAGTTAAGACTATGTTGTTTAAAGTACTTGGATTCTTTTTGTGTGCTTTTTTAACAATTTTATATATGGTTAGGTAAAGTGTCTCTGGTTGCGTTTAATTTTTTCTATTTCTGTCTTTATTGATAGTTATATACATAGAAACAAATATATTTGTTATGAAAATTGACGGTAGATTATTACAGTATAAAACCTAAGGAAGCAAATGTTCAAAACATTCATCACTGGCTTTTAAATTTTTTTAAGCATACAGAAGCAACACACTCACATTCTACTTTTCTTTCCCCCATGATTCCATCTTTCTTGTGAACCCTTGAAATGGCTTTGTGTGGCTAAAGTCAGAATCAACATGATGTCATTTTTGCATCTCACTAGCACTTTCCCACTGGCAGTAATGTTTTAAAATCTGATTTCTTTGCTCAAGTACCAGATGTAATTGTACTAATGAAAAATTGTCTTTTTTGATCCTTAGTGGGCTTGTCTGAATCACTAAAACTAACAAGTGGTCTTTTCACATAATACTAAAATAAATGTATTATTTAAATTGTGTGTGCATTACATTAAAAATGCATACATTGCCTTTCCCTCCCTGCTCTGCTGTGTATGGCCTGCTGGCTCACACCTGCCACATCTCCCAGATGTGCTCTGATACCAGGCTTCACATTGTGAATGTCCAGAGCATGTGATCAGAATAGGCTCAGCTCTGCTTTGGTTTTAGGGGTCCCTTAGTTCTTTTGCTCCTCTTGCCTGGAAACTGACCCCATGATGTGTCCTTTTTAGGGTCCCAGACACCCACTAGAGCCCCTCCAGGTGATGTGCCAGGTACCACTGACTAGTCTTACTTAGTTCAGTTATACTCATATGACTATCTGCCTTAAGACAAAAAAGTCAGGGAGGTGGCAGCGTGCAATAAAGAAAAGAACACAGGGCAAGGAATCAGATATGCCCAGTCGTTAATTCTGGTACTCACTAGCCCTACTGATGGGGACAAATCTTTCTTGATAATTCACTCCGTTACCTCATTAGATCACTGGCTTATGATAAAAGGATATAACTCAGGGACAGCCAGATGGAAGAGATGCACAGGGCAAGGTATGGAGAAAGGGCGTGGAGCTTCCATGTCCTCTCCTAGTGCATCACTCTCCTCAAATCTTCACATGTTCACCAACTCAGAAATTTCCATTTATATATTTAATTTCTCACAGAAGTGTTTTATAGTTCAGTGTATAAATCTTGAATTTCTATTGTTAAATTTACTCTTAAATACTTTATTCTTTCTGATGCTATTGTGAATGGAATTATTTCCTTATCTTTTGGATTGCCATTGCTAACATAAAGAAATATGATTTATTGGTGCATATCTTGGATCCTCTGGTATAGAATACTCTTTATTAGTTCTAGTAGCTTTACTGTGAAATCTTTGGGTTTTCTACATAGATAATGATGCAGTCTACTGAGAGAAACACATTTATTTCCTCCTTTCCAATCTGGATGAATGATTCTATCTGTCCCTTTCTATCTATCTATCTACCTATCTATATATCAGTTTATTGCACTGTCTAGAACCTCTAGTTATAATTTTGAATAGAATTGGTGAGAGTGGAATCTTTGTTTTGTTCCAGATCTTAAGAGGAAAGTATTAAGTCTTTCACTATTAAGTATAATGTTTGCAGTATATTTTTCATAGATATCCTTTACCAGTTTGAGGAAGTTCCATTTTATTTATATTTAATTGAGTTTTAATTATGAGTGGGTGTTATATTTTGTCAAATACTTTTTCTGCACTTACTGAGTCTACTAATATGGTGTATTACATTACTTGATTTTCATATGTAAAACCAACCTTGCATTCCTGGATAAATTCCATTTGTTCATTCTTTATATCACTTTTCATATGTTACAGATTTTTTTCTAATATTTTATTAAGGATATTTGTATCTGTGTTCATGACAGATACTGGTCTGTAGCTTTCTTTACTTGTGTTTTCTTTTCATTCTTTTCTATCTTTGGTGTTAGGGTAATACTGGTCTCAGATAATTATCTGTGCGATGTTTCCTCTACATCATGAAAGAGTTTGAGAAGAATTAGTATTACTTCTTTTGTGAATATTTTGATAGAATTCACACTTGATGCCATCCTGCTTGGAGTTTTCTCCATGGGCCCATTTTAAATTTCTAATGCAGAATCTTAAATTGCTTTAGGTCTTTTCAGTCTTTCTATCTTCTTGAGGCAGTTTTAGCAATTTGTTTCTAAGAATTTTTCCATTTCATCAAAGTTGTCTAATTTTTTGGCCAAGCTCACCTTTTTGTGCCAGGTGATATCATAGATTATTGCTCAGGCTTGGACTGATCCTCCTTGGCATCCACTCATTTGTGGCTATGGAGGGATAGAGTATCACTGTACAAGGCAAAGTTGCTAAATTGTTGTCCCATTTGGTAGAGACTAGGAGAGAATATAAGTAAGGCATTGTTCTTTGGTAGCTGTGGGCTGGAAAACATTCAGAGTTTAGTTCTATCCAATATACTAGTTTAACATTTCAGCACAAATTCTTGTACTTACTCTTGGATTGGGGACTTTGTAATGTTGAAATAGCATTTGGAAGATTTATCACTGTTGTTCTTGTAGTGATGAACTCAGTCTTCGTGACACCTTTGGCTGTAGATCCTAATTATGTAAAAAAGAATGAGTAACCATCAGGGGTGTAAACAATCACTAGATCATATCATTAATATTAATATAAACATCCAGTTACAACTTGAAGATTAGTTACTTAAAGTCTTCTGATCAAGATACAGAAATCCAGTGTTTTGATGTCTGTCTTTTGGTGAGTCAGTTAACTACATTTTTAAAAGTGGAGGGACATTAGACTCTCCTACATGTCTGATATAGGTTATTTCACTTGATCATAACAGTAATTCTATGAATTAAGTAGTAATTATGATCATAATTTTACGTATGATTCTGAAAAGTTATATAATTTTCCCACAGTCACAGAGAGCCAAACCTTTCTGATGTAAAACTTAGTTGCTCAGCTACCCTAGAAAGGGGGTGGTAAGGCAGTAGTAGTACTTGAAAGTGGTAGTATGATTCCCATGCTGTCTAGGAGAGAATTTTCAGGTAGGTGGAATAGCAGGGAGGAGAGAGATAACAAGAAGTAAACAGAATAAACTTTTAATTATATTTAGTTCATTTTGGGGGGGGCAAAAAGGAAATTCAGCAACAAAGAAAAAATAAGCTGAGTTTTCAAAAATTGCATTGGAATAAGGTTACTTTAAATAATCTATATTTGCACAAATATTATAAAACAAAATGATTGATGACCTTCAGTCTTTTCAAAGTCTAGCATGGGGAACACTGAGTTAGTAAAGAAAAGATAGGCATACTGGTTAGTGCACGCTTAGTGTTAGCTAGATACGATGTTGGCTGGAGATGGGGGGAAGACAGTTTAATAGACTCCTACCACAAAGAGGTCTGGAAACCTGAACTGCTGGTGCCTTCCAGAAGTGCCAATCAGCTTTCATTCTATGGCAATAAGCATCTATAGTGTAAAGCAAATTCTTAGTGCATTTGAGAGATTCATGCTGGAGAAGTTTATAGTTCGCAGGAAGACCTCATAGACAGTGGGTAAATATGTCTTCAGGCAAAAAGCCTTTAGAAATTGGTATGCTAAAGAAAGTGAATAAATTTGAATATAGGCTATAGGATTAACACTGCATATGAGAAAGAATGAGTGAAAATGGTCACCAACTTCAGAGGAATCTTGAAGTATTAAATTGAGACGGAAATATTTGAGGAAGAAAAGAAATGTCTTATTATATAAGGAAAGCAGAAATTGATCTTTGTAATAGTATGGAAGTGGGAAAGGTACAGAAACTCAACACTTGAGGACGGAGGAACGTGGGGATAAAGATCTTGCTTCTCACTGGAACTCCAAGAACATATGCTTTGAAAACATCAGAACAGAAGTTCTTCTTCAGAAATCTTCAGAGAAGAATTCTTCTGCTGAGCTAAAATTGGAAACCATGAAAAAGCTATCCTGATGGGCTAAAGAATTCCCTCGTATAAAGCAGACTCAACAGTCTCGGTGATGGGAAAAAATAGAATGTATAGCTAGGGAAGCTGTGAGGAGCTGCCAGTTTATGAAAATACAAAGAGAAAAGGAGAATAATGGAGTAGCTGGGGGTACAATCCCCAAAATTTTATTTAGAGAATTGCTTATTATTAATGTGGAATATACTTCACAAATGAGAATAGAATTAGAGCCCACACTCAATTCAGGACAGGTTGTCAATTACACATGTCAATTAGGCCATGGAAGGAGACAGGAATGTTTTGAAAGTGATCCAAATATTTAGAAATATTCATGGTGAACTATGAAAATAGAACAGAATGAAAGATGTATTAAATGAAAAGTGAATAGAATGAAAAATGTGGAGACTAATGCTGCCATAGGCATACATTTTCAAATTTTACTGGTGTACTAAATATTTCAAATCCTAATCTCAGAAGAAAAGAAAATGGGTAACCTACATTTATTAAAATAGGAGAATCATAGTCTTATATTAACATCTTCTTGGGAAAATGTTCCCAATTGCACTTCAGGTTCACAGGTAGTAGATTCTGGACTTCTGCCAAGAAGTGACTGACACCTCAGAGCAAAAGGAAACCAATCTCAAAGCTGTTCTTTAAACTTATACAGTTTGCTCTCTTTCAGTTTTTCTGTCTGGCCATTTTCCCCCAGAAAACACTATATATCAGCTGTGGTCTACAGGTGTGACTCACACTGTTAAGTCTAGGTAATAATATATGTATTAGATTTGACAAACATTATTTTGCTTGAGCAAGACTAATTTAAATCACAGCATCAAGATAATAGTGGCTTTACCTTTAGGACTTGTGTTTTTGAAATTTATGTTCTTTTAAGTCTTAGAATTTGATACAGGTGGAATGTATGAAAGACAAAATATGAGGAATTTTTAAACCATATTTAACTTGGAATAAAGAATCAAACACAAGAGATGCTTGAGAAAGTCTCATCAATACCAGAGTGTAAATGCAGAGAAGAGACTTTGACTCCAACCAGAGCCCTAAGTTAGAACCATTGGCTAGAACCAAGCAGAATGAGGAATATGGGCTGTTTTATAATTTGTCTTGGTATTATCAATATGAGATTCATGTTATATGTTTTGGGAGGTTAAATTTTTGGGAGTAAGCAACAAATGTGAACATTAATTATATTAGGAATTTAAAGTGTGTTTACAACAGACTGACTTGAAAGGGAGGATTTATGGAATTAAATTGTGAAGCAAAGAGGATTAAGCAGCTTTATTCCTTTGAAATTACATAATTTGACTTACAGTATTGTTTTGTCCAATATACATAACAAAAGCTTCTTGTGTGGTCACTTTGTCTTCAGAAATAGAATATGGGATAAGTGACTTTTTGACGAAATCAACATTTACCAAGATATATGCTATAGAATACTAGTACTTTGGTATATTACTTTGTCTATGTTAAAAAACACTTTTATAGTCAAATTATTTGGAGCTGCATAGATTTTGAAGTCAACAGTTACTAAAACATACGCTATAGAATACTAGTACTTTGGTGTGTTATTTAGTTTATGTTAAAAACCCCTTTTATAGTCAAATTATTTGGAGCTGCATGGATTCTGAAAAAACATCAAATGAATGTCTTTGTGTTAGGATTACTGAGAATTTTTACAGATGTTATTGTGCATTGTAAAACCCTCGGAGGGTAGTATTTTCTAAAACAATTGCCCAAGTAGCTCCATTTTCAGGGATCATTTTATGGGCTAGTGCTTCATAGAAATTATGTACCCATAACAATGAGGGTAGTCTGGGGTAAAATTAATTAATATCCTGATTCATTTAAGTGACTTCTGAGGTAATATTAAAGAGCCCATAGAAAGACTGTGAAGGGCCTAAATGTTTATACCAATGATCCTAGGAAGATGCGTCAAAGCAGTGGCAAAGAATGGCAAAGAAGCTTCTTGAGGTTTTGCTCAGATTCTTCTGAACGCCTCCATTGGAGTAAAAAGGAATGCCTCAGAATGTAAATAAGTTAAAATGCTAAACCCAAGGGAAAAAGATGTGAAGGAATGTCGGCCAAATACCTGAACAATTCAAAGAGAACGTAAGACGTAGTTCCCTCTAGTACTCACTCCTGAGGAAGAGGAGCTTAGATCATGCAACCAGACTATCCTGGTGTCCCCAAAGTTTCTGGAGAAGCACAAAATGGTGCTGGTGAAGGAATGTACGTAAAGTAGGACTATAGCTTTCAGTGGGAGACAAGAAGAGGGGAAAGTTTTATTTCTATATAGATTTAAATTTCCTTTTTCTTTTCCATATTATTTAGAGGGTAGATTAAGGTAGGCATTAAGGGTCCCTTGGAATTGCGTGTTTAGCAATGTCCTACCTCTTGCAAAACCATCAAGTACCATGTAGTATGACCCCAGGAAAGTAGGCCAGAGCAGACTACTGAGACCTCCCTGCTGTTTAGGCCTGGCCTAATAAGGTGTTTAGGTGTCTCCAGATTTATCAATTCTCTAACCCAATTTACCAGGGTAAGCTCATATAGGAACTTGGGACTGATCCTAGGTCATGAATAAACTTATATCTGTACTTAGAGTGGCTTTTTGCATTATATATCCCCCAAATCAAGTGGGTTGAGGTATTTGGTGCCCTCAGAGCAATGTAGTAATTTTTTAATCCCTTCGTTCTTTCTTAGAGACTTCACTAACAAATAGAGGTTGACTTTCTATTTCCTTAAAATCTATTTTAAGTGTTTCTTGGAGCCAGAGCAAATATTGGTAGGAGCTTCTTCTTTATTTTCTCATATCAATTGATCCTATTTACCCATAAGTTCTTACATATAAAAGATCAGCAACAGTGCTTATGGGGACATTAAAAGCTTCTCAAACATTTGAGCTGCCCCTTTGGAAAAACTGTAATTAACAATTACAGATGAGGTTATTCCCAGCTTAGGTGGAGGGTGAAAAAGAATTGCTTTGTTTGTTTTCCAGTTGTAGAACACATTCATTACTTATTTTACTATGAATAGAATTTAACTAAACAGAATAATGACTTATTTCAGTAAATTTTAACTGTACTACTAAAGTCCTAAGGGTTCAGTAGGGAAGCCTCACAGACTTGGTGGTAAGAGAGAGAAATGGCTAGCAGTCCACCCTGCACATACCACCACACTGCTTCAAACTGGGAGGTTGAACTTCTATTTGTCTGATATATTCACATTTTGGACTTTCGCAAAAGATTTTATGAGGAAACGTTTCTGCTAATTACAAACAATTTTAGACAACAACTAATTGCATTAATTTTGAGGGTCCCAAAATCAGACATTGTCTGACCACACTGAAAGTAAGATGAACAACATCAGAGTAGGCAGAAATAACAAGATCTTGTGTTATTGTGAAATTCATCTGCTAATAATGTTTCTATACTATGCTCAAGAATATCACCTTTCACTTGGACTTATTTACTCTTTTTAAAACACAATGCTAACAAGTTGGTTGTGTGTGTTTATGTATGTGTGTATGTGTTTTCCACTTAAAGGAGCAACCTAAAAGAAATAACCATTCATAGCAGGCTGGCAATCTCACTCAAAATATAGCCTAAAAGCAGGGAAAGAACCAGAACATGCACCAAAAAGGGAAAAGAAAGGCAAAAAGTTACAGAATTCTGTGACTATTTTGTGTAGGAAGGAAAAGTGCTATATAAGCACTGTTAAAACCTGAGGGGCTCACTATTTAATAGTGAAGTCTAAATAGTTGAGATGAAAATAGTAATACTTACTCATTAAGTAATAGTTGATTATGAATTAGTTCAATGGAGAGAAAAATTTTAAATTAAAGAGCCAACTTTCAAATTCCAAATTGTTATTATGAAGTTTGTGCTTTTTGTTAAGTCATTTAAGCTCTCTGAAACTCAGTTTTTTGGTTTTTAAACAATTTTAAAATAATCTTTAAAAAATGATAATATATCCTGAGGTGTGGGCAAGATTATGGGGTAGGAAGACCCTGAGCTAACTCTGCCCACAGGTACAGAGAAATTACAACTATTTACAGGACAACTATCTATGAAAGTCACCTGAAGACTAGCAGAAAAGATTTTCCACAACTAAAGATACAAAGAAGGAACCACAACAAGACAGGTAGGAGGGGTAGAGATGTAGTATAGTCAAGACCCACACCCACAGATAGGTGACACACAAACAGGAGGATTATCACAATTCCAGAGGTTCTCCCCAAGGAACGAGGGGTCTGAATTCTACATTGGGACCCGCTACCTGCATGTCCTACACTCCCAGGAAAATGAGTGCCCAGAACATCTGGCTTTGAAGGCCTGCAGGGCTTGTGTAATAGGAGAGCCAGAGGGCTATAGGAAACAGAGACTCCACTCTTAAAGGGCTCATGCAAAGTTTCACATGCTTTGAGTTCCAGTACAAAGGCAGTAATTTGAAAGGAGCCTGCGTCAGATTCGTTTGCTGATCTTGGAGAGCCTCACAGAGAGAGAGGAAGCAACGCGGATTCCCCTTGGGAACATAGATGCTGGCAGCAAACATTCTGGGGAGCTTGTTCTACCATGAGGATGCTGGTGATGACAAGCACAATTTTGGAAACCTCCCTCCAGCCTTGAAGTGCCAGGGGCTTACCCACCCACCAGCAGGCAGGCACCAGTCTCTAGAGATCTGGGGCTCTGCAACCAGCTGCTCCGGGTCCCAACCCCTCCTGCCAACAGGCTTTCACCAGCTCTAGGACTCCCCAGGTTGCACAGCAGCCACACTGGGACCTGGTCCTATCTACCAGCAGGAAGGCACCAGCTCCGGGACCTGCTGAGTCACACAGCCAGCCATGCCAGATCCTGGGCCTACCTACCAGTGGGCTGGCAGTCACCATATGAGTTACGGCTTGGCAGCCAACTGGCCTGGGGGCCAGCCCTGCCTACCAGTGTGCCCACAGTAGTTGGTTCCACCACAACAGAAGGGCCCACACAGTCAACACAGGGGGCACCCCTAGAGCATACAGCTCTGGTGACCAGAAGGATGTGGGCTGCTGAGCCCCATAGGATGTCTCCTACATAAGGCCACTTCTCAAAGATTGGAAAACACAACCAACTTACATAATACATAGAAATAAATGTATAGAGATAGGCAAAATGAAGAGACAAAAGAATATGTTCCAAATGAAGGAACAAGACAAAACCCAAGAAGAACTAAGTGAAGTGGAGATAAGTAATCTACATGATAAGGAGGTCAAGGTAATGATCATGAAAATGCTCAGTGAACTTGGGAGAAGAATGAATGATCACGTTGAGAAGTTAATAAAGAGTTAGAAAATATAAAAAAGAATCAAACAGAGCTGAAGAATACAATAACTGAAATAAAAAATACACTAGAAGGAATCAGCAGGAGATTAGATAATACAGAGGAATGATCAGTGAACTGGAGACCGAGTAGTGAAAAATCACCCAAGCTGAACAAAAAAGAAAAAAAGAATTTTAAAAGATGGGGACAGTTTAAGAGACCTCTGGGATAAGATCAAGCATACTAACATTCACATTATAAGGGGTCCTAGAAGGAGAAAAAAGAGAAAAAAGCAGAGAACATATTTGAAGAAATAATAGCTGCAAACTCCCCTAACCTGGAAAAGGAAACATGCATCTATTTCTGGAAAGTACAGAGAGTTCCAAACAAGATGAACCTAAAGTGGTTTACAGCAAGAAACATTATAATTAAAATGACAAATATTAAAGACAAGAAGAGAATCTTAAAAGCACCAAGAGAAAAGCAACTAGTTACATACAAGAGAACTCCCATAAGACTATGTGCTGAATTTTCAGCAGAATCTTTGTAAGCCAGAAGGGAGTGGCATGATAAATTCAAGGTAATGAAAGGAAAAAACCTACAACCAAGAATAATCTAATTGGAAAACATATCATTCAGATTTGAAGAAGAGATAAAGAGTTTTACAGGCAAGCAAAGGCTAAAAGAGTTCAGCACCACTAAACCAGCTCTACAAGAAATGTTAAAGGGATTTCCCTAAGTGAAGTAGAAAAGACCACAACTAGAAATATGAAAATTATGAAAGTAGAAATCTCATTGGTAAAAGCAAACATACAGTAAATGTAGTAGATCAACCACATAAAGCTAGTAGGAAAGTTAAAAGACAAGGCAGTAAAATCATCTATATCAACAATAAGTATTTAAGGGATACCTAAAACAAAAAGATGTAAAAGTTGATGTCAAAAACATTAAACATATATAGAGAGAGAGAAAGAGAGAGATAAGTATATATAAGCCTCATGATAATCACAAACCAAAAATCTATAATAGAGACACACATAAAAGAGAAAGAAATCCAAACATAACACTAAAGATTTTCATCAAATCATAAGGGAATAGAGCAAAAGAAGAAGAAAGGAACAGAAAAGCAGTACAAAACAACCAGAAAACAATTAACAAAATGAAAATAAACACATACCTATCAATAATCACCTTAAATGTAAGGGAATTAACTGTTCTAGTCAAAAGACATAGAGTGGCTGAATGGATTTAAAAAAAAAAAATGAAAAGCAAGACCCATATATACACTGCCTATAGGAGACTCACTTCAGATCTAAAGACACACATAGACTGAACAGGAGAGGATGGAAAAAGGTATTCCATGCAAATGAAAATGAAAAGAAAGCTGGGGTGTACTCATAACAGACAATTTAGACTTTTTTTAAAATTTATTTTTAAAAAACCACTTTATTGAGGTATGATTGCTCAAAGTGCATTAAACACTTCATACATTAGACACATTTTTATGATGGTATATTTTAGAGCTACTTACTTCTTTTTAAATCCATGTATTATAATTTATTTAACCAAACCCCTGTAGGTGGGCTGTTGAGCTTAATTGAATTAACAAACAAATCAAGCTGAGCAATGTGCAATATTGCCCATTCAGGCTGGAGTTGCAAAAATGAAATATTTTCCTCCCTTTCATCTAAGTCTACACAGCTCTGGCCCCCACATTTTAGCAATTGAAAAAGTAATTAATTCTGACTGTTGGTCAGAAAAATGCACCTTCCAGAGCATTCTAGGAAGTCAGGCAGAGGGCAGCTTGCCAGGACACAGCCCTTCCAGTGGGAGTAGCATTCTGAACTCTTGAACGTAAACTGCTGGCAGTATTTACTCCACTTTGAGTTACTCAAAATAGACTTTAAAATAAGACTGCAACAAGAGATGAAGAAAGACATTACATAATGATCAAGGGATCAATCCACAAGATCAAATAATTGTAAATATACATGCACCCAACATAGCAGTACCTACATATATAAGGCAAATATTAACAAAAATAAAGGGAGAATTGACAATAACACAATAATAGTAGAAGACTTTAACACCCCAGTTGCATCAACTACCAAAACTGAGTCAAGAAGAAATAGAAAATCTGAAAAGGCCTATACCAAGTAAAGAGACTGAATTAGTAATCAAAAGCTTTCCACAAAGAAAATCCCAGGACAAGATTTTTCACTGGTACCTTCTACCAAACATTTAAGGAATATTTACCATCAATTGTTTACAGATTTTTCCAAAAATTAGTAGAGAAGAAAACACTTCACAGTGCATCCTGTGGGACTATTATTAACCTGATACCAAAATCAGACAAAGACAACAGAAGAAAACTACAAACTTATATCTCTTATGAATACAGACATGAAAATTCTTAACAAAATAATTGATAACAAATCTAGCAACATATAAAAGGCATGATATACCATCACCAAGTGGGATTTACCACAGGAATGCAAGATTGGTCCCACATATGAAAATCAATGTCATATACCATATTAATAAAATAAGGGATTAAAAACCACATAATAATCTTAATACACTAAGAACGGCGTTTAACAAAATCTAACACTTTTGCATGATGAAAACACTCAGCAAACTAGTAATATAAAAGGACTTCCTCAACCTGATTAAGGACATCTCTGAAAAACCTACAATAATATCATACTTAATGGTGACATACTGAAATCATTCCCCTAAAATTAGGAACAAGAAAAGGATGCTCTCTCTTACCACTCTATTCAATATTGAACTGGAAGTTCTAGTCAGGGCAAATAGGCAAGAAAATAAAAGACATCCATATTGGAAAGGAGGAAGTAAAACTATCTCCATTTTCAGATAAATCTTATATATAGAAATTACTAAGGAATACACACACCACACACACACACAACTTGAACCAATAAATGAGTTCAACAAGGTGGAAGGATATAATATCAATATATGAAAATAAATTGTATTTCTATACAGTAGCAATGAACAATCCAAAAACAAAATTGAGGAAAATGATTCCATTTACAGTAGCAATAAAATGAATAAAATATTAGGAATAAATTGAACAAAAGAAGTGAAAGTCTTCTGCACTGAAAACTATAAACATTATCAAAGGAAATTAAAGAAGACCTAAATAAAGGCATCCTGTAATCATGATTTGGAGGACTTACAGCTGTGAAGATGGCAGTACTTCCCAAATTGATCTATAGATTCAATGCAATCCCTATCACAATCCCAGCTGACTTTTTGCAGAAAGTTAGGACAAGTTTATCCTAAAATTCATATGGAAATTCAAGTGACCCAGAATAGTCAAAACAATCTAGAAAAAGAAGAAAAAGTTGGAGGATTCACATTTCCCAATTTCAAAACTTAATGCAAAGCTATGATAACCAGGACTGTATGATTCTGGCATAAGAATAGATATACAGATAAATGGATTAGAATTGAAAGTCCAGGAGTAAAAACATACCTTTATGGCCAACTGACTTTTATCAAGGGTGCTATCATAATTCAAATGGGAAAAGAATAGTCTTTTCAACAAATGGTGTTAGCACAACTGGATGACTACATGCAAAAGAATGAAGCTGGACATCTAACTCACACTATATCAAAGATTTTAAAACCTGAAAGTATAAACTTCTTAGAAGAAAACATTGATCTAAATCTTTGTGATCTTGAGTTGAGCAAGTATTTCTCTGATTTGATCCACTGCACAAACTACTAAAGGAAACCAGAATATGTCACCCCAAAATATGCATTTTGATATAAAATTATTTTAAACTGAATGCAATTAAGAAGTAGCAAATGCATTAAAATATCTCCCTTTTCTGCCTAAAGGCAGGATATAAGTTTTCCTTTTACTGGAGACAGACTCATCAGTGCAGAGAAGGTACCCTTATACCTTTCTGGTGGGAATGTAATATAGTGAAGCTGCTTTGGAAATCAGTTCCTCAAAAAGTTAAACATAGAGTTACCATGTGACTCCACAATTCCACTTCAAGGTATTCACTGTTGACCTGAAGCCAATGGACTGACAGATATTTCTCCAGCCAAGATGCATTTATTTGGGATCAGAAGAGAATTGCAATTCAGGGTCTGCAACCATGGCAAGTCATGTGTAAGTTCCCACATGGCAAGGGAAGAAGAACATTTTTATAGAGGGGAAAAGGAAGTGGGGAGGGCGATAGTGAACAAAGAGTCCCTGACTTTTCATTGATTGAGTCCTTGCCAGGAAAGAAGAGAGTCTCTGCTTCCTGTTGGGCTCTGCTATTGTCTCAGGGTGTGAGAGCTCCCTCTTCTGGCCCATCAACTCTATTTGAAATACTGAGGTTTCTGTTCATTAATTTTTGACAATACCCAAGAGAAATGAAAACACATGGTCACACAAAAACATGTACATAATTGTTCTTAGCATCATTATTTGCAATAGGCAAAAAGTAGAAACAACCCAAATGTCCATCAACTAATAAACAGATAAACAAAATGTGGTCTATCTACACAATGAAATATCATTCAGTCATAGAAAAAAATAAACTACAGGTACATGTTATAGCATGGATGAATCTAAGAACATTATGCTAAGTGAAAGAAGCCAGACACAAAAGATCATATATCATATGATTCCATTTATATGAAATTTCTAGAATAGGTAAATCTATAGAAACAGAAAGTAGTGGTTGCCAGGGGTTAGAGGAAGGGTGGAATGGGGAGTGATTGGTAATAGACGTAGGGTTTCTTTTGGGGGTGATGAAAATGTCCCAGATGTTTGCAGAAGCTTGTGAATATGCTAAAACCCACTTAATTGAATACTTTAAAAGGGTGACTATTATGGTAAGGTATGTGATGATATACATAAAAGAAAAATGATGGCAAACCAGATACATTACTCACCTTCACCATTAACTACTGTGGTTACTGAAGACAGCGTTGACAGCAGAGATGTTTCTAAGAGTTCCTTGCTGGTAGATCCTAGATAGATGACATTATTATTAATTACAATTTCATCTCACCTGTCATGGAGTAAAGAAACGTAAGTCAAATCTGAAGGTGAATCAAAGTCCTTCTATAGGTACTGGGTAAACCTTTGTCTATATTTTTCCATTTTCCAGCTTCTTTTGTCCAAGGTGAAGAATGTAAGTACTGAATGCTTGGGTGGCCCGATAAACACACACACACACACACACACACACACACACTTTTGTATGAGAGGTCCCAAAAGCAAATTTCTACTGCAGATTGTTACTTAGGTCTCTTTAAAAGTGAATTATTTAAAATCATTTTATTTTTCCCAGTGGGAAAAATTACCTGGTCAATAGGACCTAAGAGTAATGTGCCTTTTTTTCCCAAAATAAGATTTCATTTTGTTGATTTAGTTGTGGCTTTGAAACTTCCAATAAACATAAATAATAAAGGAACTAGCAAACTCCTGTAATTAATTAACTTTTTTCATTTATGAAACAATCCACTGATTTCCCACTCTGTACAAAGCCCTCTCCTAGGCTTCTGAGGGCAGTAACTAACCCTTAGTCACCTCTTTTTTCCCATGCCCCTCCCCCCACTCCCTGCAGTTGCCGCATGCTCCGACTGGCCCTTAGTCATCTTTTTAATCTTCATCGTATGAAGAATAATTCCTTGCGTAGAGTGAGCATGTAGTAAATGTTGTTTCAGATACGATGGCACTCATACAGGACAGGGGGACCAATAAAAGGATAAAGATCTGCTTTAAGTAGTGAACACAACTTACTGATTTGCTACTCATGGTAGCATTCCCTTTTCTCTTAAAACATGTTAGAATGTCCTTTTGTGATTAGGGCAAGGGTTCTATTTTTACTATGTGACATTCATAAAATCTTGGTTCTTATATATACACATGCTGTGTTTGAGGGAGGAGACATTTGGCTCTGCACAGTTTACCTAGTACTTTATTTTTTTATATCTTTATTGGAGTATAATTGATTTACAATGTTGTGTTTAGTTTCTGCTGTACAACAAAGTGAATCAGCTATATGTATACATACATCCCCACATCCTCTCCCTTGTGAGCTTCCCTCCCACCCTCCCTATCCCACCCCTCTAAATTGTCACAAAGCATCCAGCTGATCTCCCTGTGCTATGCAAACAAAGCAACTGACAAAGGAAACAACTGACAAAAGATTAATCTCCAAAATATACAAGCAGCTCTGTTATGAATACAGTTTCACCTTGTTAGCTGTGCTGCTTAAGTGGGGAACTGGAATATTTAGAAAGATATTTTTATGACTGAGAAATGACAGTTTTTTCTTCTCTAAAAATAAACTTTGTATATGTAACCATCACAATAGGATCATTCCCAAACAGGAAGTGACCCAAAGCGATATCATCGAAGAAGCCCACTGTGATCTTATGGTTTTGTATTCAACCCAAAATAACACATGAGTTTCAAAATAGTGAAATAACCTAGACCTTCATAACACAGATATGAGATTCCCAAATTATTTTCCTATGATTAATTTATATGGGTGCTACTAATTTAATTTGTTAAAGTTAAAGTAAATTTCATGAAGAGTTAATCCTACCTTTAGTAGATATTTCAACTGTTGAATTCTCTGCAACATTTGGTGTTGACGTTGTGTTTGATGTTGGTACAGATGTTTTTGTTGCAGAAGTTGATGATAATACAGGAGTGGTTGTATTTTTGACTTCTGAAAAAAGTAAATTGTGTTAAAGCAGTTGCAGTAAAATTTACATTTATTTTGCCAATCAACAGCCTAGTATATTTAAACAAAGTAAACTGTATGTATACTACTGCATCGGGTATGGTTTTGGAATTAATTTTCTAATTGTAATGAATTCAGCCTTGATTTCAGTATTCATACACTAACTCCATCTGCTTCTCACCAATGGCATGAATTTTTAAGATGGTTGGCAGAAGCAGTCTGTGGTTCTGAAACAAAATAATATCTGACAGAACTAGTGAGGAATAAATGTATGAGTTTGAAACTTAACAATATTTGTAATCCAACTAAACTAACATTGTCCAATGAAATAATTAAATAGGCACTCTCTGGGCAGTGGATATTTTACTGAATGTTTTAGAGCATGTTAAAGTTACTAAATACTAAAATCTCAGTATTAGTGCATCTCTTTTTGGTACATAGCATTTCTCTCTCTCTCTCTCTCTCCATATACTACATATATATTCTAAAGAGACAATAAATTTTAATGAAATTCAATAATTGCAACAAGCCTACATTCTTGGGGATAGAGCCACCATAAATCTGCCTTTTCAAATGACGTATTTCTCTCAAAGGCACAAAAGTGAAGACAATACATTGTTATGTATATTATATATTTATTTTTAATAATTATTTTTTGGCAATAGAAAACCAATATCTTACAGTAATTCTTAAAACTTCCATTGCAATATTATTTTTTAAAAGTGAAGTATGTAGGATTTAGTTCTCAGTGATCTATGGAAAGATTTGTTTCATATAATATTATTGTAACTTATTGGCATTTATATATTTTTTAATTCTGCATTTGTTGGATTTGTCTCTGTATACTCACTGTTATGTTGCAGATCAAAAACCAGCAAACAAATGTTTACAAAGGATGTGGAAAAAATATTCCTGTTCATGGAAAGTACTATTTTTATGTTGTTACTTTGTATACAGAACAGTTGACCCTTTAACAACTTGGGGGTTAGGGGCGTCTTCCTTCCATGCGATAGAAAATCCAATTATAACTTATATGTGGCCCTTCCTATCCAAGGTTTCTCTGCATCCAAAGATTCAAACAACTTCAGATTGTAGCACTGTAGTATTTATTATTGAAAAAATCTGCGTATAAGTGGACCCACGCAGTGCAAACTCATGTTACTTAAGGGTCAGCTGTATACAGAGTCAGTACAACAGGTAGTTGAGAGGATGGACTTTGAATAACAAAGACTCATGTTCAAATCCCAGTCAAACTGAGTATGTCATTACAGTAATTGTATGTCATTTGTATGACTTCTCAACTTTAAATTTCATCCAAAATTTTCCTCTTTGAATCTGAGAAAAAAAAAATCTTTCAACTCATTGAAAAGCAGTATTTGAGATGTCATGAGATAGAGTGTACTTCCTGGTTTCTTTTTAGACTTGAGGGGCTTGGGAGTGTTAGTGCTTAGCGCTGACTTTGTTTACAGACAGCTCACAGAAATTGCTTGATGTATGCAGCACATACCGATGTGTTCCGCACATACAGGAATGACAGAACTGCTTTTTCACGGGCCTTACCGAAATCAAGTCAAAAGCTTTTTTCACCTCTGGAGAAACACTTCACACCCTTGGTCTTACTCCCATCCTCTCCTTCCCCTCAATACTCAACAGAGAAAAGGAACACAGTGTGTATGAGGTTACCTTTTCTCTATTAGTCATTTTATTCTCACTATTTTTCTTTCTGTCCTAGAGTCCATGATGTAACACTAATTTCTAAGTTTAAATTGAGATTGAAGAAGAAGTTATTTGAAGAGGCAGATACCCCATGGACTGGAAATTTCCCCAGTAAATAACTTGAATGATCTCTCTCTGTTGACTTGCTAAATAGCAACAACCTTAATTTCTGAGTATAATCAACAACTCCAGAGATATTTTTCATATTTCTTTCCTCCCTCCCTTACTTTTTTCTTTCCTTTTTTGCTTCCACACATACTTATTGGGGAACTAATATGAAAAGCATGATTAGATAATGAAAAAGACTCTATGTTGCACCACATAGTATCACCCTTGAGTAGCTTTTTTTTTTTTTTTTTTGCTGTACGCGGGCCTCTCACCGCTGCGGCCTCTCCCGCTGCGGAGCACAGGCTCCGGACGCACAGGCTCAGCGGCCATGGCTCACGGGCCCAGCCGCTCCGCGGCACATGGGATCCCCCCAGACCGGGGCACGAACCCGTATCCCCTGCATCGGCAGGCGGACTCTCAACCACTGCGCCACCAGGGAGGCCCTTGAGTAGCTTTTAATCTGGTAGGGAACATAATGCCTATACACAATAAATAATAAAGAATATTCTGTATGAGTTGTGTAGACCAGTGTTTTTCAAACTTCAGATTATGATACAATTGAAGAGTAATTTAAGTCTATTTAATACATTGCAGCCAGAGCTTTTTTTTCCAAATGAAAGAGAAAAGAGGCAATATTAGATTAATACTGCAAATAATGAGGGTAAGTATTGTTTCATGAAGCTTTTGTTTAGCATTGTGTGTGCATGTGTGTGTGTGTGTGTTTGAGAATGAAATGTGTGTTAATGCAAAATGTATCTCTTACTGTGATTCCAGCTAAAAATGTGAAAACTGTGGGACAAGAAAAAATTGGGGCAAGAATTTATAAGATAAAAAATGACCGCCCTGCTGGCATGAGCAAGGAATACTTCATGAGAGAGTTGACATAGGGGCTGGAGCTTGAAGAGTGAGTAATATGGTGACACAGGAAGAGGAAAGAGCATGAGTGAAGGTCTGAAGTGGGAGAGTGAGAGGTATTTGAGGGCACTGCAAAGAGCTCTGTTTGGCTGGATTGCTGTGTCCTATGACAGGACATGGTGGATGTGTCTGGTAAAATTCTGGAGACCAGATTGTAAAGGACTTTGAACACCAAGCCAGAGACTTGGGACTTTATCCACGAGTCTGTGGGGAGTCATGGGAAGTGACCAAATGGAAATTCAAACGTAGGAAACACGATGGGGAAATAAGTGGGGCAGAGAATGAGAAGATACCAGTTGAACAGAATTGAAAGCCGCCATTTTTATGTTTACCAATGTGGTCGGCCCTCTTGAAGTCATCATGTGAGGTCGGTGAGTTCTCATCCATACAATGACTTGAGGCAAACTACAACAAGACACATTTCTAGCTACTTATGTGGTAAGGTTGAAATGTGCTGTAAGGCTTCTCCTCCTCACCGCCCTTCTACACATTTGGCCACGGATTTCCCTGAGTAAAGCCTTAATCCATTAGCACTCATCAATGTCTCCATTACTAGTTCTTCAGATTGTTCAACAGAAAGTATTCCCTCTTTTGGCAAGGACTGACAAACAACCCCTAAGAATACTGAGTGTCACTATGTGCCAGGTAGTATGTGAGTACTTTCCATGGATTATATCATTTAATTCTAAGACCCTATAATGTTTATACTCTTAACACCATTTTACAGATGAGGATCAAAAATGGTAAGCAACTTGTCCCTATTATACACTAGGAAGTAATACAGTTGGAATTTGAATCCAGACACTTTTGACTCCAGAGAAGATACCCTGAACCATCACACATCTGGCCATGGGAAGCTGGCTCCATGCCAAGCCACATACCCCCACTCCACCTGCTTTCTGCCTTTGACGGAGTGTGATATTAAAAATGTGGAAGTGACTAGATGCACCAGTGTTTTACCTCTACGTGCCTAGGATGAGGAAACAGGCAAAATACCTCACTGTTTTTTTTTTTTCTTTTTTAATAACAAGCATTCATACTGTCATGTACATATACATAAACACATGTAAAATGTTTTCATATTAGACTGAAAGCTTTAAAATATTTCCAATCTTTTAAAACTATTTACAATTGAAAAATAAAAATAGAGATTTACTGAGTTAAAAAAAATTCTGCAAATAGAAACTTTCCTCATACGGTGGAAAAGAAGTATTCCCTGTAACTACCACTGTTGAAGGTTTTATTGACCAGGATTCAAGTAACCATCAGTTATGCTTTTACTGTATTATCTGTAAATCTCTTCTAGGTCTGATTTGATCTCGTAATAAACCATTGAGGAAAATGGTTAATTCTGAAGTGTTTTCTCTTCAAAGGACACTGTGAGGTAGCATTTTCCCTCTCTTTATCTCCAAAATGATTAAAGAATAATTTAACAAGGAGACCTGTGCTTCACAGCTTTGCTTGTGCCAAACCAGATAGTGCTACTCTTGGGAGAAACAGATGGCATTTCATCCTGACTCTACCCTATATCCATACACTCCAACTGAGAGAGCACAAGGGATGCCATAACACCAGTTTCCTGCACTATGAAAGGATGAAGCATTATTGGGATTTTAATAAAATAACTATTTTAATTATAAAAATCATAAGAACTTTGAGAGTTCAGTTTATGGCTAGAAACCAAGATTCATACTTTCTCCTGTTTTCACATAATCAAGTCATCGACTCCAATCTTCTCAGACATGCTTTGTAATTACATTTAGAGGTAACTCACAAATAGTCTCTAAGAGTTAGAATTTCATCCATCCTCATAAGGAGCAATTGCTTCTCCAGCTTTCTTTTTCCCTACCAATTCTGTTTCTAAAGTCCACTGAAAATCCACTACTAAAGAAGATTGATCTTGCTTCTTCTAGATCAACACAAATACTGAATGACAGTAACTTAGAATTCTAGAACTTGAGATCTGGAAAGAACTTTTCAAAAAGATCTTAATGTAATAGAAGTTCTACATTTTATAGCTTAGCAAATGTATGAGTTTAAGGTAGTTTCAAAAGATCATAGCACCAATTAGTAAAAAGTTAATTTTTCTAATTCTACCACTTGGGTACGTGGAATGCAATTGTGGCAGAGATAGTGCTGAAGTTTCCCTTTGAAAATATTTACTTTGCCAGTTTTAACCATAAACACAATTTCAGAAGAAGGTTTTAAGTTCTTTAAGGAAACAGAAGAATAGTTTCTTTAGAAATATATAATTACAGTAAATTCAAAATGCTAACTACTAAATGGTCTTATAAACCTTCAAAGTACCATTATTAGGTAATAATCTCATCACCTAGATCAACTGCTCTATGGAATTGAAGGTAAAGTAGCTAATTTTATATTTCAATAGCTTACAACATACAATTTCTACTATTTCATATTGTCTTCATGCAATGCCATCTCCCATATATGCCACCCCTTAGGCTTTTAGGAACTTTATACAGATTTTATCTTGAAATAAAGTAATTGTCAATTTTCAGTTGTCATTTGTGGTTGCTTCTCACCTATGTATCATGGCTCATAGTGAATAGAGATCCACTTCTTAACGTTTGTGTGTGATGGCAATGCACAAATTGGGGTATTATAAATAGTGAGAAGGTCCTTTTTCATAGTACTTTGTCAGTAGTTGCTAGCATTATAATTTTTGTTCAACATATACCCTATATCTTCTTTGTCAGAAAAGAAGTAGCAAAGAATTAGCAAAGTTAAGTGGAAAATTTCAATTTTCCCTCACACATTAAAAATATATTAAAATGTTAATTACATAGTATAATATACAAAAATTTATATATAAGTAAAATATATTTCTATAGTAATATAATAAAAATAAATAAATGAAATATGATACCACTTTCTATATTCCCATCAAAAGAGAGCCTTCATGAAATACAAGGCACCAACTCCTTTTGATTATCAGTGTCATAGCAACACGTTTTTCCATTAATGGTGATCCTTGCTCTTTTATACAGCACAGGTCACTTTGGTTCATTGCCAACCAAATTAAATGAAGTTAATTTTTTTCCTCAATCAAAAGAAAACAACAATTATTACGTGATGATGTATTCCTGATGACTTCTACTTGCATTGATCTAAAAATTTCATGATATCCTATATGAAATGTATAAGTAAACTACTAGCCAATGAGTTACATACCTCAATAAACATTTACTAAGCATTTATTTCAATAAGACCTAAGCAAAAATTAAAAATATGTTTTTCCTAGAGGATCTTAGACTTTATTTTGATACTCAAGCTATACATGCATGAAACACCTATAAGGTTATGCTAAGGTGCCATATAAAAATGGTGCTGTAGGGCTTCCCCAGTGGTGCAGTGGTTGAGAGTCCGCCTGCCGATGCAGGGGACACGGGTTCGTGCCCCGGTCCGGGAAGATCCCACATGCCGTGGAGCGGCTGGGCCCGTGAGCCATGGCTGCTGAGCCTGCGCGTCTGGAGCCTGTGCTCCGCAATGGGAGAGGCCACAACAGTGAGAGGCCTGCGTACCGCAAAACAAACAAACAAACAAACAAACAAAAAATGGTGCTGTATAATTAATACTATGCATAGCTCGTTGTATACAAGTGAAATCAAAGTAAGGTGATGTCTCTCTATGTGCCTAGGATAACGAGAATCATTTTCTCCGTGGAACAGATTTCAAAAGGAATCAGATAAATGAGCACAAGAAGGAAAGAAAAATCATGCTTCATGGTAGAAAAAGAAGAAAGGATAGTCAAAGAGGAGGGCAAAGACAATAGTGCCAAATAAAACAGAGGCTATATAACATAAGGCCTGAAATGGGGCCTTGGGGATATTAGACACTTAAAAATAGAATCTTTTGGGAGAGGAAAACAGAAAAATTTAATTTTCAATGAAAACATCAGAGCTAGTGGCAACTCAAAAAAAAAAAGGATTTGAAGTTTACTTTTTCAATTAAGGCTAACAAAATACTGTAGCGAGCACAAAAGGTTTTAGAATGCTTACCTTTCCTAGGTGGGATGAATTTGGGGGATAAGTTAGAATAAAGATGCAGATGTAGAGAATGGACTTGAGGACACGGGGAGGGGGAAGGGTACGCTGGGACGAAGTGAGAGAGTGGCATGGACATATATACACTACGAAATGTAAAATAGATAGCTAGTGGGAAGCAGCCACATAGCACAGGGAGATCACCTTGGTGCTTTGTGACCACCTAGAGAGGTGGGATAGGGAGGGTGGGAGGAAGACGCAAGAGGGAAGGGATATGGGGATATATGTGTATGTATAACTGATTCACTTTGTTATAAAGCAGAAACTAACACAGCATTGTAAAGCAATTATACTTCAATAACGATGTTAAAAAAAAATAAAAATAAAAAGAAGATCTCTCTCACAGAGAGGAAAATACGCAGGTAAGTGGGAGAGAGCTATGCCTTAAAGACGAATCCCCTCGGGTTGCCAGCCATCTGTGAGGTGGGGAAGGAGTGCCAGGCCTGGCAGGCTCGAGCATGGACAGGTGTCTCAGCCACCTGGCCCCTCTGGGGTGAACGGGAAGGCAGCAGTACATTGGTGAATTTCTTAAACAGAAAACAACAATATCTGCAAAATGGACCTGAGAATCCAAGGTGTTCTGGCTAACACACAGGTGGAGGCTCCCAAGGCAAGTTTCCTCCATTCACCCACGTGTCAGGTTTGAAATTATGGGGCAATGCAGGTATTTTTCCTTTACAAAATAACTGTGATTCTTTAAAACTCAGGTTGCCTAATAACGAGATATTTGAGATTGTGGACTCTATTATAAGGGGACTTTTTGTATACTGTATCAGGTTTGGAAAGTTTCAGCTCTTTGAAGTATAAAAAAGCAAAGGTTATATTTAATATTTATAGGTGTGGGAGTATTAGGGGAAAGGAGTGACCTGGCCATACTCCTGGGCTCTTAGATCAACCATCCCCAGATCCTTCCCACCATGCTCTGCTCTGACCCCAGAGAGGAGCTGTGGTTGTGTGGCTCAAAAAGCATCTTCCCAGGAAACAAGATGCTTAGGCTTTGCAGGTTCTTGTCGGCACCAGCAAACCTTACAAGCAAGTCTCTTGGGCTTGTCTCAGGAGGGGGATCAATCCAGGGCCCTCTCGGTCCTGGGAGGAACAGCGCTGCTCTGTCCTTTCTCTGGGCTCCACACAGGGGCAGTGATAACGGAGGAGGAGTGGTCCTCTTCTGTCTCTAATGGCACCCCCAGCTTTCCTCTGAGCTTAGAATGTCACCACTTGAAATCCTGGGTCTTCACTACAGACTCTCCTGGCATTTCTTCAGGAACAGGAAAGGCCTCACTAGACACTTTCCACCAGCAGTGACATTAGAAGAGTGATGGACATACATGAAATGACACCACGGGAGGTGGAAGGACACACAGCCTTGGCAATTGTGACATCAGCTAATTATGTAACTGTGTGAGCCACTTCACCACTTTGGGCCTCAGTTTCCTCTCTATGAAAAGTGTCTGTTGAACAAAATCTCTTCAACTATAAAATTATATTACCTGTAAGATTAAATTACAATGTAAATATCCATTATGGCAAATAATTAAGCATAAGTTGCATTTCTACATACCAAGAAGGGGGCTTGTACTTTAGCAGTTATATACAAAGGCTTTATAGAATTATAAACTCATCACCTGGGAGAAATCTAAGCCCCAAAAGGCATTCTGTATTACAAGGGAGAAAATGATTATGTTTATTTGCAATCTGATAATGTTACCTGGACAAAATGTATTTCCCTTTAGGGTGTTAGTCTACCCAGAAATAGAGAAAATGTGAAAGACAAAGTTTGGAATAGATATTTGGAATACTTTGTGTTGAAACTTTTTCTTTACATAGCAGAACAAATGATGAAATATTTTATATAGGGAAGCTAGTATCTACATGAAAGAATAGAGCTCATATACAATAAGCTAGACAGCTCCTTCTCAGCAATGTGTGTGTGTGGGTCTGTGTGTGTGTGTTCATGTCTACACTTAATGAGTGACAGCTGAGTTTGTAAAAAAAGTCTACAGTATTGCATTTGAAGCTAGAAAATGATATTTGGCTGACTTTGAGATGTCATATTTATCATCGCATCTACTCTATTTTTGTCTTCTCTAAGTGTAAAGAAAAACTCTCTGATTTTAAATGCTTTTTAATTTGTATCTGTTGAAAGATGGTAAATTCAGTTATTAAGGGGTAAAATACAAGGACAAAAAGTTATTTCTATCTTCTGAAAAGTCAAAGACAATCTTTTCTTGCCCTAAAAAGCATTATTTGAAGTGACAAAAAACTTTAAATGACAGACATTCCAAGAACACAAACATGTGTAATAATAATTGCTTTCACTGACATCATTTGATTTTAACAATTTCATAGAATAGTAGAACAGACAATACTGTTATCTTCATTTTATAGATGAAGAAACTGAGGTCTGATTGTGACTTGCCAAGAGTCACAGTAGAAGGTGTTAGAGCCTTGTTTACACTCAGATGTTCTAATCCCATCTTTCATGTGCTTTTCCTCTACATTGGCTAGTCTTAGAACAGCAATGTCATGTTTGTGGTTGCAGTATTTCTGTGCTACTATTCAGTATTATTTAGAGTACTTTAGAGCACAATGTTTTTCCTCATATTGTTGCTAATAATTATGAAAACAAATGAAACTAATTAAGATATATAAATTACTGAAAGTAAGAAGTATTTGTCATCAGTAGTACCTCCGTTTTTTTTGTTGTTGTTGACCAGTCACATCATCCATCAGGGATTATTAAATAAAACAGAACAAAATCTCTTCACTTGAAGTTATATCTTATCTTGTTCATCAATAGAATATTAGTGCGAAACAACTTTATTAAAAAATTTTAAAGCAAGAAAGTCAACTTTTATTGTAATATCATATGACTCAGAAAATTTATGAAGGGCTTTCTAAGACATGATTTTTTTCAGTGTCCTTTATTTGTTAGTTGTTCTGGGTTTAGGGAAATGATACAAAAAATTTTTTTTCCTTTCTTGTTTTGGGGTAAAGCAACAGTGATATAGTGAATATATTATTGTTCAGTCTCACTTTTACAGCAAAATCACCAATTAATTTACGTTGATCACATCAAAGAACTATTTTGCCCTCTTTATTTCATTTGCATCAAATTATTTTTAGCATATATATTCAGGGTCTCCTGAGAATGCAAGAAAAGACACTAAATAAATGAAAAAATATCTTAGCATGGAATAAAGCAAGGGGCAGTGTAGTGTAGGAAGTAGGTGACTGCAGGTCTCCACAATTTACCAGCTATGTGACCTTATGCAAATTACTTAATCTCTTTAGCCTCTGTTTTTAAAATTATAGAAACATACCCTATAGGGTTTCTGTGCAGAGCAAAACATTAATATATATAAAACTTGAGAGATGCAGCTAACATCTAGGTTACACTTGAATTTATCCTGATTAAAAAGTCGATGACATGAGATACATTTTAGAGCTCTACCAATAGGTCAAATTGATGTTTCTTGCTTATACTGTCCCTAAATACTTGATTAACTACTTACAGAGCCATGTCCAACACAGTCAGTAAGTTCAAGCTAGTAAAGTCTTTCTGAATAAAACGTAAGCTCCTCCCTAAATCATAACCTGATTCTCCCAATTACATCCTAACTTTGACAACAACTTTGCCAGATTTTATAAATTATTTTTAGTATTATCTTTTTCTGATATCCTTTTACCATTTCTTTTAAGAAACTGTGATTATAATAATGGAACAGAAAGATTACAGGATAGAATAAAGAAAACATGAAAGTCAGTTTCATGTAGTAGAAGAAAGAGGTTTTCTATGTTGCTGTTCCATAGGTCCACGGTTGCTACCATGCGGTGGGCATGGTACTATTGGGATCTACAGAGTTTCAACCAGGGATCGCTGAATCTATATTCAAAGTAAATATTGTCTGCATATTGAAAAAAATGATTCACACATATATGCTACCATTTTAAAATTTATATAGTTTCTATTGTGATTAATGAAATACAAATGTTTAAAAATTGCTAAATATTTAGCAGCATTCTGTTTTCTCAATTAGTGGGTGCAATTATTATCTTACTGGGAAGGGGTTCACCATTTTCATGTAAATGAGGTACTTATCTTCAAAACATTGGGGGACCACTCCTTTGTGGATCTCAGTATGTCAATAACAGTACAGTTTTGTTTATTTGACTGATGACTTTATATAGCATCACAAACTGAGCCAGAATTTGATATCTTGTCGTATCCATTCCCTGCAAATAATTAGGGTCAGTCTTTAAACACCCATGACTCATACTTTTTAATTAGAAACAAACAAGCAAAGACTTACAGAGAAGGGGATTTATAGCTCTTTGTTTCCAATATGTGCCAGTTCTAAGTGCTAGAATAAAAGCATACTTTTTCTTTCTGTTAATCTCCACACTGGAGATGGAAAAACTGCTCAGTTTTGCTCAGATGGAACCACATGCCCAGTAGGAGCCTATCAGGTATTTATATAAGAACAGAGAAGAAGTCACGGTGTCTACTTTCTGATTTTGGAGACTAGCTTTTATATGGTATATTTTCCAAATTAAAAATATTTTGAACATTCCTTTAGGATGCCATCGAAGAGTCACTTGTGATGGGTTAACTAAATCTAACACATTTAAAAATAACTCTGCGTGTTGTGGGACAGATGCAGCCTTTGGAAAAAGAAAGAGCTTACACTGAACATTGCAACAGATTTTTGTTATTTAATAGTAGGCAACAGACACGTTTACAGAATATGTTTTCAAAGCCTGGTTGGAAAGTATCTTTCTGATACATTCAGCTCTGCTGACAATGGAAGAACTCAGGAAATCCATATTTAAAGAGAAGGAAGACTGTATACTTTTATTTCTCAATCAACTCAAATTTGCCTCATCATTTAAAAGTAGTGCCCTCTTGCATAATATCATTCAAATTTAACTAGAAGAATGAACCATTCCAAAATCCCTTCCCAAATGCCAAGATGACGACTAGGATGGAAAATTTGTTCTTATCTAAGAACAAACAGTTAGGTGTACACTTGCCAGAGTGATTTTGGAAATTCAAAAGGATGTCCAAAACTATAAGAAATGTAAGAGAAAGAGCTAGAGAGAACTGAATTGTTCTGCCCAAGGAAATGGAAATGATCTGTTATTTTTTACCCTTAAGGGTAAGAGAGCAGAAGATATGGGGGGAGAGGAGAGAGAATAGACCAAGAAAGAAGGTAAAGCATCCAAAAGACTTTTAAGAATGGAGATATCTAAAACACATTCTTAACTTTGCACCACTCTGTTGTAAAACCTCCCTTCCTTCAGTAAAGTCACCTATTCCACATGCAGTCTGCAAATACCCAGCAAGACTTTAGTTAAGTGGATCTTCCTGGCATGCAGGAAAGAAAGGGGAACTACATTTTGGTTGTTGCCAGTGCAAAGTTAAAGAAAATGTCACAAGAAACCAAGTGGAGTACAAAATTTGAAGGATGCAAGAAGGTGGGAAGAAAGGTGAACATGAGAATTCAATCCTCCCTCCACCAAGAAAGATTTGAAGAAATGGGCTGCATTGGGCTTTTTCCCAGAGCAGCAAGTAAGTCTATAATCTGAACATGTTTTTACATTAAAGGTGGAGATATCCAGGAGTTATCTGAATTATATAAAATTATTTTTATTTTATTAAATGCTGTTTACTAGACTCAGAATCAAATTTGCTGAGTCACAGTTATGTGTTTGCTGCAGAAGATAAGTGTAAATTTGCTCTATAGCAAATTATTCCAGAGATGGCTATAAATTGTTTGCTTCACAAATATGGCAGGATGGATAATCAGAACAAATAGACTATGGAGCTATAGAACAAGCACTTCAATGCAGCAGCGATAATTACTTAAATCTGAGATACCACCAGTATTAAGTAATAAAGTGTTTTCTAAGTGTGAAGGTTACCATTAGATCGCAGTTGACATTTATATGTAAACTGATTTTTTCTGGTTTTGAAGATGAATTCATGCCAGAACAATTAAATTTACTTTCCTAACAGCAATATTAATGAGAGAAGACCAATAGCTGTAATCTCGCATTATTATCGATACATACTTAATTTCTTTTATCCAGTATGCCTAAGAAACATGGTATAACTAAACATTTTTTTAACATCTTTATTGGAGTATAATTGCTTTACAATGGTGTGTTAGTTTCTGCTTTATAACAAAGTGAATCAGCTATATGTATACATATATCCTCATAACCCCTCCCTCTTGCATCTCCCTCCCACCCTCCCTATCCCACCCCTCTAGGTGGTCACAAAGCACTGAGCTGACCTCCCTGTTCTATGCAGCTGCTTCCCACTAGCTATCTATTTTACATTTGGTAGTGTATATATGTCAATGCTACTCTCTCACTTTATCCCAGCTTACCCTTCCCCCTTCCCATGGCCTCAAGTCCATTCTCCATGTCTGGGTCCTTATTCCTGTACTGCCCCTAGGTTCATGAGAACCTTTTTTTTTTTTTTCTTTTTTTAGATTCCATATATATGTGTTAGCATACAGTATTTGTTTTTCTCTTTCTGACTTACTTTACTCTGTAGGACAGACTCTAGGTCCATCCACCTCACTACAAATAACTCAATTTCATCTTTTTATGGTGGAGTAATATTCCATTGTATATATGTGCCACATCTTCTTTATCCATTCATCTGTTGATGGACACTTAGGTTGCTTCCATGTCCTGGCTATTGTAAATAGAGCTGCAATACACATTGTGGTACATGTCTCTTTTTTTTATTGTGGTTTTCTCAGGGTATATGCCCAATAGTGGGATTGCTGGGTCATATGGTAGTTCTATTTGTAGTTTTTGAAGGAACCTCTATACTGTTCTCCATAGTGGCTGTATCAATTTACATTCCCACCAACAGTGCAAGAGGGTTCCCTTTTCTCCACACCCTCTCCAGCATTTATTGTTTGTAGATTTTTTACGATGGCCATTCTGACTGGTGTGAAGTGATACTTCATTGTAGTTTTGATTTGCATTTCTCTACTGATTAGTGATAACTAAACATTTTTATTAGTTTAGAATCATTGTGTAAAATATACCAGAATAATCAATTTCAAGCAATTCTAATAGATCGCATTAACATTTATCTGTGTATCTCCCATTACTAGTGCTTGACAATAGGCATTTATTAACTGTTTATTATATGCTAAATATAAGTTTTACCTGAATAGCCAGAATCTTCAAACTATTATAATTAATCTATCACTTTAAATAGAATTACTACCAACTAAAAATAGAAAATACAAACTTGGGTTGAATTTATATTGAACATATGATCTACTATTGAAACTTCATACTGAAATAAAATTTCTGAGTTTAAATTTGTTGCTGAATCATTATGCCTTTATGCTTTATTACTATTTGTAAACATTTCTCTGCTTTTTTTGTGAACTCAACAGTGTTGAATGCTGCATAAACTTGGATTTATGATTTTTTTCTGATATAGGGGTCATTTTAAAATCTGGGAAGAATTTATGGGGAATTTTCTATGTTTTTGGCATTTTTCTTATTTCTAGTGAGACTTCTGTAACATTTGAAAGCATTATACTTCCTATTCTCCTGGGTGATAAGGGTTGAAGTGAAATGTGTTTGCTAAAATTCAGAAGAGTCACTTACCAACTATAAAAGTGTCTTTAAAACTCTTGTCCATTTTAGCAACTTCCTAGTGAGAAAAGAAAAGCTGTCAAAAGGAAATGCCATATTTGGTTATAGCAGCCTCCTAAGGTTTAATCTCTAGTAAAGTGTGTCCAAAATTTCATTCACTCCTGTACAAGTTTTATGAGCTTATTCATATTCTCTACTCTATCTGCTATTGGTTCCTTACTCTTTTTCTTAAAATCAAGTCACTGAAAAAATTAACTATAAAAATAAATACTATGACAAAATTCATATTCTATAAAGATATCATTGACTATGATGGTTCTGTGCTTGAGTCCTGCTCTCCCTATGTTGAAAAGTGAAATTAATGAGTGTTACAGCACAGTAAGACATAACACCAAACATACACTTGTATAACTGTAAGTATCATAGAGATTTGAATCAATGTTGTTTAATTCCATTTATGCCTAAAATTATCTCAAGTACCACCAGTTGTACCCATTACATACCCTGGAAATACTGCTTTGGGTGAGAGCCTTTTTGTTTGTTTGTTTGTTTGTTTTGCGGTACGCGGGCCTCTCACTGTTGTGGCCTCTCCCGCTGCGGAGCACAGGCTCCAGACGCGCAGGCCCAGCGGCCATGGCTCATGGGCCCAGCCGCTCTGCGGCATGTGGGATCCTCCCTGACTGGGACACAAACCCACGGCCCCTGCATCAGCAGGCGGACTCTCAACCACTGCGCCACCAGGGAAGCCCTGGGTGAGAGCCTTTTAAGGCCACTCAGTAAGTTTTTTTTTTTAATAAATTTATTTATTTATTCATTTTTGGCTGTGTTGGGTCTTCGTTGCTGCACATGGGCTTTCTCTAGTTGTGGCGATCAGGGTCTACTCTTCGTTGCAGTGCGCGGGCTTCTCATTGCAGTGGCTTCTCTTGTTGCAGTGGCTTCTCTTCTCATGGGCTCTAGGTGTGCGGGCTTCAGTAGTTGTGCTTCGTGGGCTCAGTAGTTGTGGCTCACAGGCTCTAGAGCACAGGCTAGGTAGTTGTGGCACATGGGTTTAGTTACTCCGTGGCATGTGGGATCTTCCTGGACCAGGGCTTGAACCCGTGTACCCTGCATTGGCCGGCGGATTCTTTACCACTACACCACCAGGGAAGTCCCCACTCAGTAAGTTTTAAAGTACCTTGTAATGTCCTAAATTTTAGCTTCTCCATATGACAGAATGTCAGCCTGAACTCCGTTTTTATCCTTCCCTTTTTATCTCATAACACCATGCGTTATTCCCATCTTTCTTTAAGAATCAGGGTCAGAGCAGCCCAAAGCTCAGTATTGTTTAAGGGACTGATAATACAGGTAGAAACTAAGGGCTGAATAGGTGATCAATAATTATTCAATGTCTCAAATACCTATGTGGAGAAAATGTTACACAGTTGATCCTTGAACAACATGGGGGCTAGGGGTGCTGACCCTCTGTGCAGTCTACACATAATTTATAGTCTGCCCTCCTTCTCCACAATTCTTCCTTATCCTCTGTATTTGAGGTTTTGCATCCATGGATTCAACCAACCTCCAATTGCATAGTACTGTAGTATTTACTATTTAAAAAAATCCACATATAAGTGGACCCACACAGTTCAAACCCATGTTGTTCAAGGATCAACTGTATAAAAAAAGGCACAATATGACCGACAATAATCCAGTTAGAATCTAAATCATGTTTTTAAAGGAGAGTGTGTTGAGCTGCATTTTTAATATCTTGGATAATAGTAAGGAAATTTGCAATATAAAAATAATTAAATTATTATTCATTTACAGGACAAAGTTTAGTAGGCATAAATATAAAGTAAACAACAAAAGAGCAAAAGCAAAAAATGTGCAAATTTAGTAAAACAGGGTAAAAATAAATACATCAGAAAAAGGTGTAAAGGCAAAGGAACCCCCAAGCAAGAAATGAATAATTAATATGATACTTATCATATTATAAAATATATTTTATAAAATTATACTTGCACTGGAACTGTATGACGAGATCGTGCTATACAACTAAGAAGTAACTATTGCTATTTTGCTCAGTAGTGGTTAGTTTTTTATTAGAACATGAATTCAGTTTACATCTCTGCAGTTTAAACAAATAGGAGCAAAATTGTCAAAGAACAAACTTATGTGAGTACAGAGGTAAATTGAATTCCAGGAGGAGAAGAAAAAGGTGTTGGAATGATTTACTCTTTAATCTGAGGAAATAATATCTGAAACTAATTTAATCCTTTCCAAATTTGTTTCTTTAATATTGTTTGTCTCCTTAACTTAATTTCCCAATATGTGAATGAAAGTTAAAAATTTCACCCTAAAATTTCACCTTTTTGTTTCATTAGATGAAAAAATTCAGTAATTATTTTACTAATGTGCAGAGAAAATAAATGGACAAATACAGTTCATTAATAAATTAATTCTCATGTAAGCACATCAAGAAATGCAAATGAGGGGCCTCCCTGGTGGCGCAGTGGTTGAGAGTCCGCCTGCCGATGCAGGGGATACGGGTTCGTGCCCCGGTCTGGGAGGATCCCATATGCCGCGGAGCGGCTGGGCCCGTGAGCCATGGCCGCTGGGCCTGCGCATCCGGAGCCTGTGCTCCGCAACGGGAGAGGCCACAACAGTGAGAGGCCCGCATACCGCAAAAAGAAAAAAAAAAAAAAAAAAAAAAAAAGAAATGCAAATGATAACTATAAACCAAATTAATTAGTAAAATATATCTGCCATGAAAATAACATGATAACTTCCTTAATTAGAATGTGTAACTTTTTAATTATCTATGTTGGAAGAATAGAAAAAACTATATGCTTATAAAATTTATTACTGTTGGTAGTAGTAATATAGTATCACAAAAAAAGGTAATAAAGCATCATTCTAGTTCTATCTGCACCAGTTCTTCAATGATAAATTAAAGCTCTGAACTTTATGAATTTAATAGGCAAGGATGTTGCCAATATTAATCGAATATTTACTGTGGATATAGTTTAAGAGAAAAGAATTTACCTTGCAATCTAGAAAAATTCCCTTGATACAGGATATTCATTCTGTTCATCTGAGTGTCAAAAACTCAAATGTATTTCAAATTTTATGTGATGACATTTGCATTAGCTATCTATTGCTGCACAACAAATTATTCCTAAGCATGTGTCTTAAAACAATAACCATTTATTGTCTCTCACAGTTTCTGCAGTCAGCTCAGGGCTTGATGGGTCTGGAAAATCCATTTACAAGGTGGCTCATTCCCCTTGCTGGCAAGTTGATGCTGGCTGTCAGTGGAAGGTCTCAGTTATTTTCCACTGGGTCTCTCTGCCTGACTGTTCTCACAACATAACACGATGGCTGGCTTCCTCCAGAGAGAGCAATCTGAGAGACCTCGGTAGAAGCCATGTGTCTTTTACTACCTAGCTTTGGAAATCACACGTCACTTCCACTGACTTCCAAGACTCACACAATTCAGTCCTAAGTAAGTGTGAGAATGGCCCACCCAAGTGCTTAAATACCAAGAGGAAAGGATCATTGGAGGCCATCTTGGAGACTGGCTACCACATTACTTACAATTTGTTGGATTACTTTCAAGTACAAAGATTATTCAATTTAAAAAAATAAATTGCTGTATTCTGGAAGAAAC
Organism: Mesoplodon mirus; assembly: GCF_964341445.2. NCBI lineage: Eukaryota > Metazoa > Chordata > Mammalia > Artiodactyla > Ziphiidae > Mesoplodon > Mesoplodon mirus. The sequence goes on along the minus strand of NC_138977.1, from coordinate 16,385,568 downwards.
TTCAATGTTTTGTTTAAAATCTGAATCTACGCACTCAAATTTCCCATTGCTCCCCAATAGATAATCTGGTTTTCTATCCCTTAAACATGGCGTTTTTATTTCCTACTCTGTAGCTTTGTTTGTGTTGTTCCTCCCTCTTTTTTATTTAATAAAACTTTTATAGAACATGGATAATTTTTTTCTTTAAAGTTCAACTGAAGCTGTACTATCTGCATGAATCCTTATTTATTAGTTGCATCTACAGTGACTATCCTCTCCTCAGAATTTCTAAATATGCAATTCTTAAATCACACAATTGAACATTTAATGAGTCCCTTTTCATTCATCTAACACAGATGATAACTGAACGCCTACTATGTTCTAGGACTGTGCTAAGTGATGGCATAAAATTAATTATTTATTTCCCTTACCAGTCCAATGAATTCACTTATATATCTTATATTTAAGATGCTGATATTTAATATATGTTTTGCAAGTATATTCTTCAAGTTGTTAAATGTGTGTTTTTGCTTTTTTTTAATGTCCCCAAGTATATATTTTGTGTGCAGAAAAGGTTTTGTAGAGATTAATTTAGTTTTGAAGTTAATATTCAGGTTTTTTTTTAATTCATGTAATAAAAAGTCTATTTCTCTCAAGTTTTTAAGTTCAATTTACAAATGTTATTATTCTACTTATTAATGTAGAAAGTTTAGCAATCACTTAGGGTCTCTTTAACTTTTAATCCCATTTATATATTTGGTTAATTAAACTCCCTTAAGTATTTAAAACTCTATTCATAAATTGAAAATAGTTAACATATACCAGTTTGCCTGCATTTTAGGGTTTTGTAGAGATAATGTATGTAAAAGTGCTTTGTAAAATCTCAATTAATAAGCAAATATGGTATTATTGTTAAATTATAAAGTCAGATGTGCCACTTTGTTGAAACGATTTTATAGAAAACAAAGCACATGGCTTTGCTTATAAGTACTTTTAATAAATGTTTTAACAGTTTTTAAAAGTGGTAAAAATGTTTTAAAGTACTTCTCTTACCCTGAATTAGATGGAGATAGGAGAAAGCCGAATATGAATGAAATCAAAGTCCTAAGGAGGATTAAACACTACTCCTTCTCATGACAGCCTGTCTGAAACACCAAGAAGCATACAAAGCAAGCTTCAATCTAGACTTCAGAAGACAGGTCCTAGCCTCACAATAAGGACCTGGTGGAGACCAGAGATCTTGAGGTACACTAACATAAGGGTCAGGCTTCAGTCTAGTGGGGCAGATTTACAAATCAACTACTCAAATTAAATATGATGAATGCCTCTGACTACTAAATAATCCCAGGTAGAAACATCTTACAAAAGGCTACCTCAATGCAAGAGGACAAACCTGAGCAAAGGCAAGTCTTACATGAAAGTTTTCTGACCCTAAGTAAGTAAAGGTGAATGACACCCTTCAATAAGAGAATAACAGAATGAGACTGGGAGGAAATCAATAATAGCTAAATTAAAACTTTAAAAAAGTACACAGTATCTCCCCTATTCATAAGGGATTTGTTCCAGAGATGTGAGGGAAATGGGGAACTTGCAAATAGTGTATGATTAACAACAATAGAGATTTATTTGCTAAAACAAGATTGTTCTTGTCAGAAATGCTTCCGAGGGCTGATGACATTTCTCTCCATAACTTTCTTGTCGTGGTATTTCTTAAGGTTTTCTCTTTTTTCACTTAGGATCTCTTTAATGACAGTAAAAGTTATTAAATATTATTTGAATGTACTTTTTTTATTGTTATCTGCGACAAAACAAGAAGTATTCATAAAACACTTCCGCAGCATAACAATTACAATGGTGTCTCAAGGAAAAGCACCTATGCAGCTTGAGTTACAAAGTGAACTTTCCGTTTTTTTTCTGCAGAATACCATTTTTACTTGAAAGGATGATTTACAAAAGATAGTTATTTATTTATTTATTGAAATACAGTTGATTTACAATGTTATATTAGTTTCAGGTATACAGCAAAGTGATTCAGATATAAGCAGCTTTTATTTTTCCTTTCTAATTACTTTTTATCTACTTTTCTTGTTTTACTGAACTAGCTAGCATATTTAGTACAGTGTTTTATAAAAGTAGCATTGCTAGGCAAGATTGTTTCATTCTCATTCTCAAGCGAAAGCTAACATTTCTCCATTATGTATAATGATTGCTGTAGTTTTTGAAGGTACCCTATCAGATTAAGAAAATCCCCTATAGTCTTGCTTCTTAAATGTTTTTATCAAGAAGAAATGTTGAATTCTTAAAAGTGTGTTCCCTGCATGTGTTCAGATGATCCTGTATTTTTATTGATTTGCTTCTTCTCTCCTTTTGCTTGATTAGTATTGGCAGAGGTTTAGCAACCTTATTAATATACACATGAATTCTTTGCATTATATATTTCTTTTCTATTTCATTAACTTTGCTTTTATTATTATTTTCTCCCTTATACTTTATGTGGGTTTACTTTAGCCTTTTAAAAATTATTTTCTTTCTAATGTGTGCATTTAAGACTATAAAGTTTCTTCTAATTACTAGTTTAGCTGTATCATACATATACTGTTATAAAATATTTTATTTCCCTTCATATTCAAAATATTGTTCTAATTTCTATCATGATTCTTTTTTCTATATCCATAGGTTTTTTATAAATGAATATCTTCATTTCTAAGCATACAGAAATTTCACTGTTCTAATTATAATATTGGTTTATAGCATGATTACAATAAACTCAGAGAAAATACACATCCAGGTCTTTAGCTGTTTCAAAGGAAATGTTGGTGTAAGACATCTGGCACAATATGTGAACATTAAAGTTTTAATCAGGTACCAAAATAGGTAAAATTACAAAGGGGTGGGATAAATCATTGTATGCAGAATTTCAAATAAAATATCCAAAACCTGTCTGTGGACCCTTGAATCTCTTTACCCACTGTGTAACATAAAAAGAATAAAAGTGTGGAGAGAGATATAGATATTATTTGAGAAGAGGTCGTCTTTGCAGAATACTTCTTTTGAATCCCATTCCAACTTCCTTCACCCCTAAGGAGCCAGGCTCGTCTGTCCCCCTGCAATTCAAACCTACCTTACTATGTGGTCCCTACAGCTGAAAGGCATAGTGGCCTTGGATCTGATTTACCCCTGGGAAATCAAGAGAATGAAGGATTGCTGCCTAGCTGCTTTGGTGTAGGACCGGGAAGCTTATTACTATGTTGAGAATAAGCCTACCTGAGCAGGGAGTGTTAGAGAAAGAGATATAAGACTGTTTCCTGTGGACCAAATGAAGAGCGAGAATGAAAGAGTGGACTGTTTTGAGTCCTGTTCCTTGGGACTGTGTGGAGAGTTGGACACTTTAGCATCAAGAAGCTCTGAGGTAACACAGGATTACCAGTGCTTTGGAAGGAGTAACCACTGAACTCCCAGACTAGGATCCATCCTCATGAACCAAGTTGCTGCATGGGGAGACAGGTCCAAAAGCACACCTTTGTGGAACCCATGAAAATGCACCATTTGGCTATTGGTTTTAACCATCTTCCAGGCTCTGGGCACTACATATGGTGCCAGGTCAAGTAATAAGTTTCATTCAACTGTCTCATTCCTCTCTTACCCTGCTCCCAATGTGGAGTGGTCAGAAGGGGGCTGGAGAGGGAACAGGGAACCAGAAAATAGAGAACTTGTAAAGAAGCCAATTGTAGAATTCCATCTGACACAGGCATGAGCTACAGGAGAGAATTTTCAGTTATGATTTTGTATCATATATTCTAATTTTAAATTGATAGCCTCTGCAAATTTTGTTGTCCACAGAACTGTCCATTTCTTAAGAGTAAACAAAAAGGTCATGGAGCCTCAATATTTTTATTAAGGGCAGGAAGTTTATGTTCACCAAATAAATTGTAAAGAGGTGATGGGAAAGAAAAATAAAGTAACATTTTAATCGTATGCTATGATTTGTTGTTTCTAAATTGTTTAAATTATTTTCGAAGTTTTATGCTTTCTCAAGACTGTGAAACAAGAGTACTAATCAGGGCTAAGTTAATTATTTATAGCATATTGTAATAAAAGCATTAATCTTTATGAAAAAGAAAAAAGAAAATGATGACTGGAATGTCTTTAAAATTCTGAGATTGAGCTGACAAGCCTAGTTAGTTGTAGAAAATTGTCCCAGAACCCTATCCTTTCAAAAATCTATTGAACCACCATGCACATGGTGATAGCTTTGCAAATTGCACATGTAATGCTTAGATGAAATCCTACAGGTGAAGGGATTAACCCTATGCCCACATCTGCAAAGCAGCAAATGAGAGAGTCAGATTGGGTGGAAGTGCACATACTTTTGTAGGAATGAGAGCATTCCCCAATTTAAAGGGGGCACTTATTACTCAGGTTTAACCGAGTGCTGCTGTGAGGACATATGAGACCCAGAGTTGCCAAAAGAGCTGAAAATAAGATTTTCTCTTTCTTTCTCTGTCACCGTTGTTGTTTTGTGAAACTTGCTGATTTTTAAATAGTAGCCTGTAGTCAAACAACACACTTGTGCCAGTTAGATATCAGAGGTTTCTAGTTTGTAAAACTCTGGAAGAGAGGCTGTTGACTTCTTTCTAAAACTTATCTTATCCTGGTTTATTAAGAAATAGCAGGGTAATGACCAGTTTACAGTTTTGCTTGTCATTTTCTAATACTGGAGGTATTCCTGTATATATTGCCCAGATTCATAACCTCACCGCTTCTCCATTTCTCTTCATGCTCAAATGTTAATCATTTAATCCTCCCTACCTTCTCAAATTCCTCTGGCTCTTAACAGTTCTCTGGGAACCAGAAATACTTGTGTTTGGATTATCAAACACATCCTGACCCCGCTTGAAACTTTAATAGGACTACTATAGCTGTTTCCCTAATCAAACCATTATTCAAGGTGGCTAATTTTCTTGAGCAGCCTATACAGCAGAGGCTCATGGTCTTTTGGTATTAATGAAAACAGAAGGGAGATTAATAGCAGAATGGAAAGCAATCAGTAAGATCTTACAATGAGTAGGGAGTAAAGACTATCTCCTTATAAAGAGATGGTCAAAAAAACCTGGAATTTAAGCGTATGTGACTAGGGAGATTTCAACGTTTCCACTAATATTTGTCTTGGCCAAATCAAGTTTACTATTATCCTAAACTAGTATAAGCAAAAAAAAAAAAAAAGAAGAAGAAGAAATTAGGTTACACTGCATTAATACCAAAATTTTCCCTGAAGGCACTACACCCTAGCACTTTTCTGAAAGATAAACACCTCCAGACACCTTTGGTTATCTTGCAGGTATGGGACAGTGAAAAGAGCTCAGATGACTAGTCACAAACTTGAGTCTAGTCCAGGATTTCTCAGAGTGTATTTCAATGTACAAGTGTATAAAAATTATCGGCAGTAATTGCTGGAAAAATAGTTTTCTGAGTTTTACTGAAAGGGAGTGGCCTGGAGATCACTGGGAGTGAACACTGGGAAAAAATATTTTAATAGATATTTTAACATTGAGGGCCACTGCTTTGAGTCACAAAGTGCGAGTCCTTGGGCTTTTCTCCTCTGATAATGAGCACAAGTAACACCAGCTTGGCCAATCCCCTGGCTAATGTCAAGGATTAAATGAGATATTTGATCAGTGAAAGTGCTTTGAAAACTTCAGCATTCAGCCAAAGCAATGGATGGAGGAATGAACTGGCGAGAGATTTAATGATAAGAAAGAACTCTACAAGGTATTAGATCTGTAAAAGTGGCTAGAGGGCCATTGGGGAAAGCTCTTCCCAAACCATTAGAGCATTTAGAATGTCTCCCTATCTATTTGTAGTGAGGTGGATGGACCTAGAGTCTGTCATACAGAGTGAAGTAATTCAGAAAGAGAAAAACAAATACCATATGCTAACACATATATATGGAATCTAAAAAAAAAAAAATTTGGCTCTGAAGAACCTAGGGGCAGGACAGGAATAAAGACCCAGAAGTAGAGAATGGACTTGAGGACACATGAGGGGGAAGGGTAAGCTGGGATGAAGTGAGAGAGTAGCATGGACATATATACACGACCAAATGTAAAACAGCTAGCTAGTGGGAAGCAGCCGCATAGCACAGGGAGATCAGCTCAGTGCTCTGTGACCACCTAGAGGAGTGGGATAGGGAGGATGGGAGGGAGACGCAAGAGGGAAGGGATATGGGGATATATGTATATGTATAGCTCATTCACTTTGTTATACAGCAGAAAATAACACAGCATTGTAAAGCAATTATACTCCAATAAAGTTGTTGAAAAAAAAAGGAATGTCTCCCCATCTCTCTATCAGCCTTTCTCCACTTCTCATTCTTGACCTTTCTCCATCCCAGCCCCTTCAGAGAGCCTCTGTCTCTCTATCAGCCTCAATCACTTTCTCCATCTCTTTTAACCTCATTTTTCCTCTCAGTCTTTTTCTGATGTCAGAAAATTTCCTTCTCTCTCTCTCAGTCCTTTTTTCTACCCCTCCCTCAGCCAAGCCAAATACAAATAATGCCATGTAGAAAAATGGAAAAAATATCTTTCATTGGTATGTACTCTGAGAAATGTTGCTCACAGCAGAGAATTGGCTTTTTCACATGCAAAGAAGATCCGTTCTAACAGCCCTATCTGAAAATTCCCAAAGGAGGTAAACATTAGGGAACAGAATTGAACAACTTGCTCCAGAATGAACATATTTAGGAATAACAAAATGAAAATGAAGCAAGATAACTTGAGGCTAAATGTACAGAAATTGCTTGCTACAGTAAGATCATACAATTGTAGATCCAGAAGAAAACTTCAGTATCGATTAGTCAAACCACATCATTTTATAGATGGAGAAATGAAAGTCTTGAGAGGTTAGAAAAAAAAATTGCTTAGCTCAGTCACACAGCAAGCTTGTGGCTGCTGGTGACGAAAGCCAAATGGTCTTGGCTCAGAGGACAGTGTGCCCCACACAGTTGCACAGCGTTGGTCTGTGACACCAGCCAGAGCTCAATGAGAAAAGAAGGGAAGAGAACATCATTATATTCCAAATATATGGAAGGAGATACAGTAGGTTTTCTTTTATGTAATACACTCGTAAAATAGTATATGCGTTGTAGGACTTTTGTGTTTTTATTTGACAAATGAAAAAGCTGTTAGTCCCACGTCAACTGCCCAGATGGCATTTTGATTATTTATTGATCAGTGACAATTTTAAAACTTGGGAATAATTGAATTATTGGATACCTTTACTTCTGAACAGGATTAGTTAGGATAAAGTTATTTATTCGACCTTCTGAACCAAGACTTCAGAAACAGAGAGGTGGCTTCTGTAATCAGTGTGTCTTGAAGTTCCATAATTTTACATTTTGTTCTAGTGGGGGTAAGGATTATTCTGAGCTAAATGATTCAGGATTACCTGATGAATGGTGCCTAGAATAAAAGGATACCAATTTTTTCTTGTGAGCAAGACACAGGAATGATTCAGCACTTGCCTTCAGATAATCACGCCATTCTTGTGTGATTTGGACAGTTGATGTAAACGAAGGGCAGGCATTTTCTGCTATTCATACAAATATAAGACAGTAGGTCAACTTCATAAAGCAAATCAAATAAGTTCAGCCAATGAAGACAGTATCCTAAAATGACACTCACAGCTTCTCCACAACCCAGGCCAAGGATAAAAATAAATACTGTGGGCTTCCCTGGTGGCGCAGTGGTTGAGAGTCCACCTGCCAATGCAGGGGACACGGGTTCGTGCCCCGGTCCAGGAGGATCCCACATGCTGCAGAGCGGCTGGGCCCATGAGCCATGGCCACTGAGCCTGCGCGTCCGGGGCCTGTGCTCCACAGCGGGAGAGGCCACAGCAGTGAGAGGCCCGCATACCGCAAAAAATAAATAAATAAATAAATAAATAAATAAATAAATAAATATTGTCCTCAAGTCACTGAAAACAAAGCCAGGAATGACTTGGGTATTTTCAACTCTGCTGGCTTTTGAAGAAATACAGTTCTCCAAATTAAAGCAAGAGCCAGTTGGTCAGCATCACCTCTGTGTTCAGAGATAGGTCATGGGGAAAACAATGATCAATTAGACCTTGTCCTTGCTCTACCCTTTACACTATCTCCAAGCCTTGTCCTTGCATAAAAAGAGATTTATGTTTAGTTAGGTTGTAATGGACTCTAATAAGGGGTTTTTAAATGATTGACAACATTGTCATTTTCTTCTACTTTGCAAATCTAGAGAGTTTTAAACATTAATTGATATAAAACTTGCACCCAACAAATGAGGCCGTCAGAAAATGAAAAAGAAAAAAGAAAAAAAAAGTTTATAGATTCACATAATTTAATTATCTTAATCCCAAGAATGCAATTATCATTAATAAACCTTTAAATTAGTAAATTATGTGCATTTAAAATGGTGATTCTCACTTTTTAAAATTGGATTTTCAGGGGGAGAGATAACTGGGGGACGTCTCATTGTTGGACAGAGGAGTTGTCAGAATAGCCTTGAGCTGACAAATGCAGGAGTGGCCTCTCTTCCCTAGGGAAAGTGTGTGAGAGTTCAGCATTTATGTCCTCATACTTACTGAATGCCCTAGGAGGACGACTTCACAGTTCATACCCCCCCCCACACACACACACACAAATCGTTTCTTTTCCCACTTCAGTTAAAAGTAAGTTCGGGGGGGAAGGGGAAGCTGGGATGAAGTGAGAGAGTAGCACTGACATATGTACACTACCAAGTGTAAAATAGATAGCTAGTGGGAAGCTGCTGTGTAACACAAGATCAACTCGATGCTTTGTGAAGACCTAGGGGGGTGGGATAGGGAGGGTGGGAGGGAGGCTCAAGAAGGTGGGGATATGGGGATATATATATACATATAGCTGATTCACTTTGTTGTACAGCACAAACTAACACAACATTGTAAAGCAGTTATACTCCAATAAAGATGTGGGAAAAAAAAATAAGTTCAATGTGTGATACAAATGATTTTCTGTGTGTGTTTTTTTTAACTTGGGCATAATTTCAACACATGGCAATTTGAGTGTGTAGCAGCCATAAAAAATATGTAAAGGTATATGGCTAAAAGAGCAATGATGGATTGGCAGTTAAAGGCCCAGACAGTAAAGAAAAATTCTCAAATTATGAAGTACATTCCTCTTCATCTATTGATTCTGTGTGTTAAATGTTAGGTTGCATATTAATAACTAAATTTTAATAGTGATTTATGACTTACAGAGCATCTAAAATAGGTTTTCCAATTATCATTTAACACCAATATTGTGTCAACAATTATCATTTTTCTCATTTTTAGATAAAGAAACTGAGGGTAACAAGCACTTAGTGTCTTGGCTGACTTCAGCATACTAAGAAGCTGGATCCAAAGTTGGTTGGTTCTCACATTAAGAACAAAGTTCCTTCCACTAACCTATCCCACCTCTAAGAGTAAGCAATGCTCAATACTTTAAGATAAGAAATAATATTTGAGGATGTTGACTCTTCTCAGATTAAAAAGTTAGAATTTTCATTAAACACAAGTACAATTTTGCTTATTAATTTGAGTGATTAGTTTATACAGTGAGTTAAATAACTTACAAATCTGAAAAGCATCTTAGATAATATACCAGTCTGTATATGTCAAATTGTGCCTGTATATATTATGATTAAGAACATAACTGGCAATCGTATTTCATTCCTACTTCAATTCTATTGTGAAAAATTAAGTGCTGGTTTTTCTCTTTGTGAGAATGAACATTGTAATTATTTAAATATTTGCTGATTCTAGATTGGAATCAACTTGGCAATAAAGTAGTTTGTCTAAGGAATGGGATGTTATAATCTGTAGGATTCTGAGTTCCCAAACTGAGCAAAACATAGAGTCATTATAGGCTGGACACTATTCTCAGTGTTTTTTGTGTATTACCTCACACGATCCTTCCAATATCCCTATGAGGTAAGACTGTACTCATCCCTATTTTATAGCTGAAAAAGCTGAAGGTTAAGTAACTTGCCCGAGTTCACACAGATAGCAAGTGGCAGAGCTGGAATTTGAACCCAGACAGTCTGGCTCCAGAAGAATTATAGACGTGACACTAAGTAATTATTTCACTAATAGTTATTTCCTCTTTGCTTCTTTCCTTCTCTTCTAAGTCCCATATTAGCTGCACTGACATTTGTATCAGAGCCAAGAACATTATTTTTTTCCAACCAACATAACAGTGAGTAGGTAGGGAAATGACTACAATTCCTTTAACCCATCCCCTAATAATTAATTGAATACAGGATATTAAGTGGCTAATTAGCACTAAGTAGAAATTCATTCATAGCACTGTGGTCTTAGTTTGCAGTTTAGAGGTGCTGAAGGGGCTATGAGAGGCAGCAGTGCTTCCAAACGACTCAAGTGGAAAGTCTCTACCCTTATTCTTTTGATCAGAAAAACTCAACTTATTGCAGTTGTACTGCATTGGAGGATAGCAAGCTAGAAGGGAAGATTTTGAAGAATAATATTCTCCGATTTGATTTTAAGCACTATCACTCTAGGATAACTTTACACTATCTCCAAGCCTCGGTGTCCTAATCAGTAAAATGGGAATGATAAAGCTGGCCTTGAAATGTTGTGATGGAAGTAATGTGTGTAAAGTGCCAGGTACAACAAATGGTAGATGTCAGTAGATGTTGTAACAATACATATCTTGGTTAACTTGGACCAGACCTGGTTGTGATCTCCATTTTTCTTTCCTTTTTTTTTTTTTTTTTTTTTTTTGGCCACACCTTGCAGCTTGCAGTTAGTTCCCCAGCCGGGGATGGAACACACACTCCCTGCAGTGCAAGTGCAGAGTCTTAGCCACTGGACCACCAGGGAAGTCTCCATTCTCTGTTTTTTGACACAACTAATTTAGGTTTAGGCCAGAATATGACTGATTAAACAGAATAAAAATCAGTTTACATTTCAGATGAGCAGCACACTAAGAATAAAATCAATGGCGTTGACATTTTTGACTACCAACCTCACAATATAGTTCCTTATTGACTCTATACAGACAAATGATTGCCTTAGGAAAGGACCTGCTTTGAATGTTGTTTAACTTATTCAACAAAAGCTTTTTCGAATTTTTTCTTGAAATGCAGAGGAAGAAAGTTAGTGAATATCAATTAGAATATCAGAGAAACTCTGGTGTCATGTATATATTATCATCCAAACCAAAATGTTCCCATCAGAAAATAATCAATCCTGAATTTCTCCAAAAAGCAGAGCCTGAGACAAGGGTTTGTATGCAAAACAAAGTTTGTAAAGGAAAGTGATCTCAAGAAAAGGAGTAGAGAACTAAAATAGTGAAAATGGAGCAGCAATAGAAGAGGAAAGCATTTATTCACTGGCCCCATTCTTCTTTTGGGCAAAGCCTGTCTCATAGGGTGCTAAGGCTCCTGCACTTCTAGCTCAGATACACAACAGTGCCAGGTGGGTTTCTGTAGGTGAAGCATGCCTTAGTATGAGAACAACAGGAGACAGGAAAGCAAGAGATACTCATTCACATGAGACAAGATACTGTCAAGCTACACCTGAGAGGTTGCCATAGCAATGGTTAGATTAAAGGCATCCAGAGAGGATGTAGGTGGCTGCTTCTATTTAGAGACTAGTTATGATTATCTCTACTGATATGTCATTCTACAAGACACAAAACCCCTATTCAAGTTTAGAAAACTATTTATTTTATGGTTGCCAAAATTGGGGAATCATATAGTGACCCTTCTAGATGTGATTGACACCACTAATGTTTCCCATGCTACTGCTGATATTGTGTGCAACAGTAGAAAAAGAAAAAGGATCTTACTTGTTAACTAAAAGAGCTTCTTTTAACACTCAAGAGGCATTATTATCCTAACCTGACAGAGCTATCATGACCCACAGGAATTCAGTAACAGGAATGGAGACATTTACTACACAGGAATTGAATGGAATGTCGTTTAGAGTAAATTCCTGCTTTGACATTAAAGGTTTAGAAAAACACATCTCAAATTGTTCTCAGAAGTGAAGAGGAAGTTGGAAAGTGATGACTAAGAAAAAAGAATATAAGGAGCTTGGACTAGATAATTATTCACAAGTTAAAATATTTACCTGAAGCTTGAAATATAACGTCATCAAGGAAAGGATGGGCAATTATCCAGTAAATTAGAAGCTTTTTGAAACCTTCAGACGTTCATCTTTTTTTTCTCAATATCTGAATAATTACAATCAGCAAGAAAAAATTGCCAATTTGCCAGTGACAACTCTTATGAATCTCTTAAAAATAAGAATTCTAGAATGATCACTTCTACTTTTAAAGATCATTGAAGAAAAAAAGAGTAGTAAACAAAGTATGCTAAATAAAAGGCTTGGAAACTTTTCCCATTGAATTTGTTTCCGCACTGATTCACTCTTTCTATAATAGATCACCCACTTCAGGTAAGATCTATTGATAGTGACTAAGCTAAGAGGAAGTAACAAGTAAGATAATCTGCTCTGAAGCAACACATATGTTACCTAAAATAACACATGTATTAATGATGTATGATATTTATTTAATTTTCTTCCAACTTCTCTTATGTGAACTTTGCTTTTTAAAAAAAAGCCATTTTGTATTTTTGGGAAGTTAGTTGGTAATAAGGTTTCTCTTTGAATATTTATAACCATAGAAGATATTACATAAAGTATTTGATACCCAAAAAAGGAGAAGTAGAATCAATTGTATTTAGATATTCTTCCTCCCAGTGATTATAGTCAGAGTAGTTTATTCCTCCAGGTTTGCTGTAAATTACCGTCACCTGGTACTAGGTCGTCCACCTACCCCTAACATCATCTCCTCTGCCAGAGTTTGGGAATTGACTTACTTTGATAAGAAGCCCCTTTCCATATATTTGGCTCGCGCTTTCATAGCCAGGAATCAAAATACTCCACTTGTTTTCATGTTATGTTCTGTGATTCATACCTGTCCACAACTCTTTCACAAGGATAAGGTAGTAAACAAAAGTGATTATCAGAGGAAGAAATTAAAAATGGATAGGCAACCATATCATTCATTTATGCATTCATTCAGCTTATGTGTTTAGAACTGTTACTATACAGACTATAATAAATATGGTCCTTACTTTAATGGTGCTTATAGTCTGGTACAGGAGATAAGATATGCACACAAATAACTAAGATAAAGTTGGAAAATAAGTGCCATAAGAGAGTTATAAATATGGGCATCCAGCAGAGAAATAAATTGCTTCACTATGTTATTAAGCTTCCAGTGAGCAGGACAGGACTAGAAACTCTTGGCAGACAAGTGTAAAGAACCCTCATCCCCCACCATCACCTCCAGGGGCATTCCATCTACCAACCAGACAATTTTAACCTACCATTGGACATCTCTATTTGAATACCTTATTAAGACTTCGAACTCACCATGTCCAAAATCAAGTTCATCATTTTCTCCCGAAACCATCTCCTCCTATCTTTCCATACGTCTGGTCCCAATCCATTTTCCTACTGCTATTATTCAAATAACACTCTACGTCTCAGTCACTATCTCTCTCATAGCCAGTCAATAATATGTCAAGTCACAAACTTTCTACTTCTTTAAAGCTCTTCCCTAGACCCTTCTTTTTATTTTATTGACAGACTTTCAGACTTGCAATAACATTTGAACCATTTTCTTTAGCTTTTCTCTCTCCTGACTGCAATAGTCTAATGTATACCCTGTTGACAGATTAATCTTCTCAGTTTATGGTCCCAATCATATAATTCCCATGCTCAAACACATTTAGAGAATCCAGTATAATTAACTATCTGAGTCAATATTTCTCATCCTGGTATCCAACATATCCTGAGGCTATGTTTCCAACACTTAACCTCTGTCCAATCTGTGACCTCCTTACATTTCTAGACTGGAACATACTGATGTTTTAAAGTTCCTATTCAAGAAATTCCATCCTTCCAACCTGTTTTTCAAGTTTCAAAGTTTATCATGATTTCCACTTTTATATGAAGGCTTTTCTGATGTTCCTACACCCAAAACTAAGCTAGCTGTGAATTCTCCACAGCATTCTTTATTTACCACTTAAGACTTACGATAGAATCAAACATATTTATTTGGCGCTCCTCTCTCCTCACCACTTCTAGGACAAGGGCTGAGTCACAGTGATCGCTATAAACCTACAGCGTCTAGCATAGTGTTTGTCTTAGAGGGTGTTCAATCCATTTGTTTTTCCATGACATTGAATGTTCAATCCCTAACAAATGAATTTCAACAAGCAATTAAATTCTTCTTCAGACACCAATAAAGCGAGTGTGTTCCTGCTTGCAGATGGCTAAAACATTTTAATCTTTCCTAAGTTAATGTAAAGTTCAAAAAGCAAATGGCACTTGAAAAGTAAATTGCTTCCAGGGCCTCCTTTTTCTTGGAATCCTTCTTCATTTAACTTTTCTCAGTCCTGACAGTCTAAAGCTCATCAGTCTAGACTTAAAAGCCAAAGGAGTTTAAAAGCCATGCAGGGGCCTGTTCAGTTTTAAATACAATTTAGAAAACCTTGGGAAAGAATGACAGTTCCTTTTCAAGAACCTCCCATACATATTTCAATAGAACAGCTTTCCAAATTGGAAATTATAAAATATTGTACCGCTCACCAAGTAATAAAGTCACTCACTGCCATGCAGAAAGATTTCCTTGGTTTTCACGAAGAGCACAAAAAGCTATATTGTATTTATTTAAATCCGAAACTGACAAAAAAGTCAGAAAAGTAGTCAATTTCTCTAAAAGATCATTATTTAGGAATAAATTACTATGCAAAAAATCATGGATCTTCTTGACAACTTGTGAATTTAAGGCAGATGAAATGCCTCCTTCTGTACTCCTATAATCAACTCTGCTGATGAAATATGTTAAGCATTCTAAGCTTGGGGAACATATAAAGCTTTGAAATCAATGTGTTTCCGGTACAGGGGGTTAGGAAAAGAACTTAATAAATCAGCTTAGGAAATGCTTCATTTCCTGAACTGTATCTGGGAAGGAAAACATAAAACAGTCAGAACCAGGTGCAAAAAAAATCATACACGTGGATGGGAAAATCTCTTCCAGTTCCTTGTAGGCCTCACTCCGATGGTCAATTTATGCTCCTGGGCCAGCACTTCTTTTTCTAGGATAAATGGGGTAGATTTTACAGACACTTGCCTTAAATTAACAAAGGCTCCCTGGCAGAGGTTGAAGGAGATAGTCATTATGTAACCGTTGTCTCTGCTCAAATAAGAAATTATCTTACTCTTGACATATATACACTAATATGTATAAAATGGGTAACTAGTAAGAACATGCTGTATAAATAAATAAATTAAATTAAATTAAAAAAATTATCTTACTTTGGTTAATAGTTCATTAGAAAGAAGACACTATTAGTAGAGAGGTTGGGCTCATTACCAATGAGCTAAAGGACGCTGGTTTTTTCCTAAAATGATCATAATAGAAAAATCTGCCAGGTCATCTCTGGGTTATCCTTCAGCTTTCCAGCTTCCTTACGGTCAGGTTTTGTAGGCTGCTTCTATTGATTCTATTCCACTTTGCTTTCTGAAGTGCATGTAATCCATTCCTATCTATCTCTCCCATGCAAACTGAAGAGTTACTTATAAGCTAGTGCATTGATTGCTCTCATCTCATAAATATTCTTTATTTTTAAAAAATCAGAACTTTGTAACTCATCTAAGTTAAATTTTCTGGTCTTATACCCACTGCAGCTTAACCCTGGAAACTCCCAGATGGATTGTAATCAATCGTATGTGATTTTGCAGTGTTTGGGTACCTGTACTAAATTTATATACATATTTTGAGAAATTAATGATAAATATTGTTCAAGAAGGAGTGTGCTTATTTTTTCCTACCTAATCACTGCAAATGGAATTTTGTAAGCAGTGAAGTTTGAAAAGAGCACATGCACAATAAAATTAGAATTGAGTTTTTTCCAGGGCTCCTCAGAGCCAGAATCAATGTGTCCCAACCGTGTTCTTTTATGATAGTTTGTACTTTAGTTTTCACACCTATTAAATCTGTCTTATGTTAGATTTACATGCTTATTTCTCCCAATAGTGCATTTGCCACTGTGGGCAAGGACAATGTCTTACTCATTTTTGTATCCCTTGCACTGCTGAATACATGGTGAGAGCCTAATAAATATTGATTAAATCTAATTGCTTACAGTAAGTCCCTCCGGAAGGGTTAAAAGTCAAATGTAATAATTTCTTGCAACTGGTCATTAATATAGTCAGGGCTTATGTAGGTGCATATATATCCTTTATCTAAGTTTCAGAACCTGCAGTCAGTGGGTAGGGTTTTTATGTCTATAAATTCACTGAAATGTTATGCAAAATATTGTATGTATATGTGTAGATCTGTGTTAATTTCTAGAGCAAGCATCCATAAACTTTAATCAAGTGTCTCTCCTCCATTCTTACCCTCACCCCTCGAGATATTAAGATTCACTTCCCCAGGCAGTTTCATCCAACCTCTCAATTTATCAGAGTCAAAAGATAGTTGGGACAAATATAGGCCAGCATCTGCAGAGCAATGTTTCTGATTACAGCCTTTCACCGGTACATGACAATCTTGTTATTTCTAGACTTACGTCTGAAAAGAGCACATTTTTGAGAAGTAGTCCATTTTTAGCCAGCATTTGATCCCCAGATTGTTACTCTCTGAAAAGGCTATTGTATATTCCCGGTACCTTTACGATGCCATGGAACACACTTCAAGGCCGCTGCAGCGGCAAACACTTTCCTTCCGTGAAAACAAACATCCTCTCTGTGGAGCCTTCTCCACGCAACCCCCATCCACGCACACACACTCAACTCAGCAAATGCACTGCTGCGTCTACTTCTCAGGGGAGGCCCCCTGAAGGTAAACTGAGGCTCAGAGCCGCCCACTAGTGATTTCTGATCCACACCGTCAGAACAATAAGAGAAAAGGGTACCTGCGTCGTCCACACCGCTACAGAGACTGGACAGAAGAAGACAAAGTATGGTCCCTTGAAGCAGTTTCATGGTGCCTGTGGATCGTCACAGTGGCTCTTCTCTCCAGAGTCAGGCAGGGACAACTCCCTCCCAGCCTGGCAGGGCCTTCTTAGCAAATGGAAAAGGTGTGCTGGATTTGAACAGCCACTGCCCATGCCTACTTATTTCGGGGGCTCTGATAAAGAACAGGAGGAAATGCACACACTCCCTTTGGGAGTTCAGCAGAGAGGAGATTTATTGTTTCAGTCCCTTACAGGAACTTTTTTTTTCTCTTCCTTTGGCAGCCACTTGTGTTTTTGTTACTACATTATTTTGTTCTTCTTCAACAAAAAGGTCAGGACGGGGTTTGAACAGAAAGAGATCTTTCTTGAGAATGGATCTTACAGTCTTTCTAACTTTTGTTTTGAAAGTATGTTTTGGAGTGTTTATAAAGGGGCCTCATTCAACAACGACTTGGTTTGGATAGAGAGGCTTTAATTGCCTGAGGGTTAAATTTTAGAACAGAATCCACAAAGAATCAACTTTTCTTCTCTCTTTCCAACTTGAAAGCCAGATTAGTAAAGACCACCTTCTGGAGATAAGTGCAAAACTTTATTAAGTAGATCATGCTCTGACTTGAGTAAGTGAAAAGACTTCTTATCTGATGGCCAGGGAGGTTTTTCAGGATATTTCTAATAGAATTAAGTAAAGACATGTGAATGCTCACTGCTCATTCCTGGTCTTATTGTTGGAATTCGATGAAGGAAAAGGAAAAAGTACTTATAAGACCCTGTGGATACTCTTCTCTAGGAAATGTGATTGGAATGGCACTGGGATGGAATGCCCTTGTAACAAATCAATGAAGTAGGGAGAGATGGAGTCTTTGGACCAGAATGCCAATCAGGCAAGATACACTGTGTATTAGGGATCTCTTTAATGTTAATAGCAATTGATTAAAACATGGTGCTAATGCAGCCTCAGCCCTGACTGAAATCCCTCTGTGTGTGTGGCAAATAATTCTACACTTCTCCCCAGCCACAGGCCACACGTCTAAACTCAGCCAATCGTGCTTTATATACCTTTAGGCATGAAGCCCCTGGACAAAAGAGTGTCAGTGAGTCAATATTAATTCATCTGTTCTGCCAAGAAAACTATTCCAAAGGTACACCTTTACCTGTTTATAAGGAGGACATACATTTCACTGCTGCACGGTGCAGGGAAGGACTTATTCCAAGAGTGGATAGAGCAAGTTGATTGATCAAAACACCCCAAAAACTAGGTTGTTTTATCCTAAGTTATACCAAGTCTCAGAAGAGCCTCTAAGTGTCTGTTTTGTGTATAAAACCTAATTTTACCCTCTCTTCTAAGTAATTTTCTAAAACAGACTGCCTTTGGAGCTGTTACTTTATTTGTCATATCCTGGAGAGTATAAAGATAGCAATGTATGTGAATAGATGTCACATGCACTTTCCAGAAATAAATTGGGGTGTGGCCATGAACTCACAGTGGAGCACTCACATTACCTCACTTCCTGCTCCTTGCTCTGCTTTAACTAGGGAGTTTTCAGCACACATGGTCAGTCCTGATGTTGGTCACAATCATTGTTGCAGGAATTCAATAGCATTTTGATTTCTTTGATTCTGATGCCTGACTGCTAGGCATTTCCGTGAAAAACATTAGATGCCTATTCCAAGAATGCTTGATAATAGAATGTCTATTTAAAAGATAAGACCTGTAGATGAAAAAAATAAAAACAAAATCTGAGAAATGCATTTTTAAATGGTTAGGCAAAAAAAAAAAAGGAAAAATAGGAGTAATATAGTAGGTCAGCTTTATCTTAATAGATCAGGGGTATTTTTAAGGTAAAAGAATTCATTGAAACAGTGGCGACTGCAAGAAGAGACAGATCGATGGTATAAAATAGAAAGTACAGACACAGAAATATATATAGCTATCTACATATATACATAGGTATATTTGCCCATATGTGTGTGTGGAGAGATTAGATATAGATGAATTTAATATACAGTAAATGTGATGAGTAGAATGTATTATTTAACAGGTGATTTTTGACAGGTTTTTAACCATCTTAAAAAAATTAAAGTTAGGTATCTACTTCCAATACCAAAATAAATTTCTTATATGTTAAAGATTTAAACGTAAAAAACAAAATTATAACATTCTAAAAGAGAACATGGGTGACTATTTGCATACAACTGGGGTAGAGAGGACATTTTATGCATAACTCCAAAAGCAGAATACATAAAAGAAAGACTTGATTTTTTTTCTTACATAGGAATTAAAAGATTTTTGGCTCAACACACAAGATGAAAAGGAAAATGTGAAAGTTCATGAAAAAGTAATACATAATACAGATTTGATATCCTTCATATGAAAAGACCTTTTGCTAATCAATAATAAAACAATGACTTTGCACCTGAAAATAACAACATCATAGAAGAAACAGAAGGCCAACAAAATGGAAAAGTATATTTATCTCAGTAGAAATTAAACACATGGATATTCAAGAACTGAGATAACAGAATATTTTTTTTTTGCCTTTCCAATATAATTAGGAAAATATATTTTCTGACAATACCCAGTTTTAATTAATGTTCAAGGAAAGTTACTGTCTTATTCTTGGAGTATGACCTTTCAGGGGGGTGTGACCTGACAATATACATCAAAGTTATTGATACATCAAAACAATATACATCTATGTTAAAGAACCATACTCTTTGAACTTGCAGTGATATGTTTAGGAACTTATGCTAAAAAGGAAGATGCTCATTAAAGTTTATGTTATTACAAACACTTGTCAAGGACATTAATTATTGGGGAATAAGATGGAATATTCTGCCACAAAATAGTATTAAAAAACTTTTATGAATGTGGAAACACCTTCATGATATTTTGTTGCATGTATCTATGCATTTATATGTACATATGCATATATACATATCTGTGAATATATACATATATTTAAAATAGAAAATGTTAACAGTGCTTATCTCCTGGTAGTGAATTGTGGATGGTTTTTATCTTGTATTTTTTTATTTTTCTTAAAAAGATTTTCAGAGTAAAACTTATTATCTCTATCATAAAACAAAACAAAATAAAACTTTTGTTTGATCTGATACTTTTTGTTTAATTTAATATTTTGAGGGAATATTTATACAAACATTTTGTATTCTAACCTACTTGAATGTTTTAATTATGTAGAAGTGTGCAATTTAAGAGCACTTTATTAAAAGAAAACCTGTGAAGAGAACTAAACCACCCTAATCTGAGAAATGAAAAGATGTTTTTGCTTTTGTTTTTTTCACAATTCGTCCTCTGTATTCTTTTTTTTTTTTTTTTTTTTTTTTTTTTTTTTTTGTGGTGCGCAGGACTCTCACTGTTGTGACTTCTCCCGTTGCGGAGCACAGGCTCTGGACTGTCCTCTGTATTCTTATTGAATCTGAGAGATAAGCTGTTGTGAGGTCACGCAAGAGCAATCTCAGAATTCTTTCGCAGCACATCTCAAGGTTTGCAGTTGACATCTTTGACACTGAAGAAATTGTATAGCGAAGACTCCAACACTGATGGGCATACTTTAACTTGTGTGGTGCTGAGAAGATTATTCAGCTGGCACCATTATTGAGCCCCAAATTAAACTTCCTTTCCATCCTTGCCTTCTTCCTCTTTCCTAGCGTGTCACTGAATAAAATCACCTAAAATGGTAGGAAGGCCAAAAGGTGCATGAACTAGCAAAGAGCGTGAGCTCTGTGTTCAATCCTGGCTCCTTCTTTTGGTCCTTCATGGCTCAACTGAATTACTTCGCCTCTTTATGCCTTGGTCTCCCCATGAAAAAAAGGGGATAATCACCATGGAAACTTCAAATGTGTTTAGAGAGTTAAGTGAGATTCCAGAAAGTCTTCTAAAATTGTATATTAAAACAGACAAACCTTAACCTTGTAGTTTAGGCTAAAATAGATTGTCTTCTTTCCATGGTATGCTTTCAGGTTTTTCAGATTTTAAATAAACCATATTATTCCAAAGTGATTGACCAGTTTCCTAAGAAGTATTCCGATGATGAGAGTCCCAAAATATTGTTGACAGCAGATTAAACAGACTCCCAAATCTTATTTTTAGGAATTTATTCCATGCTCCACTTTTAAATTTCTTTAAATATCAGGTCCTTTCTTCAGTGGAGATAGAACCTAACAGATTACTTTTGTTACTTGTCTATCTGAAATGGGAATTGGGGAGTCTCCTGAAGGTATTGGGAACAGAGCTGAAGACAAACAGGCTCATGGTACTAGAGATATTAAGTCCCCCTCCTGCAAAGCCAAAATGGATATGAGGATCAGTAGTGGGTGGGCCCAGTCATTTGGCCAAACTTATGCCAGTAAAATATCTTCCTCACTTACTGTATTTCTAATAATCAACTCCCAGTGGCCAAGGGCCAGTGCTATTTCATTATTGCTAAAATTAAAAGAAGACATGGTAAGCTGATTTATTTATTTAATTTTTTTTTTTGGTGGTACGCGGACTTCTCACTGTTGTGGTCTCTTCCATTGCGGAGCACAGACTCCGGACGCGCAGGCTCAGCGGCCATGATTCACGGGCCCAGCTGCTCCGCGGCATGTGGGATCTTCCCGGACCGGGGCTCGAACCCGCGTCCCCTGCATTGGCAGGCAGACTCTCAACCACTGCGCCACCAGGGAAGCCCAGTAAGCTGATTTGTGAAGTTTCCGAAGAGCTTGTCTTTTACATTCTGCAATGGTCCATTATAATTTTACACCTCAACATATGAAGACAATTCTCTCACCTCACACTAACTCCCTAACCTTATAGGGTTCAATCTCTAAGTCTCGATATATAAGGGCATAAATATGGGAAAATTGTAAAAGCACAGTAGCTCATGGATAAGATATACAAAAAAGTTACTTGAGTACAAAATTCTTAGTAACATTATCATTTTCAGGCATCCCCTTGACAAATGGTGAATGTGCTTGCATGTCAAAAGTAGAAATGACTGGGGCTCATTACTCTGTAAGGCAGTTCTCCTGTTGGACTATGCTTCTTGTTAAAAAGTTCAATCACCATTTCTCATCCTTATCTGCCTTAAGAAGCTTTGGAAATCATTGTCATAAATTGGTTTTTTGTGTACAAAACTGAGCTTAAGGGTTTTTTTCCATTAATCATATTAATAAGGAAATGAGATTTTTACAAGCACTTTTGGGGAATAAGATAGAATATAATTCATTTAATTATATCTAATGAAGCACAGGTATGATTACTTCTTTGGCGTTCTGTAATATGTAAATGAACTCAGAAATATTGATAAATAGGCAAATATTAAGTACTTCATTATTTGCTCAACTTTCCATTTAGCTCAGCTGTTACCACATACCCCAAGTCCAAGATTTCTGCTCCGATGTCTTATTTTTGGTGTGCTAGAAATAGTATCTTAGGGAAATATTCTTTTCTTATGTCAAATGACACCTAATAAAAGTTGAGTGAGTAGTATATGCCAGGGATTTTTTACAGATATGTCCATATAAAAGTGTGGCATAATTAAATGACATCTAAGTGCTTTCACTTTATATATACTCCATCCAGCTGAACTAATTTACCTATTCAGATTTTACTCCATTTTTTTTACCCATTTTAGTTCTTATTCTGTTCCCCAAATCCCTTTTCGCATCGTTCATCTCTGTGACCATTTCGTAATACTCAAAGGAATCTTTCACAGGACTAGATCTGAAACAATTTAAAAGCATGATGAGGTGATTTATTTACTTCTCCCTTCCAGACTTCCAGACAAATGGAAGTTGAAGTTAATTTTCTAGAAACTGGGTTGTTTTTTCTCTTTTTTTCCAAATAAAGAAAGCCAACTGCAGGCACAGCTTTCTGGTATTCATAGAAACATATAAACTTAAAGTTAGAAATGGAGTGTCTGTACTGGTTCGTTCCTCTTAATAAACCCCTCTTTACCCATAATTCGGGGAAAGAGTTACCTTACTAATGGCTCCTGGGCTATTCCCCCGGGGATTCAAGAAACTGCCTTTTGCTCTCTTTGTCTATTTTGTTCCCAATCTTCTTTGGTCATTCCCTCCCAGGATCCAGCCGATGCTCTTCATAATGGCCTCTACCTACTGGTGTTTCAGTTTGGTGTCCCCTTGGGCGCTGTATCCCAGATCAACATTTTTTACTAACCTGTGGAGAGATTTCCCAGATGATGATGTTCCATACACCCCACCCTGACTCTTGTCAAAACTGGCTGACGGGCTTCGCTGGTGGCGCAGTGGTTGAGAGTCTGCCTGCCGATGCAGGGGACACGGGTTCGTGCCCCGGTTCGGGAAGATCCCACATGCCGCGGAGCGGCTGGGCATGTGAGCCGTGGCCGCTGGGCCTGCGCATCCGGAGCCTGTACTCCCCAACGGGAGAGGCCACAACAGTGAGAGGCCCACATATCACAAAAAAAAAATAATAATAATAATAATAATAATTAAAAACTGGCTGAAATTTGCAGTCAAGATTTTAATGCTTAATGAAAGCCCGGATCCCTGTATTAGGTAGGTTCATGTGACAAGTTCTGGCCAGAGGCTTTAAGGGGAAGTAACATGTGTCACTTCTAGGACAATGCATAGAAGAGCAGGTATGAGTCCTCTATGCTTTTATTTCCCTTCATGACAACCTTGTATCCCTGATGGAGGAGTTTGGGGCTGTGGGTGACAGTGTGGGCAGAGCCTTCCACCTCCAACACCATAGACCTGTTCTGAATTTGCATGAGCAGCACATAAACATTTATTGTATTAAGGCACTGAGATTTCAAGTTTATTTTGTTACTGAAGCTTATTCTGAACAATAGAGGATTCTATTTATTACCTTCTCTTGAAAAATATTGATTTGATAGAATTAAGACCAAATTGGTCACACTTTTCAGACATCATTCACCTCCCACACTAGATAGTAAACTTCTCAATGGCACATCATTTGTCTTGGTCATCTATCCCATAGTTTAACACAGTGCCTGATGTAAAATGATTACATTTTTATATCAACTAGATTGATTTCTCAGCTCTGATACTAACCTTTTAGGAAGGCCTTGTACTGAGTCCTATTTTCTCCTCCATATTTATCTGCTCCATTTTTCCTTCAGCAGTAAAATGCAGTGGAATCTTTTCTTGATCCAATTGAAGGCTCATTGACTGGCCCAAGAGGTGGGTGGGCAAGGAAGAGGTCCAGATAGTTCTTAGATATTATGTAGGTTTCCTTGTTTTACTGAAAGGAGTTAGTATATCATTAGAACATGGGCTTTGGGGGACAGACAGTCTTAACTCTGTTATTTTCTCATGTGGCTAAGGGCAAGTTAATAAAGCCCTCTAATCCTCATTTTCTCACCCTTAAAATGTAGAAAAAATAATCTTTTCATGGGGTTATCAAAATAATACATGAGATTTACATACATAAATTATCCAAAGCAGTTGATACTCCTCACATCCAGTCCTGTTACATGACACTAGGGTAGAAATAACTTTTTCTTTAAGTCTTAGTTACTCATATGATAATGACAGTTCTTAGTTCTGAAATTGTCCAGGTGATTTTAAAAATTAAAGACAATTTGAATGAAAGTATTTTAAAACTTATTCATTTCTATATGAAAGTAAGATACAATTTTTTAAAGTTTTCTGAAAATTAAGAATATGTTTCATCATGTAATACAAATAATTTTAGGAAGAGGGTGTTAATAATTAAGAATCTGGCCATTATTAAATGCCATGCCTTGCCAGAATGCAAACAATTTTAGTAAAATGCAAATGGTTTTTGAACCAAGCTTCTCAGAATAAATCACTTCCATTTCATCACCAAATAAAATTGTTTATAAATGTTTTCAACTTCATTAAACTAACACTAGCTTAGTATTTTCCCATCCTGTATAACTAAAGATAAAATTACCTTGGATGGACAACAAAGCTGGACATAATTCGACCCATTCTTCCAAATCCAGACTTTGGTCAGAGGAAATGACATAGTAATGACTTTCACAAGCAGACGAGTGCTGCTCCTGAGCACACTTCCAACCATAGAATCCGAATTTCCTGCCTTAGGAGTTTTTAGATTCTTATATCCTGGTTTGGCCTGACAGTATACCACTGGCAGTTTTTTCCACGTTTATCCATAACTCTTAATATTGGAATCACCCTATGGAATTTTTCAAAAACATACATGTTTAAGCCTCAACCATAAAGTTTCTCTTTAGGAAGTTCAGGGTGGGGACCAGGCATACATACGAGAAAAATATATATATATGTATACTGTTGATTTTGATGGACACCCTCAGTTAATAATTACTGATTTAGATCATTATTAAAAAAACACTCTTTAAAAAAATGTGTGCTTGCTATTATTTAAAAGGAAGCAGCTGTGCTTCCTAGTCCTCACTCTCAGCATCCATTCCAAAAGTCTTCGCTTCAAGAATCTATAACTGGGCTTCCCTGGTGGTGCAGTGGTTAAGAGTCTGCCTGCCGAGGCAGGGGATGCAGGTTCGTGCCCCGGTCTGGGAAGATCCCACATGCCGCGGAGCAGCTGGACCCGTGAGCCATGGCCGCTGAGCCTATGCGTCCGGAGCCTGTGCTCCGCAACGGGAGAGGCCACAGCAGTGAGAGGCCCGTGTACTGCAAAAAAAAAAAAAAAAAAAAAAAAAAAGCAGCAACAATATCTCAGAAACTCACTTTTACAGAATTTTTATTGCTTTAAATTAAAATATAAATTCCATTAATTCCATTTATATTGTCAACCTCACAGCTAATTAAGCCTGTCATGATCTTTTCAAGTGACCATGAGTCCAGTCTGTGGAAAGACATTTAGTTTTTATGACTCTGAGCTCTTAAATCCCAAACATTCCAAACTGCCTTGAATAATTGTTCATGAACCCCTTTTAAATCTCATTATATTTGCATCCTGATTCATAGAACAAGAATAAAATACTACCAACTCATGAAGTAATGGTTATATTCAAAGTGGTTTTAGATTTTTTCCTTTCTATTTGGCTGAGGTGTTTTTGTGAACACTCAAATTTGAGACGTGGTGACCAAGGTGTGATTCTATTAGAATGGCGTTCTGTCTAATCACTTTATAATACCATGTTTTGTTTTGTGCTGCCCAAATAATCTTCTAATAACACCTTTGCAACCCAAGTAGAATTCTCTTGGGAAAAAAAAAAAAACCCAAAACAACCGAAAAACATATTGACCCATAGGGCAAATGTATCAGCTCCTTAGCAGTAATTATGTTCTATTAAATTACTAAATTAGCATTTGTGTTTTTCTCCAACCAGCTTCTTTGAGTGTAACTAGCTTGGTTTAATTCTCCAGATTCAACAAATTTGAGTTTCTGGGTCTACAAAACTGAACGCTAGATACTGATCCGTTGTGGCCCGACCACGTATTCCCTCTATGAGAGTCCTGCCTGGGCATCACTGGAAAAGCAGTGCCTATTCCTTTGGTTGATTTTCTTCATGATGAAAATAATGAAAAATGGAAGCTCCTGCTATACTAAACATATTTTTCCCCTTTGATGTTCCAGCAGACAAAGATGTAGAAGACAAAATATGAGGCTCAGGACCTCATGGCCCTTTAAGAGGCCATGTAGAACCTCTACTCTGCAGGAGGCCAGACTTCCTCTCCACCTACTGTCCTTTCCACAGTCTTCATTCTGCATGAAACACCATACACTGATGAATGAAACTTCCACCAGAGACAGATCTGAGGGCAAAAGCAGATTTATCACAAAGCTAATGAAATTTATTGCTTCAGAGACTTTCACTTGCATATACTAATATCAAGGTTATCTAGGTGGGACTTAGCAAAGTTTTCATGTAGTTATATGTTTTTGCTCTAAACTTTATAAAAGGAAGATGCTTTAGCTGAAATCAGTTAGGATTATTGCCTCTCTCTCCCTTGTCTCCCTTCCTCTTCTGCTGGGTAGCATTGGAATGGATATGATGAGGATATGGCTTAGGGGAAATTGAGTTGGGAATTTAGTTAGGATTTGGTGACATGTATGTTTTGTGGTTTACAGTCACTTCTATGTATTATTAAGTTGCTAGTTGCTTCAACGTACTACTGCCTTTCAGGAATGTCTTCACTGGTTACTGCACTGATAGGCATTGTGTTGTACATGGATAGGCATGTGTCTGATTATGATATGAATGCATTTGATAGTTCTTGGAACTGGAATTTTGTGGACTGCGGAAGCAAAATAATATTTGAAATGTATGGAGTCAAATGGTAGTTTGTGAATAATTCTAATTATGAAATGCATCAAATTACATGCTGAACATGTGGTTCCTTTTGTTCCCTTCTGTCAGGAAAACAATAAATGCCACATATTCACATAAAAATGCAGTGTAATTTTTTTCTTTTTTGATAAGAATCATGAGAAATAGAATTTATCATGTTGCCAGTATTTCTTAGATTAGTAGCAGAAGTAGCAAGTATATATGTGTGCAGTCACAGGTTTAGACATCTCAACTATAAGTAACCTAGAACAAATTTTGTTCAACCCAGCTAGAGAAAGAATGATTATCTTTCTCTTCTCCCTGTAGAAAATGATTTTACAAAATTTTTGTCATATAAGGAAGTGACCAAATATTACAAAGCCAAAATATGTAGAAAATAAGTATTACAGACTGTGTTTTTTGTGACTTTTGTGATTTTGTTGGCTTCTAAAATACGTCATCAGTTGTGCTTTTTTCCTCTCATTCTAAATGAATAATTGCCTTCATACCTTATATCTTTTCCTTAAAAATAACTATCACTTTTTATAAGCTTCAGTCCCCACAAAATCTTTTTCTTGTCCTTCCTGAGGGAGCTAAATAGAGGACGTTAAAATGTCTGAAATATTCAACTAAAAAATAATGTGGTTCTGGAAAAATGTCTCTAAACCTGTACAAGGTAGCATGAAACTCTACCAGTTCTCTGTTTTTCATTTTCATTCTCTTTCTCTCTCTTTCTCTCTTTCTCTCTAACACACACATACACACACACACACACACACACACAGAGGCTGTCGTGGCTTTTCATACTTTAGAGAACAGAACAGACATTCTCTACATTCAACATTGTAATTTGCATAGATAATCACTAAGCCTCAGTGAGAGAATTCTACAGTAACTTTGTTTCCTTGTTTCCCCAAAAGACCAAATAATACTTCCCCTCTATTGACTCCAAATCTACTTGGAAAGATCACTCTTCTCAAGCCTTTATGTCTCTAAACAATGTTTACCTGCTCTGGGTTCCTGAGAGCAAATCTTTAAACTCCTCTTATATTTCTGATCAGTTGTCCTTGATTACTTATGCTGCAAATGCTAACTAAGAACACAACTCAAAATCACGTGGAAGAAAGGCTCTGTTCTCTCTGGGAAAACCGAAGGAAGATACTCCTTGATCAGATGAATAGATCATATAACTACATCTACAAAACTAATGACTGGATTTTTTTTTTTTTGTACAAAGTCTTTGAAGTAAAGGAAAAACATTTAGCTGGATGAGTTTATGCTAATAAACTTGAGAGGTCCTCATTTGGTATAACACTCATACTAAAGTCTCAGAAGCTAACTAGGTCAGTGTCAGGCTCTGAACCAGCCTCCCTGTTCTTGGTCCAGTGCTTTTCTGGTTACTCTCCTATTCTCTGTCCAGAACACCAGCAAGAGACGGTAGGTCTAAAATAGCAATGGATTAAGGTTCAGCATCACAAAATAAACCCAGGGCTTAAGAACTAGTTAGAGTTCAAGACTTGTGGACAATTTTGGAATTCTCAGAATAACTGGAATCAAGCAAATAAGATGCAACAGTTTATAAAGATTAAATCATCATTTGTTCAGCAAATATCTATTGAGTACCTATTATGAGCTCATCACTGGTGTAGGGAACAGGTATAAAACAATAAGACAGATATAGTCCCTGCTCTCATGGTATCTAAGATGTGAACGCAAATCTTATTTTTAAATTATTTAATTAATAATATTTAATGATTTATTGTATTAGTTTGCTCAAACGGCCATAATAAAATACCACACACTGGTGGCTTGAACAATAGAAATTTATTTCTCCCAGTTGTGGAGGCTGGAAGTTCTTGAGACTGAATCAAGATGCTGCTGATTCAGTTTCTGGTGAGAACCCTCTTCCTGGCTTGCAGAGGGCCTCCTTCTCACTATGTCCTCACTTGGTGGGAGAGAAAGAGCCAGCTCTCCGGTGTCTCTTCTAAGGGCATGAATCTCATCATGAGGACCCAACCTCATGACCTTATCTAAACCTAATTATTTCCCAAAGGCCCTATCTCCAAATACCATCACACTGGGGCTTAAGACTTCAACAAATGAATTGGAGCAGGGGGATGAGATTCAGTCCATAGCACTTACTTAATTAAAAATATAAAAACATAATTATAAATATTTAATTATTAAAATCATCATTTAATTAAAGTTGTAATGAGAGTTACCAAAGAAATGTAAATTATGGGGCTTCCCTGATGGCGCAGCGGTTGAGAGTCCGCCTGCCGATGCAGGGGACACGGGTTCGTGCCCTGGTCCGGGAAGATCCCACATGCGGTGGAGCAGCTGGGCCCGTGAGCCCTGGCCACTGAGCCTGCGCGTCCGGAGCCTGTGCTCCACAACAGGAGAGGCCACAACAGTGAGAGGCCCGCGTACCACAAAAAAAAAAAAAAAAAAGAAAGAAAGAAAAAGAAATGTAAATTATGCAGTGAAAATATATAACAAACTCTATTCTAGTCATTTAGAATTCTCTGAGGACTAGACATTAACTCAAGACCTAGAAGATGAGCACGTCTTAGATATGCAGAGACCTCGTTGGGAAATTGTGAAAGCCCAGAAACTGAAAAACCTTATTGCGTTCAAAGCAGAGGAAAAGAGGTCATTGTGGTTAGAGAGAAATGAGCAAGAGGGGGGTAATCCAATATGAGATCAGAAAGATTGGCAGGAGCCAGGTCATGCAAAAGCCTGCAGTGATAAGGATATTGAACTTTATCAGAAGGGTCAAAAGTTTTCAGGGACTTATTCTAGGCAGGGGAGTGAGTTGCTGATGCCTTGCGAAAGAAAATATTATTTAAGGAGATATGCAGAAGGTTATATTGAGCTGACCTGAAGCAGGACTGAATTAACAATTGAGGACAGTAAAACATTGCTAAGATTCTGACTTGCAAAATTCAAAGACTAGTGGTGCCATTCACTGACAAAGAACAATAAAAATACACAAGGTTTCAGGAGTGAGCTCATAAGTTTGGTTTTGAAGATGCTGAGTTTTAGGTTCTCTTGAGATATTCAAGATGAGATATAAGTAGCCACATGCATATATCTATCTGAAGATAAGAGAAAAAGCATGAGCTAGAGATGTGAATTTAGTGTATGTTATACATACACAGTCATTTAAAATAAATGCAATGGATAAAATTGAAAAGGAAGAAAGGGTCTGTGGTAATTCTAACATGTGATTGTTGGATGAAAGATGAGTCTATGAAGACAAAAGGAACTTCTAAAATATAAGATTAACTTCTTAAAATATAAGATTCTCTTGACAGAGAAAAAAGAAGAGTATCTCAAGAAAGGTGGAGAGACCCACACTCTGGAATACTGCTACGAGGTTAAATAAGATGTGGACTTTAAAATGCCCCTGTGGATTTAGCAACATCTCAGCAGGCAATGTAGATGGAAGCCATCTTGGAACGGTTTAATGCATGATTAGAAGATTGGGAACTATCCTGAGAAAATGTAGACTGCAATTGTATGAGCAATTTTTTTTTTTTTTTTTTTTTTTTTTTTTTTAGTTTAACTGGGAAGAATTGGAGAAGAGAGGGAATTACTGGGAGGTGGAAACTCGTTTGGAGTGGGCCAATTATGATTAGAAGACGGGAAACAGGAAATGTAGATTGCAAGTACATATTAGAGATTTTTCTGCTCAGCTGAGAAGAGAAGAGAGGGAAGTTACTACTGGGAGGTGGGTGTAGGGCCTAGGAAATTGTTTTGAAAGATCACTTATACTGCAGTGTGGCAAATAGATTGGAGTGGCCCATGAGAGGAAACTAAAGATAAGGTCATTGTTTTCATACAGACAAAAGATGGCTTGACCTAGGAAAGAAATGGGTTGAACTAGATGAATTCAAGAAAGATTTTTTAAAGTAAAATATGAAAGACATGGTGATTATATGTACACAGAGAGAGAGACAGACAGAGGAGTCAAGGATGGTTCCCACGTTGAGCATTAAATTTTGAGTATGGATTAAGTTTGAGGTGTCTATAAAAACACCAAATAAAAATAAACAGAAGTTGGGTTGGGCCTCAGAAGAGAAGATTGGGTCAAAGGTATAGTTTCATAGGAGGCAGCTCTGGATTATATGTGGTAACTAAAGCCATGCAATGGATGCAATAACAAGGGAGAGCAAGTAGAGAAAGGAGAGAAGACAATCTGGAATGCAACCCTGAGGAACTCGACCACCTAAAGGAATCACGGTAGAGGAGAAGGAAAGCAGCAAGCCGAAAGATAGGAGGAAATCTAGAAGTCCTTGTCTTGGAAGCCAAGGGCAGAGAATGACTAGAGAAGAAGATTATCAATTTGCAGCAAATGATGCTGACAAGCCATATAAGATAAGGATTGAAAAACGTTATTTGGATTTAGGCTCATAGAGGTCACTGATGACTATACTGGGAGCCATTTGAATACACGGTTAGGGTTAGTGTGAAAAGCAACTTCAGAGCTAATAGGATGTAAAGAAGAGACAGTATATAGACTGCTCTTTCAAGAAATTTGTAAAGAGTTGAAGAAACAGGAGTAAATGTGAGCTGCTATGAGGCTGCATCAGCCATATGTACTTTGTGACTCATATTCCTTTGGCATCACCCGCCTCTCAGATGCTCAGCCTCAGTGGCAGCTAAACAGCTCGGACCAACACAGGTTCCTTGTCTGGGCCTGACCAGTCACTTGCCCCTAAGAGCAACAGGATCTCTCTCGGCTCCTTTAGGTGGCCAAGCAGACCAGTTGCACCACAAGATCTTCTGGCTTCTCCTGTCACTTCTGAACTTGGATGAATCACAACCACAGCCAGACTAACATATTCCAGTGTGGATTCTGGCATCCCAGAGACTCAGACCACAAACTCCAAAGGGCAGAGAAGTTCACTCCTCAAAGGCCAGGCATTGCCCTCTGGAAAACAAGAGCTACACAAGGGTTAGGCAAATCGATTCCCTCACCTTTCTTCCTCCTGGTACTACTAGGGACACATTTTCTTCTTGAGGCCTTTCCAGAGAAAGTGCAAGAGTCAAGCAGTCCTATCTGTTGAATAACCTCCTGCATACTTGAGAGCTAATAATGAAGGGGTATCTGTTTGATAACACCTCATTTTATGTTGCTTTATGCCTTCCCTGCCACACTTTTCTTTTCCTTTCAAATATGGCATTCGTGCTTCAATTTTTGTAACAGGCTTCCTAGTTAATAGTAAACCTGAGCTAATAAAAGAGTCCAGGGAGCCTTTTTTTTTTTTAAAGATAGGGGAAACCTGAGCATATTTAATCCCTGAAGAAAAGGATCTTGTCGGGAAGAAAATGTTGAAAATGCAGGAGAAAGGGAGACTCATCACTGGGGTGTTGTTTTCAAGGACAGAGGCAAGAGGGGTTCCAGAGCATGCATGGAAAGTGAAACCAAGTTTTACTGAGCTCTAATTATGTGCCAGGCTCCCTTCTCAATGATAAGAATATACTATTATTATTTTTCTAGTTCTCACACAATGTGTTGAAGTAATTTTCACCATTGTCCCCATATTGTAGATGAAGAAACTGAGGCGCAGAACCACAGGGAATTTTCCCAAGTCACAGAGAGTTTAAGTGGAGGAGACAAAATTATATTTCAAGCATCTACTTCCAGAGCCGGTATTCACTCAGTGTATTTTACTACGTACCTTTTATTAGAAGAAGATAATTTCCTCCATTGTGGTTAGAAGAAAGGAAGAGAGGTTCACCACAGTTGCAGATATGGAGAAGTTCATGGTGGGAAGATGAGGGGCTTCTCATGAGATTGCTCCACATTTCCCAGTGGATGGCACCATCAACTAAGAGTGAGCAGGAAAAGGGTATGTTGGGAATTTGATAACAGTACAGAAAAGTAGAAATCATTTCATCTCTGGCCTAGGTTATTGCAATAGCCTCTAGTCCTTTCATACTGCTTCTATCTTCATCTTTCTCCAATCTGTTCTCAACGTAGCAGCAGCATGATCCTGTTAAAACTCAATTCAGATCATATCATTCTGCTCAAGCCCACCAATGACTTGTCTGGATCAGATGAAGAACCGGGCAAGAATTAAGACCGGTTGTGCATCATATCATTCACTTCTGTCCCTCCTAGTCTCCTGTCTGAGATCTTCTCCTACTCCTCTCTCCCTTGTTCACTCAGCTTCAGCCTTCCATGAAAACACCAGCCATGATCTCAGTGCAAGACCTTTGCACTCACTACTTCCTCAGCCTGGGATTCCCTTTCTCTGGATGTCCAAGTGGCTAGTTTCTTCACATCTTTCAGGATTTACCCCAAACTTGCCTCTCAGAGACTTTCCTGGCCACACTAAGATGTCAACTGTCCTACCAACATTTCTTATCTCCATCCCTTCTTTATTATTTTCTCCTTAGCACTTATAATTACCTATCATATTATACACTTAATTTTTTGTCTTGTTTATTGTCTACCTTTTCCACTAGGATGTAAAAGCAAGGAAAGCAGAGCTTTTTACCTCCTTTTTTGCTCCTGTATCCCTAGCAACTAATACAGTTCCTGCCTCACAGATGCTCAATAAATATTTGTGGAATAAATGAATTGTTATAGAGAGTGGAGAGTCAGGTGCTTATTAAAACGTGCTAAGGTAATACAGGAACAAAGTTGAGAGTGGTGACCATGAGTATGTGATTTCCTTCTACAGCTGTTAATTGCTGGGAGACAGGCACAGGGAGACAGAGAAGGAGAAGGCTTTTCTTCCACAAACATTGGTCTCAGAGATGTCTTTTCTCTCTGGTTTTCTACCTTAGACAAAATCTTGGATTTCCTTTTATGTCTCATGCAACTTTAGACAGAAAAGAATGAAAAATGAGTCACTTTTAGAGGACTTCTTAAAATTCAGACAAGAGTTATTAATTGTTGGATACATGATACGTATTACAAATAGAGGGAATTGTTTCCACATCCACAAGATGAGCTTCAGTTTAAACCTTAAGTTCTACATCCGTTTTTTTCATCTAGGAAAGACGTGTATTTGTTGGCAGATCTGTGAATTTGCAGCTTAGATGCTCTACCCAGTCAGTGTTTAGGTTTGAAGGGTCACAGATCAGGTGTGGAGGGCTGATATGTAAGTTAGTACATTTCCTTCTGATTTTCTACCCCCAAGGAATGGAAAGGATTGAGTCATTAAGTGATAAGAAGCTTCCTAATTGTGACAAACGAGTCTTCTGATGCAGCATGAAGAGTGTCTCAGCTATAATCGAGAAGATGGGAGATAAAAGAGATACTGTAAAGAGAATTTAAAGAAGGCACAATGATCCTCAGATGAGTGGTGACACTTGCACAGGAACGGTGGGTTTCAAATTTGCTTGACATAGGAAGCCTCCAAAGTGTTTGCTCAACACAGACTCCTGGGTCTAACTCAGGATCTAATGTGTGAGCGCCTCTAACGCTGGGCCCTAGAGTCTTAATTTTATGTTAGTGCCACAGCTGATCCTATTGTACATTGTCTATAAACCAAATACAAACAAACATTGTTGTAGAACATAGTCCATAATAAAAAGAAGGCAAAATTAGCTTCTAAGTTACCAAATTGGTGAAAGTTAGACACAAAAGCTCCAGCGTCTTCCAACAGGAGGAAATTCTATGGCCTCAATAAGAGTTTTTTTTTAATTTTATTTTAAACAAATGAATAATGCCATTGCTTGATCATTTCTTTTAATTTTTATAATTGAATCAAAACAGCAATTAGAAGAGAGAAAGATGCCTTCTAGAGGCAGGCAAGCTGAAGTCCAATACTAAGAACTAACAGCTGAGAGTCTGTTGGGGAATGAGGAAAACAAAAACTATTTCCAAAAGTTTTTTGGAAATAAAAGCCCAGAAAGAATGGCAGTCTAGGACCTTTTTAAGTAGGGATAAACAGATCTCAATAGCTCCAGACGGTATCACTGCATTTCAGATTAGTAATGTCCCTGAGTTACTAATGAAAGATGCAATCATTTTTAGTATTCTCCAAATATGACTTCGGGGAAGTGTAATGAGTCTTACAAAGAGTTAGATGCACAAAAATAATATTAATGTAGATTAGAGTAAATTTCAGTGATTTGGAAAATTAACAGAAGTGGAAAAATTTATCCCCAGATAAATGAGATACTTAACATACTTTCCATGTGGTTAGTGGTTAAATAATTCCCTTGTATTGGACCTGGGGCTAGCCTGGCATAGGAAGTGGTCTGGCGGGTAGTGTCATAATTTGTATTTATGGTGCCAGAAACTGGGGAGGATTCCTGCCTGAGACCACTCAGGGCAGTGAGAGTCAGAGAGGAAAGCCACACCAGTGTGCAACAGAGCTTTGTCACTCTAAGGGCAGCCTCTGAACCAGCAGCTGCAACATCACCTGGGAGCTTGTTGGAAGTACAGACCCTCAAATCCCACTCCAGACCTCCTGAGTCAGAATCTGCAATTTGACAAGATTCCTGGGCACAGTAAATTTGAAAAGCACTACACTAGTGAGAGCTGGGATTTCAATGTCAAGAGATGTAGTCGATGTTGAAAATGTGAGAGTTCAGAGTTTGGAATCACACAGAGACTGGGAATTCAAAAGCAAATTCGAATTATATAAAACTGCCAAGAATAACTCAGGGGCATCCATATAGCTCTTAAAGAGGGGGGAGAGGTGATCAGGGTCACAGGCAGGACAGATATCTTACACACATTTTTCCTAAAAACTCGCACAGATTTATCTCAATTTTTCTTCAAATGTTTTTTTACTATAACATAAAAGAAAAAATGCACAAATCATGTGTACAACTCAATGAGTTTTAAAACTATCTTAATGAGGTATTTACATGCAAAAAAATCCATGATCACTTTTGACAAATGTATACACCCAGGCAATTACCACTCTGACCAGGATATATATCATATTCATCATACCAAATTAATTTTCATTCCCAAAGGCAACTACTGCTCTAATTTCTATCACCATAGATAGTTTTACTTGTTCTTAATTACATAGAATATATTAAGTATTATTATGTACTTTTTTGTATCTAGACACTTTGCCTCAACATAATGCTTTTGAGAGTCACCTCACTTTGTTGCACATATCAATAATTAACTACTTTTTATTTATTCATCCCTGTACAAACATACCACACTCACTCGTCCGTTCTCCTACTGATGGACAGTTGGGTTGTATCTTGTATTCTGGCTTTTATAAATAAAGCAGCTATAAAAATGTTTATACAAGGCTTTTGTGGACAATGTTTTCTTTCTATTGAGTGAATATGTAGGTGTGGAATTGCTATTAACTTTCTAAGAAACTGCCAGTTTTCCAAAGTGGTTGTACCATATTATGTCCTCACCAGCAATATATGAAAGTTCCAATCGCTCCACACCTTTGTCAGTGTTTAGTGTGGTGTTACCAGTCTTTTCAATTTTAGTCACATGAAATGGTTGTAGCTGTGAAATGGTGCCTCGTTGGGGTTTTATATGCATTTCCCTGTTGACAAGTGACGTTGAGCACTTCTTTTTGTGTGTGCTTACCCCTCATCTATCTATCTTCTTTTGTGAAGGATCTGTTGAAATCTGTTGCAGATACATTTTCCTAAATAATGATAATAAAAGTAGGCACAATAATATCTCCCATTACATATGTTTCTCATACAATGCTTTCTTGACATTCCTGCCACTAGGGGTGTATGTCACTTCATCTTAAAAACAAGTGAGACAGTGCCTACCTTACCTGGTTTTCTGGGGATGCTCTCTCTTGAAACCCAGCCATCATACAGTTTGAAAACCCATGCCGTCTTGTGGAGAGATCCCCATGGATAAGAAGAGACAGCCAGCACCAACTTGCATCATGTGAGTGCACCCTCTTGCAAGTGGGTCCTCTAGCCCCATTTGAATTGCCTTAGCTGATACCAAGTGGAACAGAGTCAAACTGTCTCCACTGAGATTTACTCAGATTGCAGATTGATGAGCAAAACAAATGATTGTTTTTGTTTTGAGACTTAGCTATAGAATGGTTTGCTATCCAACGTTAGAATATACTTCGGTTGCTTTACAACAAAAACTAAAATATGACAATGGCTTTGTGATTAAGTGGTGAGAGAAAACCAAAGGATATTAGTAAAATCCTAAAGACATCAAGCAGAAGCTTAAGAGAAGGCTGGCAGTGAAGGTTTAAAGTTATGTGAAGAAAATACTGGAAGCAGGAGGAAAGGGGACCCTCACAATTTATTGGTGAGATATGTGGCGATACTGGCATCTGAGGTTAAATGGAAAATAGGAAATTTGTCAAATTTATCAAATGAACTCCATGATAAGTTTATCAGGGGTCAGTAAACTTTTTCTTAAAGGGCCAGAAAGTAAATATTTCAGGCTATCTGGCTGTACAATCTCTGTCAAAACTACTGAACTATGCCACTGTTGTGTGAAAACAAGCATAGAAAATACATAAATGAATGTGTATGTCTGTATTATAGTAAAACTTTGTTTACAGAAATAGACATCATATCGCAGGACATAGTCTGCCCTCATACAGTTAAAGAGATATCCAAATAGAATATTGAAAGGTCCACCTTATGTATTCTTGTTTGTGATAAAATGCAAGAGGAGAGAGATGAGTTTAAGAATGACTGGTTATAAAATAAAATAAAATGAAATGAAAAAAGAATGACTGGTTAAATATAAAGAAGCCCATACTTTCTGGATTTGAAAATAAAACTGTTCCTCATTCCCAGCCTTTCCAGATGGCAGAAAATTCTCAAAGTAAGAAAAATTTCAGAGAAAAAGATTCAATCTAGAGGGATACCTTAAGATCCATTGTTAAGAGCTCAGGAAGATCTAAGGCGATGCTTCATAAAATCTTTTAAGTAGAAAAAAAGTATGAAGCCATGAGTTACAGAAAATCATTTTCAGGGAGCAGTATTTGACCATAATCAAGAAAGTGATGATGTATGCCCAGCTGGATCTCTAACTTGCTACTGACTGGTAACTGATATGTGTCTCCAATTTTCCCCCCTTTTGAATGTGTCTGTAGCAGTTATTCGGTTACTCTTTGCCTCTTTCACCAGTATATGTTGGATGGGGGGGGCGATGGGGGGACAGGATGGATAACTTGTTTCTTTAGTTCACAGATCTTCATATTGAAACGAACCACATTTAGACGTTAAAACAAATTCACCTTGTCTTCACCAATATCTCATTTAGATGACAAAATCCTGGACTTTAAAATTGAGCCTGATGAAGTAATGGATGAGATATGTATTTAAGGGTTTTTTGAAGGGGGTGAGTGTATTTCAGTTGTGAAAGGAATACTAGTGATTTGTGACTAGAAGGTAGACTGTGGCAGTTTTAAAACATGGTCCCAAAATTCACTGACACTCCTTTCATTAGGTTCTATAGCTCCTTTCATTGTTCTAGGCTCTGTGACAGTTTGACTAATCTTATATGGCAGAAGAAGCACTGTGATATTTGGGGAAGAGTCTTTGCCTGCAGTCTCCCAGCCCCTACTTAGTCACATAAGAATGGGTCTTGCGACCAAAACACTTCCTCACCAAACACTTTCTTCCTCATAGCCAGTGCTGGACTTTTCAACTTGTGTGAAAATATCTTTCCCTGTTTGACACTCCATGTGTACTCCTTTGTTCTGCTTAAACATGTCACACAGCACCTGACCAGCCCCATTGCAATATCTGTCACCTGTAAGAAGGGTATGGGATCCTTCTGCTGCAGCATAGGAAGGATGTGTGCAGGCTAACTGCCCTGCATAGGATGCAAGGAGGAATGCACAGGCTATGGGAGACAGACACACACTACACCCACACTCTATACACGTGCTTGACTGTCTTGTATTTTCCTTGGCAACTTCAATACCAAGATGCGATGGGCAGAAGTGTTCAGACTTCTACTCCTGATAATAGGTAACAGATGCCACGTACTCAACAGTGCCAGTGTCTGAGTAGACCTTAATGACCTGAAGCTTCCACATTCTCTTGGGATGTTTACTCTTGGAACCCAACTGCTCCACTACGAGGAAGCCAAGCAGCCACATGGGCAGGACATGTGCAGTGTGTTATGCACAACAGTCCCTGATGAGGTACCAATCTTCATCCAAAAACAACTTCCAGATATGCAAATAAGTAAGCCTTCAGATAATCCATTCCAACCACCAGGCATTGAGTTACCTCAGTCCTCATGCCATTTGAGCTCTCACCATATAAAGCAGTTATATGCTATCCCTTCTGAGTCTTGCTCAAATTGCAGATTTGTGAGCAAAATAAATGAGAGTTTTTGTTTCAAGTCATTAATCTTGGGGTGGCTCATTACTCAGTGATAGAAAGCTGGAACAAAGTATTTTGCTCATTTTTTAATTGAATTACTTGTTTTACAAGTTGGTTTATAGAAGTTATTATATATTCAGGATACAAGACTTTATCAGATATATGTACGAAAAATATCTTTTCCCCGTCTATGACTTCTCTTTTCTTTCTCTTAATGCTGTTTGGTGAAGCAGAAGGTTTTAATTTTAATGTAGTACAATTTATTTTTTTTCTTTTACTAGCAGTGTTTTCTTTGTCATCTTGAAAGAAACCGTGCGTACTCCAGGTTCATAAAGTTTTATTGTTTTCAAGAAGCTTAGTAGTTTTAACTTTTACATTTAAGTCTAAGATCCATCTGAATTGCATTTGTAAGTATATGTGTGGTGTGAGGCAAGTGTTTAAGTTTGTGTTTCTATATATTAGCTAGCTGTTTCAGCAAAATTTGCTAAAAAGATTTTTTCCATCCCAATTGAATTACCTGGGCACCTTTTTAAAAAAACAAATAACTCTGTTCCACTGGTCACTTTGTTTTCATGATAGCATGATTAAAGTGGCCTGATAGAAAGTCTTGAAGCCAGATTTGGTTCTTATTAAAAATTATTTTGGTTATCCCAGATCCTTTGTGTTTTCATAAATTTAAAATCAGTTGTTAAATTTCTACAAAAGAGTCTATTGAGATGTTGATTGGGATTGAGTTGCATCTGTAGATCAATGGAGAGAATTACTATCTTAACAACCGTTTTTCAACTCCTGAGCATGGTTCATCTCTCCACTTTTCCTCATAAACGTTTGATAGTTTTCAATGTGCAGTGGTTTATCATCTTTCATTAAATTTAATCCTAAGTATTTTATATTTTTTACGTTACTGTAAATGGGTTTTTAAAATTTCCTTTCCAATTTATTGCCTCTAGCTTTAAAAAATACAGTTGATTTTGTATATTGACTTTATACCCTGTGACTTTGTTAAAATTATTTCTGAGTTCTATAAGCTTATTTTTAAAAAGTTTTAAACATTTTGTATGTAAACAATTTTGGTACCTGTTAAAGAGAGTTTTAACTCTTTCTTTTAAACGTTATGGCTATTATTTCTTTATCTTAAATTATTGCATTGATTAGGACCTCAGATACAAAGTTGAATGAAACGATGAGAGCAGACACTTTTCTCTTTTTTTCAATCTTCATGGGAAAGGTTCTTTTTTTTACTATTAAATATGTGTTACAGGTATTTTTTGTAGATGCTCTATATCAGATTGAGGAGATTCTCTTTGATTCCAACTTTGATGAGTATGTTTTAAATTGTCCAATGCTTTTTCTACATTTTTTTAGGTATTTTTCCCTTTATTCTCTTTAATATGGTGAATTACATTGACTGCTTTTGACTTGCATCCCTCAATAGTGAATTATTTATTTTGTATATTGCTGAATTTTTTTTGCTACTGTTAAGGATTTTTGTCACTATGTTCATGGAGGTATAATGGACTCTAGTTTTTCTAGTGTATTTGTCAAGTTTTGCCTAATAGAGCTAAGCATGCCTCATTAAACAAGTTTGGATATGTTCCCTTCTATATTTTCCAAAAGAGTTTGGATAACATTGCTTTATTTCTTCATTAAATGTGTGGTATGAAATACCAATTAAATCATCTGGATCTGAATTTCTTTATGGTAAGATATTTAATAACAAATTTAATCATACATTTACTTTTCTTACTGAATAGGGTGTTCTCTCTCTCATCTCTTCCTGACCACGAACTCTTTATCTATCTATCTATCTATCTATTTATTTATCAATCAATCTAATCATCTAGCTAACGAGCTAGCTATGTGTCTATCTATATGTCTATTCTTTGAATCTCAATATAAATGTGATTCCCTCGTCAAGCCTTGGCTAATTCCTCAGCCTCAGGCAGAGTCGGTAGCTTCCTCCTCACTATTCTCTGTTCTCTGTTCTTACTATTCTTACATCAACAATGCTTTAACTTCTTCTATCATTATTTTACCTTATTTTAACATCAAAATCTGTAGTATACGCTTGAAATATTGGACGCCAGACACACATTAATAACTATCACCATAATAATAATATAAAATAAAGGTTTTTTAATATTTATGTATGTGATATTCTGCATGTTTACTGGTAGAAGAGTCAAGATGCAGTGACTAATTTTATTGTTTGCCTTGAACAGATAAATCTAGATTAATTTCTGAGTGAATTTATATCCACACCATACTGAAAAAAAAAATGATGTGCCAGAAAGTACCAGTGCACCAGCTATTTCATAGCAATTTGTGTTCATCTCACCTTCATACTGCAAATACCTTTCTTGACATCTCCAAATATATTGTGAATTATTTGAGAGAAAAAAAATCACCATTTTTATTCATCTCTGTCTTTTTTACCCTCCAACACAGTGACTAGCACATAGTAGGCTCCCAACGACTGTTAGATAAAAACATATTTTAAAAAAACTTATAACTCTGGAGGCCGAGACTGCAAAATTGTATGCTCTAAAACTATGAAGGGATAATGAGTTTCTTTTAATAGTTTATTTTAGAGATGGGCCACTGAATTGAATAGACATGGTAGAATGAAGAAGCTTGGGAAATAAGACAGATCTATGCAAAGAATCTCATTAAATGTTTAATCAAAATTTCATGACCTGTGTAGGGAATTGAAAAGACTCCCTGAGAAGTCATAAAAATTAATTTGGAAGGGAATTAAACATGGCTACTCATAGTGCTGTGTAAGTGATTTTGTGTCCCATGAAGCTCCCTAAATGTGTTTATGAGCTGAGCATCCTGTCCTGAGCTCATGAAATAGGAAACAGTGCATCAGTCTTGGCATCTCTTGGTATTTGAAATGCTTGGAATTATTAACTCATACTCTTGGCTGTCTCAAAGGAAACAAAACAGAAGTGTATGTTTGGGTCAGGC
The DNA here is from genome assembly GCF_964341445.2 of Mesoplodon mirus. Taxonomy (NCBI): domain Eukaryota; kingdom Metazoa; phylum Chordata; class Mammalia; order Artiodactyla; family Ziphiidae; genus Mesoplodon; species Mesoplodon mirus. The sequence continues at coordinate 16,343,045 of NC_138977.1, read as the reverse complement.
TTTAATTTTCCAGAAGACTGAAAAATTCAATCACTATCTACGCAGACACTAAACTTGTCTCCTTTTTCCTCTGATCAGGAGGAGCTCATTCTTCTGGGCCTATGTCACCTTTAATGGGCAGCGTAGGAAGGTGATATCCCGAGTGTATTTCAGCATTCACTCCTCATTTATTCTCTCTTCTGACTGTCAGCTTTAATTCATGGTGGAGATCACTGTGTAAATTTCACTGGCTTGTTTTCCTTCTTTATTAATAGTGAGTAGGAATAATGAAATGTTAACTAAGATTATAAAAATATAGTGCTTGTGACTCCACATGCAAATTCTTTAAATTCTTCCATTTCAGACTACGGAAAATGGAAAAATCTAATTAGCACAGAAGACTTACTCCAAAAACCTGGACAAATGAATGTCAATGTCAAATAAATATTATTATAATATTAAAGCTATAGTATTTAAATGTAAAAAAGTCGTCCTATTTAAAATCAGTATTCACATAACTAAAATGATTTATTGAACAAATTTTTGATAGCATAACCAAGATTTCAAAAGTCAACGTGTGACATAAATACTAAAGAACAATTAGCAACAGAGTCAGGCCTTTGAAAAATGTTTTAAAAGTTGACTATAAGATGATGCCCACAGGTTTTCATCATTTTCTCTTCAAGAATAAAAATGAAGAGAAAAGCAAAATATGTTTTAATGTTTCAATTAAGATTATGTTCAAAGAAGTAAACATTATAAATTAGAATTTAGAGCCAATGGCTATTTCTCAATAAGTAAACAGATATTTCCTATGAGAAATATTTCTAAGAAAGAAATAGGTGAGGGAGATTAAGAGGTATAACTTTTCAGTTACAAAATAAATGAGTCACAGGTATGAAATGTAGAGTGTGGGGAGTATAGTCAATAATAATGTAATATCTTTGTATGGTAACAGATGATAACTAGAATTATTGTGGTGATCTTTTTGAAATGTATAGAAATATTGAATCACTGTGTTGTGTACCAAAAACTAACATAGTGTTGTAGGTCAATTATACTTCAAAAACAAACAAACGAATTTATAGAAAAAAAGATCAAATTTGTGGTTACCAGAGGTGAAGGATTGGGGGAGGGGGGATTGGATGAAGGTAGTCAGAAGGTACAATCTTTTAGTTGTAAGATAAATAAGTACTAGGAATGTAATGTGCAACATGATAAATATAATTAACACTGCTGTATGTTTTATATGAAGGTTGTTGAGAGTAAATCATGAGTTCTCATCACAAGGAAAATGCACTGTTTCTTTTTAAAAAATTTTTTATTGTGGTAAAAGTCACATAATATAAAACATACTATTTAACCATATTTAACTGTATAGTTTAGTGGCACTAAGTACATTCACATTGTTGTGCAACTCTCACCATCATCCATCACATGAATTTTTCACCTGCCCAAAGTGAAACTCTTCCCCTTCAAACACTAACTCCCCATTCCTCATCCCCACCCCACCCCCTCCCTGCCCCTTGGCATCTACCACTGTACTTTTTGGCCTATAACTTTGACTATTCTAGATACCTCGTATAAGTGGAATCAACCAGTATTTGTCTGCACCTGATGCATATTGGAATGCATTTTTTTAAACATTTTTTATTTCAAACAGAAAGTCACAAAAATTATAATCATCCTCATCAGTTCACTTAGTCCCATGTAATTAATTTTTTTATCTTGATCTTTTGTTACCACTTTTATGAGTTCATCAGTTTTCCATTAGAGTTCTGAAAATGCTTACTCATTCAGTTCAGCAGTATAGTCAGTTACCAGAAACCTGTACTTGTCAGAGTCTTTTCCATGAATTCCTTGAAGATGAAACCCTTTTATAGAATCATTTTTGCAAAAGCATCAGAATACACCCAGAACTGTCTGTAAATGACAAAGGACTTTAAAATGACCATGGTTAAAGATTTGATGAAAGTTCATAATAATGCAATTGACAAGGAAATTTAGTTAGTTCTGAGATATACATTTTAAAGTAACAACTAGAATTATGCCTTATAACATTATACAAGAACATATAAGATTTTTAGGAATTTCATGAAATTCCTAAAATGTAATGTTTCATGTAATGTCTGAAACATTTATATTAACATATTTCCATACAAATAACCCAAAGAAAGTTTAGGATTAGTTGTTCTTTTTTTAAAATTTTTTAAATTTAATTTTATTTATTTTTTTATACAGCAGGTTCTTATTATTCATCAATTTCATACACATCAGTGTATATATGTCAATCCCAATCACCCAGTTCAGCACACCACCATAACCACCCTCCCCACAGCTTTCTCCACTTGGTCTCCATACATGTGCTCTCTACATCTGTGTCTCAAATTCTGCCCTGCAAACCGATTCATCTGTACCATTTTTCTAGGTTTCACATATATGCGTTAATATACGATATTTGTTTTTCTCTTTCTGACTTACTTCACTCTATATGACAGTCTCTAGGTCCATCCACGTCTCAACAAAAGACTCAATTTCATTCCTTTTTATGGCTGAGTAATATTCCATTGTATATATGTACCACAACTTCCCTGGTGGTACAGGGATACTAAGGTTAAGAATCTGCCTGCCAATGCGAGGGACACAGGTTTGAGCGCCGGTCCAGGAAGATCCCACATGCCGCAGAGGAACTAAGCCCGTGTGCCACAACTACTGAGCCTGCGCTCTACAGCCTGCGAGCCACAACTACTGAGCCTGCCTGCCACAGCTACTGGAGCCCAAGTGCCTAGAGCCCATGCTCTGCAACAAGAGAAACCACTGCAATGAGAAGCCCATGCACCCCAACGAAGAGTAACCCCTGCTCTCCACGATTAGAGAAGCCCGCAAACAACAACGAAGAACCAACGCAGCCAAAAATAAATAAATAAATAAAATTAAAAAGTGAATAGTATTCATATATATATGCCACATCTTCTTTATCCATTCCTCTATTAATGGACACTTAGGTTGTTTCCATGTTTTGGCTACTGTAAATAATGCCGTTATAAACATAGGGTGTAGATATCTTTTCAAGTTAGTGTTTTAATTTCCTTTGGATATATTCCCAGACGTAGAATTGCTGGATTATATGGTAGTTTTATTTTTAATTTTTTGAGAAACCTCCACACTATTTTCCATAGTGGCTGCATCAATTTACAATCCCACCAACAGTGCACAATTTTTCCCAGAAAAGAAAGCTTTATTTATGGAGCTGAGCTGATTAGAAAGGGTGGCATACTTGCATGTGTAAGAAGGTATACTTGCCCCTGCTTTTCCCATCCTTGCTCAGCAGTAGTTACTGTTGTCGTAGACTTGGGGGCTCTTCTCTGTCCTTCTGACTTCCAGTTTCAACCTATAGTCTGAAATAATGCTGCTGTATTTTCCCCACCAGATTAACTCTAGCTTGGTTTGTTACAAGCAAAACTATATAATGAATTTCAGCTGCTCATCTCATCCCCACCTGAGGGCCAGCCCTGAAATTTGGATGGATCATACTATGTCAGTGTCACTTCAGCCTGACCCAGCATCTTCGTGCTGACATTTTTGGATAAGAATCTCACAGAGCTCACAACCAAGTCTCATTCAAGTTATTGTAGCATTCAACTGTAGGGGAAATCATGAGGTTATTGCGGTGGTTTGCATTTGGAAGGCATTTGAAAGAAAAATAAAGGACAGAAAAGTACTAGCAGCTGCTATTTTAGAAGCTAACATATTAGATGAGTTGGTTAAGTTGTATAATGCAATTAAAATAAGGGATACTGAGGTGTAACTAACATATAAAAGGTACAGAAGTATATTGCAGCCCTTATATATAAAGATGTCTTAGAAGCTTCATTCCATTTAAAATAGAAAACCTGATACATTATCGACTCTTCTCACTAATAGATTCATTTTCTAGAAGGTGATGGAAGCAACTATGGGGATTGCTACTTTGAAAATCATTGCAAAAAAAAAAATGAAGAGCTGATTTTTGATGTATAAACATTGGCATAAAATCAAAGGAAGGGTACATACAGGGTATGGTCTGATGTGTGCACTGGCCTTTAGAAAAGCAGCTTCAAAATATTCATAAAAAACAAAAGTCTGTGTTCAGGAACTTAAAAGAAGAGGGTAATTCAAAAAAGGTAGGAATCTCTAAGAAAATAAATTCTGACTATTCAATCAAAAATAATCCTCTAAATAAGGGAAAGGAGGTGACTTCTAAATAAATCAGTGTAGCTCTAGAGGGAGTTATCTAAGAATGCAACATCATGGAGAAAAAAGCACATTTCAATGGAAAAATATAAAGTATTCCAGCTAGAAAATTCATCACAAAAATATTAAAATCCTGTATAAGTTAGGGTTTGTGAAATATACTGAGGACAACAAAAAATGTCTGTTTTTCTATTTTATATGAAAAAAGACCATAAAGGAAGGATTAGCCTTGGCCATGAGTTTATTGCACCTCTACTTTCCACAGGAAAGCCAATGATCTTCAAAGTGTACAGGGTAGAACTTTGCTAAGAAGAAGTTAGGCCCAAAGCAGGAGAGGAAGAAGAAATTAAACTTATGTTAATTGACAACTACTCAGTGCCATACATTTATTCAAAAATTACTTTTTGGGAAATTTGCTACATGTTCTCTTACAGACTCTGGGAGTATAGGGATGAGTAACTTAAATACATGAGTTCAAAAGCTTTGATCACCAATGAAATTTTATACACACATCTCATGCATTCCTAGGAATTTAAGAGGTATCATTACTTTTACAGAAGAGGAAATCGAGGCTAAGAGAAGGTCATTAAGCCACCCACAGATATAACGCATATTTAAAGGAAACACTGAAACAGGGACCTAACCCTGTCTGACATTAGAAGCCATGTATTTTCTCCTTTCTATTCTGTGACTCTCTCTTAAGTAGAGAGTAAAAGGTCATGAGTCACAACCTAGGTGCAAAGGTAATTGCAGGTGTAGTTGTAGAATATCAGTTGTCATTCTACAAAATTGGAAATATAGCAATTCCTAGGATACTACAAAAGTGCAAATACTTGATTATTCAAAGTGGGGAATATATATATATATATATATATATATATATATATATATATATATATATATATATATATATATTGCAGAAACTATAAATAGGCAAATCCAATGTAGATTTAAGAACAGGTTTTTCACCAATGATATATGAACACTTAAAAATAAGTAGTAATCATGAGGAGGCTGTGTGATTCCCAGAAGTATGTATCATATTTAATTTGCAAATGATTATCATTTCAGAAAAGTATTTGATAGCACATCGCAAATATTTCAACACACATATTTCTGATGTCTTAATGTTTAATGATACATGTAGATGTGTGTGCTGCTGGTTGAAAATTATCTCAAAAGCTTACTGGAAAAAAGTCTTTAGTGACTTGCCATAGGGCTCTGTTGTTGACCCTCTTTTAATACATTTTAATCTACATCACAAATGAAGGCATAAGGCATATTTAGAAAAATTTTAGATGCTGAAAATTATGAAGAACGGCTAACATATTCGGTTCTAAATAAAAATGTAACCCAATTTTGATACATCAATAGACAACATGAAATTTAACAGAGAAATAAAAAGTTTTACACTGAGTTTAAAAAATTCAGTGTTAACAAAGGGAAGATTTGTGGCTTAACATTTCATCATATGATAAAAAAAAAGTCCCAGAAGCTTTTAATTATTACAAATCCAATTGTAGACAACAGTATAAAATGGCTTTTCATGTAGATAGATCCATCTCAGCCTCATTTCTTTTCATTGACACGACCATACAAAGTATATTTTAAGTGAGACATTGCCATAACAAAGTTCACCCAAGGGCTTCCCTGGTGGCGCAGTGGTTGAGAGTCCGCCTGCCGATGCAGGGGACGCGGGTTCGTGCCCCGGTCCGGGAGGATCCCACATGCTGCGGAGCGGCTGGGCCCGTGAGCCATGGCTGCTGGGCCTGCGCGTCCGGAGCCTGTGCTCCGCGGCGGGAGAAGCCACAGCAGTGAGAGGCCCGCATACCGCAAAAAAACAAAACAAAACAAAGTTCACCCAAAAGAGATAGATACAAAGAGTGGAAAGATCAATGAATATTTTAACTGCTCCCATATCTCTACTGCTTAGCTGTGGGTCTGGAACAAAACTGGCACTCAGTAAATATGCATTGAATTAATAAAGCAGGGACACTGTGTAACATGGGGCATAGAAAAAGGAACTGAAAAATTTCATCTGAAGAAAAAAGGTTTAACAGAGTGATAACAGCTGCCTGTAAGTAAAGGAGGGCCTATCATGTAAAAGATGGGTGAGATTGTTTATCTAGTAGTTTCAGAGGAAGTTAAACATGTTTTTTCTGTGATAAAATGAAATCTTTAAAATGAGTAGAGGTATCCAAAAATGGAATGATAACCTTTCCGAGCGTGAGCTCTCTACTGCCAAAGGAGACTTTAAGAAGATAAAGTCTCATCAAATTAAAGGAAGATGGTGGACAAGTGTCTGCTGCAAACACTTCAAATGGGAAATCTCTCTGATTCTATGTAAAAGTGTGGTTGGATTTTTTTCCTTATTGTTTTGTGAAGTTTCTTATTTTTGTAGTTCACTAGTCCTAAAAGTGATTCAGAGTTAGCTTTAAAATGCTTCATCCAATGAACATTGGATTTAGTGGTTAGATGATCTTCAGTTCAAAGAACACTACTTTTTCAGTTGATAACTGAGTAACCAGATCTAAATAAATGAGAACCCCCCCAAGATGCCTTCAATTTCATAAAAAATAATTCAGAGTGAAGATGGATCATTGGACTGAAAGTGGAAGTTACAAGCAATGAGATCCCAATTGCAGAGGGGTCAAATGTCACAGTGACCTGAGGTGACTGCTAGAGCTTCTAGAAGGTGGGAGTGGCCTTCCTGATGCTGCACCAGCTCCCTCTGCTTGCCCATCATAGCCTTCACCACAGGTTGTAATCATCAGTAACTTGTCCATATGCCCCACTTCCCTAGGGGGATGTGAGCTCTGTGGAGGCAGACACTCTTTCCTTCTGACCCACCATAAGCTCCCCAGCACCTAACAGAGTGCTCATCACATAAAATTCAATAAACATTTGTTGACTAAAATTCATGAATAAAGTGTGGAATCCTCACTGTTAAAATCCAGTATCATATTTTACATGTAGCAATTTTTATTTTTGGAGTGGATCGGTGAGGACTTTATAGAAGGATGCTGAACAATATATACCTCACTGGCAGTGAAGCCATTTAAAGATCTGATCTGATTTTAAAACTTGTTATGTTTAGTCTTCATTTCATTGTGATCATCAAAAGAAGTGCTTGAATACTTCTTAACACACAGTAGTGATCAATCTGTGAAGCAAAAGAAACGCTCATTCATCAATTCAACAAACATTTGCTAACAGATGTTGTGCTAAAATGATGAAGATGGAAAAATGGAACAGGGCACAGTACCTGCTGTTAAAAGTTTTCAGTGAAGTTGGAGAGACAAATATGTAAATAGATAACAATACCCTGATAACAGTGTATGAACAAAATTGGAGCGCTTGAAGGGCATATCTAAAATAGATAAGGCAACCAGATACATCAGGATATATTAAATAAATGAGTTGATATAAGGAGAAACTAATTGATTTAAATAGTAGTTGAAGAGAGGAGGAGCATAAGGAATTTTCATCATGTATCTCAAAACCATGGAGGTAGACTACTGCGCATACTAGGAGGAGGGAGAGCAGGGAATAGCATGTAATGAAATGATGAATAAGAGCTATAATTATTACTGCCCTTTAGGGAGTGCTCTGTGGACCACTAAGCTCACAAAACTCTATATTATCACCATTTTTCAGATGAAAATCTGAAGCTAAGAGAAGCTAAGGGATTAACCCAGATCTCCTAGCTAGTGAATGATAAACTAGAACTGCAGCCCACCATCTCATACCTAGTATTTTTCACTCTTGTATGAAGAAAGGGTCTTCAGAAGTGCTTAGCTCATTGAAATGGATATTCTACTCATATAACTCTTTTCTGTAAAATTACTTTGAGTTCAAGGATTTTATGCATAAAAATACTACCTAAATGTGACACATATTTTACATAACCACATTAATTCTATACAGAAGCACAGTCCTCTGCCTTCCCCATCCTTTTCCTTATCTACCTGCAAAAATGACTTAGGAGCATTATTCAAATTGGAAGCACACAGCCTTTGCTAGCATGAGCAAGAAAACATATCTTCAATGTCTTTTTCTTTCTTAAAAAAGAAAATGGACTGAGTAGATGAATGGTTTAGATTCTTTTCATCATCGTGATGGTATTCTGAATTGATGGCCATGACAGATCTGTTCTTTACCCTAAAAAATAATGACACTTTCAAGGTAAGTTGTTGTCATATACTGATTGCCTGGACAGAGATGAAAAGAACAGTAACAGTAATTATAAGTATTCTTGCTTCTGAGTTCAGAAGGATATTTGTAGGAGGATGGAAATTTAGGCTGGAATCATGGCAAACTCCAAACCTTCTTTTCATGTTGTAGAAATTTCTTTTCAGAAATTTCCATTTCTGAAATTTGAGTCTCTTACCAGGAAGTTTTTGGGTTTATAAACACAAGTCAAAATGAAATAGAAATTATCTATGCACTTTAATATTTAATCCCAGAATTATTATCATTGGTGTCAACCTGAGCCTTAAAGTTAGACAGACATTAGTTTTAGCTTTCTGCTTCCACAAATTAACATTTTGACTATGAACAAGTTATTTAAAATTTCCATAACTCACTTTCATCATCTACAAATGGAGACATCAAAAAAAAATTGGAGTTATATAAAACAGGTGAAGTGATTTTGATAAAATGATTAGCACAGTGACTGACATTATATTATCTATTGTTATTGGATTCCAGAAAAACAGTTTTCAAAAGTTAAGCATCAGCTGCATTTTAACTTTGTAAAAATTTTGGAAGATTCAGATAATTCTGTGGATTAAATAATTGTCTATGGCTTCATTAGAGACTGAAATACACAGCCTGAATTCGCCTCTTCCAGTTTGGTTCCTTAGATCATCTTACCTTTTTTGCAAAAATTTGTCAAGGCTAAAAAAGAAATGATAACATCCATTTGTAGCTTAGAATTTTAAATATAGAACAGATGATAGCTATTATCAATTGCAAGGTATTTATTTTATTGAAAAAAACTGAAAAATAGAAACGAAATAAGTTTTTATGGCAGTACGAATTAGAAACTAGCAATAAATGTCATTCCAGTTTATGTTTTTTGGTGGAAGAATAATTATGCATAAATTAGAAATAATATATCTAGTACCAAGCCTGGTTTTTATTTTTATAGAAAACTCTGTCCACATTTGGAATCTTCATTTAAAATGATATTTGGCTTATATCTGACATTTCCAGACTTATATAATCAATCTACTCTGTGATGTATTTCTTATATTGGGCTCCTGGAATGGATGATTTTTTAACATGCTCCACTATACAACAAAATCATTTTCAGTAACATTTATGAAATGAAATAAATTCTAATAATGCAAAAAAAAGAATCATAGATGTAAAAATGTTCTTTAGTTGAACTTTGTATATGTAACTATGTAAATGGAAACTTATTAATTAAATGTTATAATATAAAAAGGAAACTAATTAATACTTTTAATTACATTAATGTATTTTTTACAGATAGAAAAGTAAAACATAAAAATAAGCATTTCCAAAAAGAAAATTCTGCAAGATTCAGCTAATAAGTTGCAAATGGAATGATGAAGTGAAGTAACTAAAGTTCTGTATCCTTGATTATATAATCAGTGTGATCATGTTTATCAGGTATAATGCTTAAACGTAGTGATCAGCAGTACCACAGACACTGGATAACCCAACCTAGTGCTGTCCTGGTGGAGGCTCACATTGGCACAGAGGCTATTGTGAGCATCTCTTCCCAATTTCTTGCTTGGTGACATGACACTGGCAGGTTGAGATTAGTCATGGAAGGTGTAGTAAATACCAAAGAAATAAGAAAGTACAACAAATCAAGGTTATTTCTTCAGGGATCCACTTGTTAAACATTTACCAGTACATCACAGATCAAAATGTACTCAAAGTGAGCCCAAACTATTTCAAAAGTTTGAGAAGTTACTCTCAAAATAATTGTCTGTAATAAGGCCCTAAAGTTGGGAGCCAATTGTATAACTGGGAGCTCTTTGAATTAACTTTCACATAGATGACGACATAACTGGAGAAACTGTTTAAAACTTAGACGGACAAAAAATGATTTAGAATTGTTGGCACATGGTGATTAAAAACAGACTGATTTCAAATGTCTTTATTATTGATTTAATTTTTATTTTTAAAACCAACTTGATTGACATGGGACTTCCCTGGTGGCACCGTGGTTAAGAATCCGTCTGCCAATGAAGGGGACACGGGTTCGAGTGCTGGTCCGGGAAGATCCCACATGCCACAGAGCAACTAGGCCCATCGCCACAACAACTGAGCCTGCGCTCTGGAGCCCGTGAACCACAACTACTGAGCCTGCGAGCCGCAACTACTGAAGCCCACGCGCCTGGAGCCCTTGCTCTGCAACAAGGGAAGCCACCGCAATGAGAAGCCTGTGCACTGCAACGAAGAGTAGCCCCCGCTCACCACAACTAGAGAAAGCCCGTGCACAGCAACGAAGACCCAATGCAGCCGAAAATAAATAAATAAAATTAAAAAAAAAACAAACCAACTTGATTGACATAAAACTCACTTGCAAATATTCAAAGTGCACAATCCAGTAAATGCTAACAGTTGCATATGCTGTGACTTACCACCACCATCAATTAAAAAAAATTCTCATAACCCCCAAAATATTCTACTTGCCCCTCTGCTATGGCTATCTCCCATCAAACCCAGCTGTAGACAGCAACTGATATGGTTTTTGTCATTGTAGATTAATCTGTATTTTCTAGAATTTTAAATAAATTGAATCATATACTATGTATGCTTTTTTGTCTGGTTTTTATTCACTGAACATTCAGTGTGTTACATTTATCAGTAAGTCAGTTCTTTTCATTGCCAAGTAGTTTTCCACTGAATGCATGTATCATACTTTGGATATCCATTCACATATTGATAGACATTTAGATTATTTTTAGTTTTGAGGCCCTTGTCAAGATATACATTTTCATTTCTTTTTGGTAAATTATTAGGAGTGGAGTGTCTGGGTTTTATGATATGTTTGTGTTTGACTCTCTTAAAAATGGACAGTTCTCTAAAGTGGTTGTACCATTTTGCATTCCACTCAGCAGTTTAGGAGATCTTTAGTTGCACCTCAATCTTATCAACACTTGGTTGGATGGAGTAGTTCATTCTCTCTCGGCAACCAAAGCAAAAGTCTCACAGATCTTACTAGAGCTGCCTGGATCACACAACTTTCCCAAAACCATTACTGGGCTTCTATTTGCCCAGGTCTGCACCACAGGTCCCTGTTGAGGCTGGAATTTGAGTTAACTCCACTATAAGCCATATGCTGAGGGTTGGGAGGAAGCGGTTCCCCAGAGGGAAACTGTGGCGCTGTTAGGGAAGGCTGAATGGATTCCAGGAGGCCAAAGATTAACATAATTCTATTATATAATTTTAGGTATAGAAAACTCTGCTAGAAATAACAGGTTTTTAAACTTAGAAATGTACAATTAAAGAAAAATTTGATTTTTAGTTGGAATAATAGTGCAATGAAACACAGCAACTAATAAACATATGCTCAGGACATTTAGTGAAGAAACTGATGAGTAGGTGTTGGGAAAAACATATTAAGTCCATTGCTTTCCATTTCTTTCTTTTTTTGTTTGAAATTCATGGAAATCTGTCTGTAAGGCAACTGAGTGTACTTGCTGAAGGCAGATGGTTGTGTTCTCTTGCTTGGTAGCCTAGAAAGCTGTAGAAGGAGGTGCAGCTGGCCAGGTGGGGGAGGCTTTAGTAATGTGCATGAGACCAATGTTAACTTTAGGGATCACAGAATTTACACAAATCTAAAACTTTTGGAATACTTGTTAACCTGACAACTGATGGTCTAGAACCTTTGAACATTACTGTTGTTATTCAACGTTGGCTTTCTAGAAAGGACAAAGAAGGGAAGAGAGATGGGTCAGTCAACCTTCCCACTTTTCAGCTGTGTATTAGGTTAGGTCAACTCTCCTTATGCGTACAGAATCTGAAGTTTGGCTCTCCCATTTTCATTCTTTACAAACTGCATGTGAATTTTGAAAGTTATTGAACTTAATGAATAATTGTATTAACTTTACATTCTATGTCTTACCATTTCCTACCCCCCTTACCTGTCTCATCTGACATTTGATGTGCATACATTTTAAATTTTATTTATTTATTGCCATCTTTTTCTCTCCATCCCCTTACTTAAATGAAAACTTTATGAAGAAAGACTATTTTACTTATTCTCTTCACTGTTGTATTCTTTTCACCAAGAAAAAGTCCTGGCATGAAATAGATACTTCAAAATACTTGTTGGATATTTTCTGAATTTGTTTGGATAAACAAAGGAAAGTTAAAGATGAGAATAAGGACTTTGCCTGATTTATTTTGTGACATATCTGAGTGACTAAAACAGTGCCCAGCAAATAGGAGATTCTTAATAACCATTTGTTGAATGAATTAAAGATATCCATTGTTTAATGCTTCTTTGTGAAGGAGACAAGGTTACCTATTGACTAGTGAAAGAATGCAGGAGTTAAGGCGGTCCAAAAGAAATGCTGAAGATTTGTAATAATTATTGTGGGGAATTATAAAAGTAGACAATCAGAGACCCACAAAAGGATTTCCCAACTGAGGAAAGTCTGTTGTGACCACAGTCTACCTGGTTATACGATTTCTTCCAACAATGTTCCCTAGCAAGGACAAGGAAACAGATGGTTTTATTGCCCTAACACCTCCACCCTCTAAAGTAATTGATCTCTTCTCTAATAAAAGTTGCTGTGATGTGTCATGGAATGTAGACTGATTAGGAAGAAAAGCAACTTCACAGGGGATGGAGAGACTGGGACAAAAGGCAAGAGTGTAGGGATTAGAAGACCCAGTGGAGTCAGAGAGAAGGAAGAGTGGGAGGAGTGAGAGACAAAATATGGTCAATTTTGTCACAGAACGTGATATTGGAATGTATTACTTAAAAGCATTTCTATTTCTAGGTGATAAGATTCAGTCAAGGTAAAATGTCATCATGAAGTAGAATGATTTTGTTTGAGGTTTGTGTAGCATGGGGGATGGGTGTAAAAGGCCAAGGAATAGAGAACTAGGTTCTAGGTTGAGTTTTCAAGAACTGGGTTGGAGACGTGGACTCTGAGTCATGTCCAGTATGCCCCACAAAGGTGAAAGTGACCGAGAAATCTATAGGTGTTATACTACAGAAGTAAATAGGAGTGATAGAAGTAGGTAGAAGGAGTTGATTAGGGGTAACGTAGAGAGACAGCTATAGCTTCAGAAGAAGAAGAGAGTGGCCAGTTAATGGCATAGAAGTGACATTAGTGAGCTAAGAGAATGGAGTTGGGATGGGAGGGACGAGTCAAATCAGGAAGCACAATGACCAGTTTCAGGCTACTGCAGTAGTACAGAGAGAGACATTAGTGGTTTGGATTAGGGCAGTGGAGGTGGAAGTGGTGAGAAATTATCATTGAGGGTCATTTCTTAAAGGTAAAGTCAACAGAGTTGATTGATGGAACTAGATGTACAGCCTGAAGCTCCTTGGTATTTTGTCTGAAATACTGGATGATTGTTAACACTTAGGTGGGCAAGGCAAAGGGAGAAGTCAGTTTGAGGGAGAAAAGAAGAGTTTTGTTTGGGCTTTATAAATTTAAGAAACTTATATACAGCTATTCAAACATTCACAGAAGTGCTAGGAACTGTCAACTGCTTTCATATGCACTGTGTCATGTGTTATATTGTCTTATTGATCCAATGAGATAGATACTAAAATTATTCTAACTTAACAGGTGAGATTTAGAGAAGTAGAGGAATAATGTCAAAGTCATATAACTAGAAAGCTTCAAGGGCAAGATTTGAACCAAGACTGACTAGAGAGCAATAACTCCCAATCACCATCCATACAACCAAAACCACTCCTGATCAAGTGGATCCAGGTTTTGTTGTATCTAAAGAATAGGCAGGACTTCCCTTGTGGCTCAGTAGTTAAGAATCCTCTTGCCAATGCAGGGAATACGGGTATGATTCCTGGTCTGGGAAGATTCCCACATGCCACAGAGCAACTAAGCCTGTGTGCCACAACTACTGAGCCCACATGCCACAACTACTGAAACCCGTGTGTCTAGAGCCCATGCTACATAACAAGAGGAAGCCACCACAATGAGAAGCCTGCGCCCCGCAATGAAGAGTAGCCCCTGCTCGCTGCAACTAAAGAAAGCCCACGCACAGCAACAAACACCCAATGCGGCCATAAATAAATAAATAAATAAATAAATAAATAAATAAATAAACAAACAAATAAAAAGAATCATACCATTAGTATGATATATTTTTAAAAAATAAAGAATATGCAATTTGGGGAGTCCTCTGTAAGAAAAAGAACATAAATTCACAGCTACAAAATTAGATATGGAATTAAATATTTAAAATGAGAAAAGAATTTACAACAAATTGTGTGCTTTAAAAGCTGTGCAATACTGCAAACATCACGAAATCTGGAAAATTAATGTAATTCTTAAAGGTTAACAAGTGAATACATTTCTATAATATTTTTCCTACATTTTTTGTCTGCAAAACAGTCTTTGATTATATCTTCCTATGACAAAGTTTTCATAATGCCATTTTCTATAGAAAAAAATTGAAAGATAAATTAGTTGTGCTTTTATGATTAAAATTGATCAATTTTTAATTATTGATAGTTTAGAAAAGTTTTAGATTCATAACTTATTAATAATAATTCTATGTAAGTGCGTAGGATTGTTTGGGAATTTATTTGGGAAATCTGGAAAAATAGTCAAGTTTGGCAACAACATATAACCAAGTGACACACTGTTAGAACCTCTTCCTAGGCCTTTCAGGGTATCCATTCAGGGGAGGGACCCGGTGAATCCACCTGTGGTACTCCTTTCTCTCCAAGTAATTGGGGAAAGGAGTGACAGGACAGGGAGTCCTGTGTTTCATGTGATGTAACCTGAGAGGTACCCTTCCTGAGTGGCCAGAGAAGTGACTGACCACCTCCTCAGATACTCACTGCCTGGTAGAATTATGAGTTCTCCAACTGTAACGTGAGAGCCAGGGGTTGAAAAAGAAGCTTGGAGAAAATGATCCTTTCTCACAAATTCCTCAAAAATCATTTTTAAAATATAATAAAACTGGCATTACTTTTTCTATTTCTCTTACCCCCCTGCCCTGCCATGAGTCAATAAAAATAACTGACTAAATATTTATCTTGCTAAAGCTTTCCAATATTTTAAAATATTTCTTGCTTGAAGGCTAAGTGTAGGTAGAAATGATACATATCTTCTTTATAATTAACTAATCAATAACGGAAAGCCTTGCCATGATTATACTACTACTTGAATACACTGTCATACAACAGTGATCGAACTTGAACTGTGCATGGTTTTCTTTCTTCATTCAATTAATTTTCCTTTGCCTGAAAAAATGACAGGTCAGGACCCTTTCTGCTATTGTATAGCAGCTTTGAAATGAGAATAGGTGGTTCACTTTTTTGTATCCTTAGGCCTGAAACATAGATGAGGGCTGGAATAATCATTATACAAGAGTGACTGTTTGCCCTGGTTGGAAAAATATAATGAATTTAAAGAAAGAGAAACAGTATGAGAATTTTTTAAAAGGCAGGAAATTGGTATAAAAAAGTGATATCTGGGATGTTCAGAATCCCATTAAACCCACTTTCCCTTCCCTATGTTTGGTAAAATGAAATGTATCATGGGGGGCACCTTGATTCAATTTAATATGCTTAATGGAATTTCAGTTATATAACTAGGATGGCCAATTCCCACCAGCCCAGGGCCCCATGTCATTCTTTAACTGATATTACAGAGTACCCAAACTCAGTACTCCCACCTGTTTGATTCAGCAGAAAGCACAGTTTGATATGT
Organism: Mesoplodon mirus; assembly: GCF_964341445.2. Taxonomy (NCBI): domain Eukaryota; kingdom Metazoa; phylum Chordata; class Mammalia; order Artiodactyla; family Ziphiidae; genus Mesoplodon; species Mesoplodon mirus. Next base: position 16,326,924 of record NC_138977.1, on the reverse strand, counting down.
CAAAAATTCCCTTGGGTCCCTACTGTCTTAGCTGCTTGCTAATGGGTCATAAATTCCATCTCACTCAAGAGGCCTATAGAGTCCTCACTGGGGCCACCTGGTGGTCATTCCCAAAGCCGTCAGCGTACAGATGAGCCTCTTGTCCCAAGGGCAGGAAATCACTGAGCCCACAGTAGATGGACTCACATTGTCCTCCACTGCACCTTGACATTCTCTGTGATCCCAGAGCTCTTTCTGTTATGCTTGTCTAAAAGGGTAGTAGGAAAGAGGATCCCTAAACTAGGTCTCTGGCATCAGTGAAGTGCAGGCTTATATCCAGGGGCAATAATAGTTTTGTGTGGGACTAAATCTTATATAATTTGAGTCCTTTTTAATTAAAAAAAATCATACATTTTAGATACGTAACTAGGTACAGAGGAAAATACTTATTTTGAATGAGGAAACACATCATAATATGTTGCAGAATCATTAGAGATTCAGGTCCCTTTCTCTTAAGATTTACTTTAGGCAATTTGCCAGAAATGCTTCATAGAAATGGTCCCTGAGTACAGTCTGGATAAGGAAGAGTCCCTGAAACGGAAACTCTATTAGCTTCATGATAATTTCACCCCTTCCTACTTAGATGGTGTCAACTCTGAGTGCATTGCTGATTACCTGGGGCTTTGCCAGGACCACTTGACCCTGACAGTCTGGATGCTTTGTGCATAGCCATCACTGAGGTTGCCTCCACCTGCTGGAGCCTCAGTAGCACTCAGAGAATTTGTCCATTTAGACCACCTTGCCAGGACTTATCCTACCAGTTAAGCCCAGGCTACAGTGGTTTTTTGAGATTTGAAAGAGGATACAACTTCCTTCAGTTTTAACCTAGTGAAGGTGCCCTTTGACAAAATGAGCAGATCTACTACCATGGACCACGTTAATTTCATCCAATTGTATTTTTATCTCCTATTGGTAGTAAAGGATGTACAACGAAGAGTTCTCTCGACCTCAACACCTGTCTCCTCCTGTTATGCAATTCTCCCCCTCAATGTTATTGTTTTTTGGATAGAATTACAGAAATGTATTTTGCAAATATAAACAAATATGTGTGTGTTGTTAAGCTCTCCATTCTTTTTTAATGTACTAGAATAGTTTCATTTATTCTGTTATTCATATTACAATTTGTTAGATTTTTCTGGTTAAATGATTTGTGTACAATGCTCATAGGAGAGTTGGACAAGAAGGAAGGTCTTTAACATCTTTCTCTATTTCTTTCCTAATGACATCTTGTCTCATACTGGCGGGGGGTGGAACCCTGCTTTCCTTTTGTTAGCATTCACCTGGCATAACTTTCCTCTTCTGTTTTAGCATAACATTTTGCTTTGTAATCCAAATAGTCTTTTCTCTTTTTTGTGTGTACTACTGTGTAAGCTTAGTCTAATTACATTTATTGATATGACTGTTTTATTCTGTTTTATTATTTTAGATTTTTTATTTTTATAGCTTTAAAAATACTTTATAGGCTCACCAGGAATCCAATGATGGTATATGGGTATATTTACCTTGGTGCTGTTGAATATACTCAGCATCTTCGTTCTTTGTTAAAGAGATCAGGACATTTACTCTTCTAACTTTGGTTAATTTTCCAATTACTGCAGATTATATTATTTACATTTTGACCTGACCTCATAATCTTAATGCTTATTTCAGTCTTTGTTTTATGGTTAAATGTATTCAGTAATCACAACAAATTTCTTTGCTGTGGCTTTTCTAGTCATTTCTCGGTTGGCTAAATCTTGCTTACAGTTAGATTCCTCAAGAACAGGTGGGAACAATTCCCTTGAATTCTTGCATTTGGTATCCCTCTTAAATATATAGGCTGAAATAGTCTTTTATTTCAGGAAAGCCTTAATAAATTACATTTTTAAATATTTGTGTTCTTTTCTTTTATTTCAATTTATTCTATAATTCCCTGTATGGTATCTTGGGTCTCCTTGGCTTATCTTCCATATCTATGAAGAGGAAATATAATACCATGAGTTGTTTTTGTTTGCTTGTTTTAGTATTTTTTTTCTTTTTCTCTTTATGAAGAAAAGAAACTAAAAAGGAAGTTTGGCCATGAGAAGCAAATAAATCTTTTCAATACTCTTGTCTTGATTTTGGTCAGACATCAGCATGTAATTTAACAAATGACCTTCTCCGGGTCTTATTTGAAGTTATACTAGGATATGCAAAGTGGGTGGTCCCAGATTACTGAGAGCATTATAGGTCTTTTTTCTGTTGGAGCTTGGAACAGAGTCTTGGTCTAGTATACTGAGTGGCAGTATGATTAGAGGGAAACCTGCAGCCCCTCCCAAATTATGTCATCCACCCAAAACACAGTGATATTTACTCTGTAGATTTTTTTTTTTTTTTTTTTTTTTTTTTTGCGGTACACGGGCCTCTCACTGTTGTGGCCTCTCCTGTTGCAGAGCACAGGCTCTGGACGTGCAAGCTCAGCGGCCATGGCTCACGGGCCCAGCCGCTCCGCAGCATGTGGGATCTTCCCGGACAGGGGCACGAACCCGTGTCCCCTGAATTGGCAGGCAGACTCCCAACCACTGCGCCACCAGGGAAGCCCCTACTCTGTAGACTTTGAAATGTAATTTTTTAAAACTTTACTTATAGGCTACTCCATCTCCTTCTAAAACTTTCTGAAAAATCTGAAGATGCTTAATGTTATTTTAAGAGACGGTCTCTACAAGAATAGAATCAGATCCTATAAGAGTATAGATGACAGACAAAAGGGCAATTCCTTGTGGCAGATACCTGGCCCAGGCAATGACAAAGAGAGTGGACCAGACTGTCCCTGAAGGAAAGGGCATAAGAATTTCAGGTCTCAGTGTAACTGATTTATTATCCAAAGGTGTAGGTTTTACACCAAAGAAATAATCATGTTGGCAAGTAAGTCCCTAATGTTCCTGGTTCAGACCAGGTTCAGAACTACAGCAGGGGCAGCAGGCTCAGCCCTGTGCTAGATTCCCAGATTCCCTTTTCTTTGGTTCTTTGAATGTCCAGCTGATTTCCTGCTATAACCAGAAGAGCCTTGCTAGTGACAGTTTGTAACTGTCAGGCATAGGGACAGAAAAGGGGCTCCAGATCCAAGGCCTGCATGATAAAAGAAAAGAAAAGAATCTAAGGGAAGTGAGTAGCGCCTGTACAAGGTGCCAAAACATACCTCTGATTTAATTCTTCAGCTGCTCAGTGAGTTACGTATCTGCTATTCTATAGATATCACACATATTTTCCTGTTTTCAGTGTTTCCTCTTTCCACTTTCTGTCAGAGATAGAGAAGAATGAAGCATGTCTCCCTGTACATACTGCAATCAATTTTGTCAGTAAGTAAAGATCTTAAAATAAAACCATCTTGACTCTATCATAAAAGAAGGTATTTTCAATTGCTTGCTGATAGCTTGGAAGTACACATCATTTTTTATACTCATACCCCTAGTAATTTGCCATGTGTCTGGACATTTCATTATCAATGATATTTTACTATCTATCTACCTCTGCTCTTTCAAGTGCCTGTTTTTAACATTAAGACAATAGACTTCATCCAGTCAATAAAAGAACATTCCAATATGTGCTGATTAAGAATGTATACTTGGATGTCAGACAACTTGGTTCAAATGGGCAATTTACTCAATGCTCTTGAAGCCTTGAAAATAGGGATCATGTCAGTATTCACCTCATAAGGTTGTGATGACTATAATATTCATTCATATATTTAAAAATATTTATTGGGGCACCTCCTATGATAAGTGCTATGGTGAAAATGATACAAGCTAAGGGGATAGAGAATGACAGGATGCTGCTTTAGATACAGAGGTCAGAGAAAGCTGCTCCAGGAAGGTTTTATTTGAGCAGAGATCTGAATGAAGTGAGAAAACAAGTCATGCAAATACCAGGGAAGAGAACTTTCTAGGCAGAGAAAAGAGCAATTACAAGGTACTGTGTTGGGAATATTATTGCCAAGTTTGAGCAGCTGGGTGAATTGTGATATCATTAATGAGATCATGACATAGTTTTTTCAGTGCCTGGGGCCTAGAAAGTCTGCCATAAGTATTATCAATTCTGTTTAGTGTCTGAATCTCAGAAATAGAAATATTTCCCCTTTTTATTATTTTGTTTAATGTAAGAGGATCTAATTATGCTAACCATGGCACAGAGACTCTCTTGTTCTTTAAGTCAACAGGCTCACTGTTGTGAAAAGAAGGAAGCTGACAGGGTTCCTCTTTGGGGCAAGGCAAGGAGCAATGATTTCAGACTTGCCCCACCCAGAAGTATCACAGGATAATGCTGTGCCTTTCTGAGCTTGGGTTGTCTAGACTGAAGGCCTCAAGAAAACAAAGCCAGAGGTAGGTAGGGGAGAGCTGTACTGCACAGAGTTCCCAGAACCAGGGGATTTCTAGAGCTTTCTGAGAAGTCACAGTCTACACACAGAACGTACTGTGAAAGGGTGCTTTCATCATCTGGAGAAGGTATTTATTACAAGAGGAATAGTTATTGTAGAAAATATATTTACTTATAAATAAATAATATTTATTGTAGAAATTAATAACATTTTTGTTAATTAAGAAGGCATAGACATAAAAAAAGGAAGGGAGAAGGAAGAAGAAAAGGATGGGGGAAGAGGAGGAAAAGGAGGAAGAAATCATCTATTAAGCTACCAGCCAAACATAAGTACTGTTCACGTTTTATTTTTTGCATACGGATTCTATGAAAATGTGCATAGATTTTAAAAATGATATCTTTGGTAACCCACTATTTTCACTCAGCATCTGATCTTTATCATCTTTTTCTGACTGTAAATACATTTGACCACACCTTTTTTTATTGGGTGCATAGTTATCCAATAAAGTTGAGACAATTATTTACCCAATTATTGTAACCTTATGATAACCTCCCTTTAACATGTTAAACATGTTTTCTCTTCACATAAAGCAATTGTGTTTCCAATGTCCATGGAAGGAAAGAACATATAATGATAACAATCTCCCACCAATTCAGTGACACCTTCAATGTGTTTGTAGATTAGAACAACATCTATCTGAATTTAAAATTTTAGGTAGATAGTTAGATAGATAGGATGGGAGCACTATTCAATTTACTGGCATGCTTGATATACAAATAAGCTCTTAGACTCCTTGCAAAGGTTCAGCCATGCACCATCCCACTTTGAGTGCAGTTGTTCACAGATTAGGATGCACAGATGATACAAGGCCCTCGGCCTCAAAGTATGGTCCCAGAAGCAGCAGCAGCAGCATCACCTTGTAACTTGCTAGCAATACTAATTATCTGGCCCCAACCCAGACCTATTGAGTCAGAAGCTCTAAGGATATGGCCCAGCGATCTGTTTTAGCAAGACCTCCTGGTGATTCTGATGCACACTCAAAGTAGAGAACCACTGAAAGAGAGGCAACGTGACGGCTGAATGCTGTCACTACCAGTAATTAGACCTGTGACCTCCCACCAGTTACATCCTCTGAGCTTCAGTTTTCACAGTCACAGAAAATCAAAAACAGAAGAAGTGAATAAACATTATGCTTATAATCATAGAATTGTTGTAAAGATTAAATGGCAATCTATAAGAAAGCAATTGGGGGTGCCAGGCATATGATATACACATTGGTTCCAGGATCATTTAAGAACCTAATATGTGACAGACACTGGAAGACAGAGTGAAGAAGGAAATATTTTCTTGGCCTTCATTTAGCAAGAGAAGAAGAGCTGCTGTTTTTCTGATCAACTAAATGTCATATTTGCTCTGATAACACATAATTGGGACCCAGAGAAGGGAGAGGTTAATTCTATTCGGGAAGGACCGAGAGTTAGGAAAGCCTTCATAGAGGAGAAGACCATGAGCCACAGAGAGCCCTGGGTAAGTTAAGCCTTGGAAGTGTGAGAAGTCCAGACTTGTGGAGGGGACAAGAAGAGGTCACTATTTATACATGGATGACACATGAGTGAGACAACAGAATTTCCTGCCACACTGATGTCTGCTATGAGAGGAAGAGTCAAAGAGGAAGCCACAAGTAATTAGACGGAACAAAAATTTGAGAAAGAGGGAAAGATCAAGTAAAAAGCAAGCAAGATCATGGAGGTCTTGAATGGCTTTTATATTTCAGGTTCCAAGCAATGTCAGTTTCCCTCTTTTTTTTTTTTTAAATCTTTTTTTTATCCTGGTGAAAACTACATTTTAAAGATAGTATTGATGGAAGAAAAAAAAATCACAGAAAGGCTATATCATAACTTGAAACCCAGTGGAGAGGCAAAGTGGCGTCAGGAATTTTTTATCTTTTCTTTCTCTCTCTCTCTCTTTCTCCTGCTGATTGCCTGAATGAAAGCAAGCCATCAGCTTTCAGGGAGAGGAAGATGGGGTAAAAGGGGAGGAAAGAAGGAAGAAGCAAGAGAAAGCGAGGAAGGAATAGGAAAAGTACTTTGGGGCTTCACCATACATAGGATCAGGCAGCCCGCAGCAGACTTTTAGATACACTGAAGTATATCATTTATTGCCTTTGGATTTCTTTGGATCCTTTGTGGCACATTATTTATGACTGAGTTCTTTGTACGTAGTTATTTTTAATGACTTTGTTCCCAGACTAAGCCCTTGGTACCGTTATGCCAGCACAGCCCCTGCGAAAATTGACCACTTTGTTCTGTTTATAAAGAACTATAGATTTACAAATGCTGAAAATAAAACCCACAGTGTCCATAAAGTAGGTGTTCTCAGTCCTCTGTTACCTTATTCTACATTTAAAATGTTTTCCCAACCACAGTCATAATCATGGTTTACTGCTTTGCCCAAAGATAGAGGCCTTAGACCATCCACTCCTCTAACTCAATTAAGGGTGGTAGCTTGAGCCCTCACTTCCCCTGCCTTCAGCTCTCTGGTGAGGACAGGAGAAATGATTATGTTTTATGTAAATATTATGAATGTGCATTCCATCTCTGTAGCTCGAGTTTGAAATTTTCCACTTTAGAAGACATTTGCCACTTTCCCTTGCTTTTCCCAAACATGAAGTCAATCTTAGAATAAAGGAAAGTTAGTTTAGACATCATAATGCTCAGTTTCAATATAATTAAATTGCCTACACATAGTCACACTCAGGGAAAGCTGGGACGTCAGCTTCTAATTTGCCACCAAACAAACATTGTCACCGGTTATTTTCCAGAGTCTAGGGTGGTAACTTTAGTAATTGAAGAGGGGAATAAACAAAGTTAGCATAAAATTATAGTCTGACACAACCTTAAATTCTGCATTTTAAGATCTGGGTGAGCTCATCTGTCACAAGGCCTAAAATAAACAAGTGTCCAAGGTGGAAACAATAGTATAGCTAAAAGTTATCTACATAAGTGAGTCAAGCATTCAAAGTGCCTTCTGCCTGGGACAAAGTGAAATTCTGAGGGGTGACTCTGATGATCATGCTTTTAAGACATTAAGATGTTTAAACAACCACCACAAAATGGACTCACACAGGCACACATGTTTTTATTCTGTTTGCAAAATGTTGAAAAATAATTGTGTTGATAAAATATAAAAGTTATTGGGTTGTCCATGTTCTGAGTTATGAGGTGAATACAGAGGGTTTACATTTTTCAAAACTCCAGATGGTTGGGAAATGGAGAGAGGAAGTGAAATGAAAGATTGTCTCTGCATGAACTGTAACAGATCAAGGGACAAAACCAAGGAATAAATATCAAGGAGTTTAAGAGCTTGCATTCTGTATCAATTTACATTCCTACCAATAGTGCAAAAGGGTTCCTTTCTCTCCACACCCTTTCCAGCATTAGTGGGAAGCTGCTGTATAGCACAGGGAGCTCAGCTCCGTGCTCTGTGACGACCTAGATGAGTGGGATGGTGGGCAGGTGGGGAGGTCCAAGAGGGAGGGGATATAGATATACATATAGCTGATTCACTTCATTGTACAGCAGAAACTAACACAACATTGTAAAGCAATTTTACTCCAATAAAAAAAAAAAAGAGCTTGCATTCTTCCCTAACTCAATAAATGAAAACTCTTATTTTTCCAATTGCTCAAACCAAAATGTTGGAGTCTTCTTTGACTCTTCTCTTTCTCTCCTATCCTATATCTAATCAAGCTGCAAATTCCATCAGCAAGGACATCAATCAGCCTGCTCCTAGTGATGGTCATTGTTTGCCAGTTTTGTTATCACCATAGATGTTTAACTGGTCTCCTATTCCCACCATTGCCCCTCTTTTCAACCCAGCAGCTGAATGATACTGTTAAAATTTAAGCCAGACCATATCAATGAGTATCCATCTCTCTGAGTAAAATCCAATTGTTTACAGTATCCTAAATGTCTCTACTAGATGAGGCCTTCTCTCCCCCTGTGATAGCTTCTCTGACCACCATGCCCACCTCCTCATGCTCAGTTCATTCCAACAACATGAGCCTCCTGGTGGTAACTCAAGCCTGCTGGGTGTGTTCCTGCCTCAGGACATTTGCATTTGTTATTCCTTCTGCCTGAAATGCTCTTCCCTTACATATCCAAAAAGTTTTCTCCCTCTCCCTATTGCGGGTCTTTGGTCAAAAATAATTACTTTCATCAGTAAAGCTTTTCCCAACCACCTTATTTAAAACTGCAGGTTTCTTCCTTCACTCTCCGGATTGCCCTTCCATTCTTCCGTTTTTACTATAACGGTAATTATCTCCTACAAACTACAAATTTTATTTATTTGTTTATTATCTGTTTCTTTCACCAAGGATGTTTATTTGTTTGTTGTCTATGGCTGTTTCCAGAGTGACTATAATAGTGGCACAGGTAGGTAGGTCCTCAATAAATTTTTGTGAAGATGATAAAAAGAACATCTTCAAATAATGCCAATTGTACTGCTTATAAGACCAGCCCTGCTCTGGTTCACTAGGGATATTTGCAAAACACATAGGAGGAATCTCAGGACTCATAAGTGAAGAGAGGGAAGGAGAAATTTTGAGGAAACTGTGACCATCCAAAGAACTTTGGTGCCCTCACTTCATTGGCTTTGTGGCTCCATGGAACAGTCAGCCAATTCATCTGGCTCCTAGGCCCAACAGATGTCATTCTAGAATATTTGGAAGCAAATACTTAGGAAGGCAGAAACAATTTTAAAGACTCATTTATGAGAAATTAGCCAAGAGCATCTCCTAAATCCGTTAAGGATTCAACAGCACTGTCCTTATTTCCAAGTCACAGCGATATTCCAAGTACGGAAAAACACGTCTGTCGTTAAAAAATGTTAGTACTGGGGCTTCCCTGGTGGCTCAGTGGTTGAGAGTCTGCCTGCCAATGCAGGGGACACGGGTTTGAGCCCTGGTCTGGGAGGATCCCACATGCCACAGAGCAACTGGGCCCGTGAGCCACAACTGCTGAGCCTGCGCGTCTGGAGCCTGTGCTCCGCAGCGGGAGAGGCCGCGATGGTGAGAGGCCCGCGCACCGCAATGAAGAGTGGCCACCACTTGCCACAACTAGAGAAAGCCCTCGCACAGAAACGAAGGCCCAACACAGCCAAAAATAAATAAATAAATAAATAAATAAATAAATAAATAAATATTAAAAAAATATTAGTACTAGTGCTATGAATTTCATTCATACTTCCAACTTTGATTTAAAATAACAGGTTTATTTGCCTCCAGAATAACTTTTGTAAGCCCACTCTGGCTTTATTGAGGCCCTGGATTAATGAGGCCGTTCTAACTTCTCACACATGGACTAGGATTAGAATTACCATAGTGTGACCAAAGAAATGGCTTGGGCCAAAAAGATCAAATAAAACTTTTCTCTTGTCATTTTGAACTGAGGAAACTCACTGCACTGAAGACCTTCAACTGTGGTTATGTGTTATCTTAAACTGATCCCGATGGATCTATAACAATACACGATGGTGTCCGCCATTCGTTTTTAACAGTCATGGACTGATCTCTGTCCTCAGGCTTGCTTCCCTGGAGTGGGTGTGTGAATAATGAGTTATAAGTGAAAAAGAAAACCTTTAGGTAATAAATACCTTCAGTGGACGATAACATGAATGAATCTACCCAGGACTACCTCTCAGAGGCTGAAATGAGTCACTTCGCATTTAAACATATTGCAACAGATTCAGAAGCACAGAGGATTCATTTTCTTCTATAACTATGTTGTCAGGTCTTATGTCTCACTGGAGAAGCTGAATCACAAAAATTACAAAGCACCTCATGGCTAGTGTTCTAAAGAGGCATACAAAATTGCCCTTTGTATTATTTTCAGAGAGCAAATATCTTACTGCACTGAACCACACAGATGGTGGAAAAGGATACCTTAGGGAATTCAAACCATTAGTGTAGGAGCATCTCAGAAACCAGACTAAATCCCTGTGATGCCAAAAGTTCCCAAGAGTTGGAAGACTCCACATGACATGAAATTTTTTAACTCTTCTTGAGAAATCTGATGTCATACAGTGATAGTCTCAGTGGTCTTTTCTATTAAAAATGAATCAATGACTCAAAGTCAAATATTTTTTTTAAGTAGAAGGATTTTTTACACCCCCTGTGCATCTTTATGGCCAACAAAAAAATATACATTATAAGAAGTGAAGGTGCCAATTACTTTATGTTGTTTCTCTTCACAAGAATTATTTTTGGTTTTGTCTGTGTAGCATGAGCATTGGTCCACTCACATTTTCCCTGGCTGCTTACATTGTCATATGCATATTATATCCCATTTTTAAAAACTAAGCTTGCTACTGCTTTTCATTTTATCCCCTCTGAGCTTCATCAGCTTTTCTGGGTACCATGCAGTGGAGTTCAAAGGTCAGCTTTAAAAAAAAAATCTCGGTTAAGAACATCTGAAGAGCTTTGCAAGGCTGTGTAAATAAACAGAAACAAACTCACTCTACCTATATCAAAAGGGTTAAGAACTCCTGAACAGTACTTCAAGGTCAGTGGTTTGTTTTCATCCCTTTCCAGCACTTTGAGTAGCTGGCAGCCCTCTGTCCTTTGGGGAGTACCGGGAAGGCAGAGTGCACAAGACTTCACAGTTTCAGCCAGAATTTACATAATCACATCAACAGATGGAATAATAATCACCACCAAAGTCACTGCACAATCTTTCTGATCCAAGGAAACATCCTCCTGCTTCATTTCAAAATCAATTTCTACTGTCAATTTAGACATACGGTATTCTTATTTTCTGAAAATGTTACCAAGTTAACATTATTCTAAAATAACTGAATAATGCAAGCCCTCTGCATTTGAATACAATGCTTTGGAGGGAGCCATGCAGAGAGCTTGAGCAAAAGCAGGGCCTTTGTGAGTGCTACCTGGAAACCTGTTATTTCCTTGGCCACTGGAAGCGGTGACTGCAAGGCTTGTCACTCTCAACACTATCTCTTGGACACCTGGGCTCAATCTCTACAGCTGCTGTTCCAATCATGACTGTGCTTGACGGTGTCCTCCTGCAGTCTCTAGGTAGTAGGATCTGTGTGTTCTTAATTATCCCAGGGGGAAAAGCCAGGACTATATTGTTGAGCATATCATATCAATATAATTAGAATCGTACTTTCTAGAATCTGGTCTGTTAAAGTACTTTTATTATTATTTTTTTTTTTTGCGGTACGCGGGCCTCTCACTGTTGTGGCCTCTCCCATTGCGGAGCACAGGCTCTGGACGCGCAGGCTCAGCAACCATGGAGCACGGGCCCAGCCGCTCCGTGGCATGTGGGATCCTCCCGGACCGGGGCACGAACCCATGTCCCCTGCAGCGGCAGGCGGACTCTCAACCACTGCGCCACCAGGGAAGCCCCGGAGTTTATATCATTTTACATAGCATCAGCTATAGTCTAATTGGAAGCCTCTAAAATCTATATTTTCAATAGCAACCTCTCTTCCAAACTTCAAACCATCCTTGATTATACCTGCTGAAAAGTGTTTTTTATGAAGAAGGGGAGGTTTAAAGTTACTAAGTAAAATGCATGATGCCCAGTTAAATTTGTCCCAGACTTACGGGACAAACTCATACTAAAAAAATGTTCATTGTTTATCTGAAGTTCAAAGTGAGCTAGGCTTCCTGAATTTTAATTTGCTAATTCTGGCAACCCTCGGGTGGAGGTTGGGATGAGTTTTTATTCTTTCATGTTTTGATCTCTGCATTTTCCCTCCTCCTAACTCAGAGCAATAATCAAGCCCTAAGCATTTCCTTGTCTCAAGGATTTTTGCAGGATATAATGTCCAAGCTGAAACTCAATGAAAAGATTATGTGTGTTGTTTAAAGAGAAGAGAGAAAGAAAGAAGATGGAGAAGGTAGGAGAGTGACTTGAGGGAGAGATGTCCCTTAGATGGCAGAGATCAGAGATTGGCAGGTCTCACATTTATCAGGGGGGCAGCACATTGTTTGCAAGTGCTTGCCTTACAAGGATTATAAGGCAAGATGCTGAAGAAGATGATGTGGAAGAATGGTGTGTCTAGGGAAGTCGAACGCATGATACCAAGGTTCCTGGCCCCTCTATTTGTTCACATGTGTCAGCAGTGAGTGGCCCGGAAGCGGTGGACACATCAGACCTGAAGGTTCTGTGTGCACTGCAGTGATGAGTGGTTTGGTGAAAACAAGTGTCAGCTGCTGACCACAGGGTTTTTCCTGATGCTTTGGCATCAAATAATATCACAGAACCTTCACACCAGGGGACTGTGATTAAATTTCCTCCTGTGCACAGAGCTACGGGCACATTGAGTCTAAGGCAATTTGATTTAAAGGGAAAAATGAAAATGAGGTGTTCCATACTACATTTATGGAATCACATTCAGACATTTTTGTGGTAGACACTGATAGCTACTCACCCCAAATCATTTATTTTCCCAAATTTATTCTTGCTGGCAGATTGTCTTTTGCTATAAGAGCTGAACATACTAGAAATTGCCATCCCAGCTTCCTTATAAGCTATGGATATGTGGCCCAATTCAGGTCACTGGGACCTGGAGAGTTTCTTCTCTGATTAAAACAAAACAAAGAAGTCATGCAAAAAACAAAAATAAAAGCAAAAACCTATCATAAGGGAATGGGAATATGCTCGCGGGTATGATGATGTCATTGAGTCATTTATTAGTCAGCTCTGTAACGACCCTGCTTTGGAACATTTTTGTTTTATGAGACAATAAAGTTTTTAGACATGTTTATTTGGTTTTTCCATTATTTGCATCTAAAAGAAACACCAAATGATACATCACTACTGCTACAGATTGGGTTTTCTAGAAGCAGATGCTGAGATGCAGTTTAGGTGCAAGATGTTTATTAGGGACAAAAAGTGTACAAAGGAAAAGTTAAGAAGCAGAAACTTCTAAGAGGCAGAGGAAGAAGTCAAACTGGCAAGGAGCTCTCAAGAAAGTATTGCCCATCAGAACATCGTGCCCAGGTCACAAAGGCCAGAGCTGAACACTCCTGCCTCACCCAGGCAGTGGATGCAAGCTGCTCTGGGAGGGATGTAACCTCAGGCAAAGGAGTTCTCTGAAGCTAAGGCAGATTTGATGGGGAAGACAGCTGGATGCTGACTTCTGACCAGGTGCTGCTCTGTTGCTAACTAGCAAGCTTTTCCTTGAAGGGTGATCTGACACCTCAAATTCAATGTGATCAAAATTAAAAGACAACCAGGGCTTCCCTGGTGGTGCAGTGGTTGAGAGTCCGCCTGCCGATGTGGGGGACGCGGGTTCGTGCCCTGGTCTAGGAGGATCCCACATGCCGCGGAGTGGCTAGGCCCGTGAACCATGGCCGCTGAGCTGCGCGTCTGGAGCCTGTGCTCTGCAAGGGGTGAGACCACAACAGTGAGAGGCCCGCGAACCGCAAAAAAAAAAAAAAAAAAAAAAAAAAAATTAAAAGATAACCATCTTTGATGTCAATAAGCAAGGGCTGACACCGCAAGTTGTTTTTGACATATCTTTCCTCCTTTCCTCCACCCAGCCAATGCATAAGCCTATAAGTAGTGTCTTACTTTGGTCTGCTTTTTTTCTTCCATTCTCATTAATGTTAGTGAAATTCAAGCCTCACTGTGCCTCAGCTAAGGCTAAAGTCACTTGTTCTCCAAACCTTTACATTTCTTCTCCTAAATACTACTACCAACTTGCTTTTCCTAGAGCCAAGTTCTGATCTCGTGTTGCCCCTCATAAAAACCTTTGATAGTTCTCCTTTAACTATCTATTAAATTTTGAAAATTTCTTGTTTTTCATTCCAGTCTCTTTAGGGTCCTGCTTTTAACTTATCATTTAAGAAAAACCATGAGTTGATTAGTGATTCCAATGTGATACATTCTATTTTCTACCTCTCTGCCTTTCTTTTAGTGATGCCATCTTGGAAATCTCTCCGTCTTTGTTTGTTTTTTTTTTACCCTCATTTATGCCTTCTGAAATTTTATCAGAGGGGAACATGATCCATCAGACCCACTGGCCAGTATGCCACACCAAGACCTACTGGCTGAATGTCAGTCCTAATTTTGGTATATGACATATTCTGCCTTTTATTATGTTTGCAGGGCTGACTTCCCCAATAAGCAGAATAAGTATTTGCTTGAGGCACCAGAAAATCTGGACACACCATATTCAGTTTGCACGTGACCATGATCTTTACATTGGATCTGCATTTAGGCCAGAAGCATCCTAGCACCAGCCTATGCCATCCCTCTATCACTATAAATCTGGAGCTCAGCTTAGCAACTTCTTTCTGACATAGGTCTCAAATATATACCATGTGCTTCTCACTTTAAGTCTAGGGTTTTCCTGTTATAGGCATGAGATGCTGTGGAAACTACTCAGTGCCCGCTTACAAATCCCATGGGTCAGACTTGAAGCAATGGGAGAAGACAGGCAAAGTCGTAGACTCAGCATGGACCTGACAAATTGTACTTCCCTCACCAAGCCTGATCTAAGTCCTACTCCTGTTGAATGCTCAAACTGCGGGCAGCATAAACCAACATTAAGCCCTCAACATGGCTTCATTCCTCAGGGAGCCTGGCTAGCCACTTGGTGACAGGACAATTTTCTACAACTCTTTCCAATTTAGGGAGGGCAGCCATGTATTCCTACTGAATATGGACTTGCAGTCCCTGTCTGCAGTGTCTCTTCCCACACCATCATCCAAGTGCTAACAGAATGTCTAATCTGTGAAAATAGTATCCTACACAATATCTTTGACCACGGTACTGATTCTAAAGTGAAGGACATGCCACCATGGGCTCCTGACTATAGAATTCACCTACTTATCATAAACCCCATAATCCAGGAATAGCCAGCCTGATGCATGGTGGAAAGGCCTATTGAAAGCTCAGCGGAGGTGCCAAGTTGAGGACAGCACTCTGGGGTTGGGGTGTTGTTCTCTGGGTTGCACAATCATGTGTACTCAATGGAGGAGTACAGGGGAACACAATATAGGTTACACTGAACTGGAGGTTGCAGGTATCACCTGGCCTCTTTTTAGGCAAAGAAAGGCGTTACTGTACCAGTGCGGGTAATCAAGCCTGGGTTGATGGTTACACAATGAAGACAGGGAGGAATATCTTGAATCCAGGGACTAACTATGGTGTCTCTTGGCACTCCTATGTCAAATGAAAACTGTAAATGGGGAATTGTAACAACCACAGCCTGACAAGGGCAAGGCAACTATGGGCTCAGACCTCTTGGGGATGAAGATCTGGGTCATCCTATCAGGTTGGCAGTCCAGGCTAGCAAGAGTGTTAGCTGAGAGTGAGAGAAATCTAAAATGGGAGATAGTGAAGGGAGGCGAGGAATATCACTTACAGGTTAGGAATCAGCTGTAGCAGTGGGTTCTGGAGCCTGCCTTGCTAATCCTTTTTAAGGTTTTTAGAAAGTTAAAATGTTTGGCCCCCTTGATGAATTAGACTTGCACTTCCTATCCTAGGAAGAAATGAGAACATTTTTATCTTAGGAGAGACATGGTCATCATTAGAAGAAATGAATGGATCTGAAAAGGAGTTCTTGTTTATGTGACACCCCAGATTCATGCACTTGCTTTGCTCTTGGGTCAGAGTGGGCATCCGTAGCAGCATACACGATCCCCATGGTTGTGCAGCCAGATTGCCGCTGTCACCACCAACACCATCACAGACTTATAGCCTGTCTCAGAGACAGTTCCCAACTACACCTATTTGCTCACTTGTGAGGTTCAATGGTTCCTGGCCTCACATCATGCCATGTACTTTATCTCGTGCTCTGGTGCTTCTCTAATGCTGGTGTGGCATGAGATAGCTCAGTACTCACTTGGCATCCATGTACATTCAACCCAGAAGTTTGGGGAATTAGATGCTTCATGGGGGGAATTTGTATCAATGGAAGTTGGGAGTCAACAGACACATTTTTCTCCCTTCGTCCCCTACCACCATGGACTGTTTGGAGTTGCAGTGACTATATATGGTCTCTAAGAAAACATCCTGAATGATTGTGCAATCAGTTCTCCAGGAAGCTGTAGTCTAGTTGACAGTGACATCTCATATTTATTCTCCCTCCTCTACCTCGGTCCCCACTTCCCTGACTCCTGCGTCTTAGGCTTATACTCCCCAACAGAGCATTAGTGCAAAAGTGTATGCTTTTGTCTGTAATTTCTAGGGAAGCTGGGCTAAGATAAAGGTGTATAAAAACAATAAGAACTTTCATTTTAATAATTTCATAGTTGATATATATATATTTTTGTAATCAATGTTGTCATCATAGAAAAAAATGAAACTAATTTGGATTTCCTTGCACTTACTTTATACCTTTGTGTTGTTTTTATTTTGGATAAGATTGAGCCCTATAATATTTTCACTGCTAATGACTTGTAGTCGTCCTAATGAGACTTTCTTCTTTCAATTTACTTGGCATGTCCTTAACTAGACCAATTTGTGAGAAGAGGTACCTTGTTGCAATAATCTTTGTATCCCTCACTAAGGTTACTTTAATACTGCTAAAAATTATAGGTACTTAAAATACATGTCTAAACTCCCCTTCCACTGAGACTGCTCTGAGATTATGGGTCATGGAGTAAAGGAGGAACAAAGAATAAATAAATAAATCTTGGGTAAAAGTGAGCCTGGGAAACAAGTGATAGACATTATGAACAAATTCCAAGGAACAGGTGTTCCTTGGAGTAGTCAGAGAAAGGATAGTATTTAAAAAAAAAGAATCAAAAACATTTAACTAGGGAAATAGAGAATTTGGAAGATGAGGTTGAAATGTTAAGCAGATGCAAAAGTATCTAAGGGCGAGGAGTGCCTAATGCCAAAGAGAAGAAGAAGCAACTAACCATGTTTTTATTTTTTTTTTTTTTTTTTTTTCTTTTTGCGGTAGGCGGGCCTCTCACTGTTGTGGCCTCTCCCGTTGCGGAGCACAGGCTCCGGACGCGCAGGCCCAGCGGCCATGGCTCACGGGCCCAGCCGCTCCGCGGCATATGGGATCCTCCCAGACCGGGGCACGAACCCGCATCCCCTGCATCGGCAGGCGGACTCTCAACCACTGCGCCACCAGGGAGGCCCATGTTTTTAAATTAAAGAATAGAAGATCCAAATTTTTTTCTCTGAGAACTTATACTCCTATAGGGGAAAACGAGAAATAAACATGAGAAGTAGTTGAGTGAGGCTGAAGACCAATGAAGTGTACAAATAACTGATTATGTACAAGTACTTTTGGATTTCAGAGATGGTAAAACTTAATGACTGTTAAGTGCTAAAAAGGATTTACACTGGATGGCAATTATGCTTCACCTTGGGGAAATAAAGATGTCTTGGTGGACCCAGATATTCTATTCAAATGAATTTATCTAACAGAAATACAAAATTATGTTCATGAAAACATGTACAAGAATGTCTTTAGAAGGATTATATATAATGGCCCTGGAAAAATCGTAAATGCCATCTCTAGTAGAATGAAAAAAAAAGTAAAATTGTGGTATATTCATTCAATGGAATACTGAAAAGGAATTAGAATAAACAACAACTACAAGCAATTCCATTAATATAAAGTTCAAAAACAGGCAAAGTAATCTAGGGTGTTAATAGTCAGGAAAATGGTTAGTCTTGGTGGTGGAAGACACTGGTTGGGGATACAAAGAGTATTTTTAGGGGCAGATAATATTCTTTTTCTTTATCAGGTGAAGGGGCTATATTCACTTTGTGAAAATGCATCAACATGTATATTTATTATGTTATTGGTACATCCTATAACACACAGATTCAGATATTTTAAATATGTAAAAGGCTATATATCACCACCTGCATAAAGATGTAGATCTGTTTGGGCACCCCAGCAGCTTCCTTATACCCACTTCAGTCAAATTTTCCCTATTAGGTTAGGTTATCACTATTCTGACTTCTGTCATCATATATTAGTTTTGCCTGTTCCTGATTTTCATATAGTAAAATAATACACCACATATTCTTCTGTATCTTGCTTCTTTTGCTCAATATTATGTTTATGAGATTTAATACATATTGTTCTTTTTCACTGCCATTCTCTCATTGGAGGATATTTGTAGCTCAAGTTTTGATTATTACAAATAAAGCAGCTATATATATATATCCTTTTGTGAATATTAAGAACTTTTTTCTTAGGTATATACAAGAAAGTAAAATTTCTGGGTTAAATAGTATATGTATGTATAGATTAACTATATATTTCAAACAGTTTTTAAAAGTGGTTGTACCAACTAGTACAGTCACCAGCAATATATTTGAGCTCCAAATGACCACATACGTGCTGCTTTGCATATGATCAGTCTTTTTAATTTTAGCCTTTTAGGTGAGGTACAAAGATATCACATTGTGGATTTAGTTTGCTTTTCTATGATGAATAATCATGTTGAACATTTTTTCATATGCTCATTTGACCAATTAGATATCATCCTTTGTAAAGTTTTTCTAAGTCTTGCTTATTTTTAAATTTACGTTGTCTTTTAAAATTTCTAAATATGAATCCTCTGTTAAATAATTCATTGCAAATGCCTTCTGTTCCTGGTCTGCATCTTGTTTTTTAATCTCTTTAAGTGACCTCTTAAAGACAGAAGTTTTTATTTTAATGAAGACAATTTTACCAATTATTTTAATAGCTAGCATTTTTCTATTCTGTCTAAAACACCTTTGCCAACTCCAGGTCAGGAAGATAGACTCTTAGGTTTTCTTTCAGAGTTTTTTTTTTTTTTCCTTCTTATTGAAGTTATCATTCATCTCAAATATATTTCTTCCATACGGTAGAGGTAGGTGAACAGAGAACTTCATGGATCATATTATTTCATGTCTTACATTAGTTTTGAGAAATTCTGACCCAGAATTATTTTCAAATATTAACTCTGTCTCATGTTCTCTCTCATATAATGTATGTTAGATTTTTTACCATATTCCATATATTTTTTATACTCCTGTATTATCCATCATTTTTTTCCTCTCTGTGGATCAATTTGAATACTATCCCTGTTGAAAATGACTCCTCTAAGGACATATTTATGCATATAGTATAGTTATACTCTTAAGGCATCATTTCCAGCAAGGACATGTCCCCATGGTTCTCTAATTTTAGTGGATATTTATTTTGTTTTAACAACAAACAACAAATTTATAAAAATATTTGGACAACTAAAATGTCCAGTTTAATGTATTTTTGTGGTAAAATATACATAAAATAAAATTTACCACATTAAACATTTTTTAATTAATAAGCTTTATTTTTTAGAGCCATTTTAAGTTCATAGCAAAATTAAGCAGAAGGCACAGAAAGTTCCCATTGCCTACTGTCCTCACACACAAACTCTCCCACTATCAACATCCCCAGCAGAGTGGTACATTTGCTGTAATCAAGGAAACTTCACTGATACATCATTATGACCCAAAGTACATAGTTTACATTAGGGTTCCCTCTTGATGTTGTACATTCTATGGGTTTAACAAGTGTGTAATGACATATATCCAACATTGTCATATTGTATAGAATACTTTCACTGCCCTAAATATCCTCTGTGTCCTGCCTATTCCTCTCCCCCTTCTCCCTAAACCCTGGCAACAACCAATCTTTTTACTGTTTTCATAGTTTTGCCTTGTCCAGAATGTCATACAGTATGTAGCCTTTTCAGATTGGTTTCTTTCACATCATAACATTTAAGTTTTCTTCATGGCTTTGTAGCTTCTTTCTTTTTTTTTAAATTTTTTTTCACATTTAAATATTTATTTTAACATCCAGCTATAAAAATTCATGCCTAAAATATTAAATTATTTTATCTTTAAATGTTTTTAAATTTTTTCCCTCATTTTATTACAATGAAGTTTAACCGTACAGAAAATTCACATGACCTTGGTGGGTCTATTTTATCTCTAAATGTTGGAAGCACATTAGTACTGTGTTGTTATAGTAATGTCATATTCGTCAATACCTTACACCAGTGGTTCTCAAATCAAAACCACCTCCAGAACTTATTAACACAGATTATTGGCCTTACACCCCCAGAGTTCCTGACTCATGGGTCTGTGGTGGGGTCCTAGAATTTGTATTCTTAGCAAGATCCCAGGAGACACTTTTGCTGCTAGTCCAAAGACCACACTTTGAGAACCACTGCCTCACACTAAAACCTGTTTCTAAAGTGTTATAACCTGGATTTATATTTGAATCTTCAGCATCTCTCTTACACTTTTTATTCAACAGGATATAGGTTTCCTCACCCAATCTACTGAGGGGGATTTTCCTTCTTGGACCAGGCTGAGATTTACATACATACTGACTGTGGATAATTCCAAGCCTGGAACCTGAGATTGGATGCACCTTGCAGTATGGCTCTCTCCCAGTTCTTTCCCCAGTTGGACTGGGTCCTGTTTACAGTTTGGCTTAGTACTACACCATGAAATTTCCCAGTGGTTTGCTGTAGTCATCTATGTTTTTGTTGTTGTTGTTTTGTTTTGTTTTGATGCCAGCCTTTGCAAAAGACTCTTGATCTGAATGACTTATGTTCATGGTCCTCCTGGAACAAAAGTCAATTTTACAACTTCTTGTTCTGAGCTGGGCCTAGTCAGGTGCAAGAGAATCTGAAGGCTTTAGTGACATTGACTTACAAAACACATCTTCTTTCATTAAATTCATACGATTCTTGCACAATGATTCTTGCTCAACAAAGTAAACAAAATATATTTTAAGGGAAAATTGACCATGTATTCATAAAGAAAAGTATTCGGGGGCCACATTTGTAGCTTAATTTTTTTAGCACTGAGTAATACTCCATTGTCTGGATATACCAAGGTATATTTATCCACTTGCCTATTGGAAGACACCTTGATTGCCTCCAGGTTTCGGCAGTTATGAATCAGGCTGCTATAAACATCTATGTGCAGGTTTTTGTGTGGACATACATTTTTAATTCATTTGGGTACATACTAAAGAGTGTGATTGCTAAATTGTATGGTAAGATTATGTTTAATTTTGTAAGAAATACCCAAACTGTCTTCCAAAATGGCTGTACCATTTCTTGCAATCCCACCAGAAATGAATAAGAGTTACTGTTGCTCCACATCTTTGCCAGCATTTGGTTTTGTTAGTGTTTTGGATTTTAATCTTTCTAATAGGTATGTAGTACTGTCATTGTTGTTTTAATTTGCAATTCCCTGATGACATATGATGTTAAACACCTTTTCATATACTTACTTGACAGTTCCATATCTTCTTTGGTGATTTATCTGTTCAGGTATTTTGCCCATTTTTTAAATTCAGTTGCTCATTTTTCTTATTATTGTGTTTTAAGAGTTCATTGTAAACTTTGGATAACAGTCCTTTATCAGATGTCTTTTGAACATATTTTCTCTCAGTCTGTGGCTTGTCTTCTTATTCTCTTGACATTTTAACCATTTTTAAGTGTACAGTTCAGTTGCATAAATACATACACATTATCATGCAACCTTCACCACTGTTTACCTCAGAACTTTTTCAATTCTATACTCATTTAACAGTAATTCCCCATTCCCCACTCCCCTAGCCCCTGACAACCATTATTCTACTTTCTGTTTCCCTAAGTTTGGCTGCTTTAGGCACATCGTATAAGTGGAAAATGACAATATTTGTCCTTTGATGACTGGCTTATTTCACTTAGCCTGATACCTTCAAGGTGCATCTGTGTTGTAGCATGTGTCAGATATTTCTTCCTTTTTAACCTGAATAATATTCTGTTGTATATATGTACCACATTTTGTTTATCCACTTATCCATCCATGCATACTTGGATTGCTTCCAACTTTTAGCTGTTGTGAATAACACTACTATGAACATAAAAGTACAAATATCTGTTTGCGTCTCAGTTCAATTTACTTTGTAAAATAATTTTTGATAAGTGACAAGTAGGTTATACCTTAACTTTTTTCCTCCTCTCAAGTTAAACTCACATTGTAACCATTGAAATATATAGGTTTTATTTTCATTTCACCATACTTGTCAATGTTCATCCTTACCATGGTATCATTATGAAAAATTTAAATGCTGACAATAATAATGTAATATCATTATATGTTGTTAAGTTGCTACATTTTCTTTCACTTTTAAACTACTTCACTTTTCTCCTACAGCAATTCTGCTTTGAGTTTTCTATTTTTATTTTATGTACAATTTTTTTCTCTGATTTTCTTGCTTAGAAAAACAACTAATCATTGGTTAAGTGATTAAGAACATATACTGTGATTAGAATTTCAAAAACATTCTCACAATATCATAAAGAGTATCCTATGAAAGTGACAAAAGATCAGAGAGAGGATGGCCAGGTCTGGGAGACCAGTCTGCTCTGAAAGGGGAGCACAGGTAATCAGTTGGGTTATGGACAGTCAGAAAGTCATTTTCAGGGAATGCTGGATTCAGGCAAAGCTCTAAAGAGTTAAACAGAACAAGATATCAGGAAGGTGGTCAGCAGAATGTCATCCACACAAAAGGGCATTTGGGCAGGTCTTATAGCACATGGCTCAGGGAAAATGATTTGGTCTTTTGAAAGACTGGAGAATAAGACAAGAAACTAGTCCCATAGCATGGGATATTGGAAAGGAACCAATCAAGAAATTGAGAATGGGGCTTCCCGGGTGGCTCAGTGGTTGAGAGTCTGCCTGCTGATGCAGTGAATGTGGGTTCGTGCCCTGGTCCGGGAAGATCCCACATGCCGCATGGAGCGGCTGGGCCCGTGAGCCATGGCCACTGAGCCTGTGAGTCCGGAGCCTGTGCTCTGCAACGGGAGAGGCCACAACAGTGAGAGGCCCACATACCACAAAAAAAAAAAAAAATGAAAAAAATGAAATTGAGAATGAATGACGAGAAAGTGATGATTTATTGTCTGTTTCCACTGTTACACCATAAGTAAGTCACATGAGGGCAGGGAACAAAGTGTGAGCAAGGCAATAGCAAAGCTAATGAAACTTGAGCCTCTTTTACTTCCCTTTTCTTAAAACTGTATTGCTTGAAGATTATAGAAATGTGTGTATCTCCAGGGGGCCTTAAAGTGACTTTGCAGCGAATGTTAAAGGACTAAAGGGACAAATAGTCAAATATGTATATTTCATTCCATGTTGTTTGTTCAATCATTTTTTGAAGCTGTAGCATCCTAGGCTGAGATAGAATTTTTCACGTCCCCTCTCTTTGATTTTGGTTCTCTATGTAATTGAAAAAAATCTTAACTTCTTATATGTGACAAGAACACGCCCCCACTACTTTATATATGCATTAAGGAAGCATTAAAATTTAAATAATAGCTGTGGTGACATTATTCATAAATATCTATATATTTATTTTCTCTATATATTTATTTATATAAAAAAGAAAAAACTTATGTAATTTATTATTTAGCTCATTTATTTTAAAGGATATGGACAGGTAGGATATTTAGAATTAGGAATTTTGGAGCAAAAAGTGAGAGAAAAGAACAGATGCAAGAAATGGGAATGGATTGATAACATAATATGAGGATCATTTAGATTTTTACAAACTACTTCAAGTCATAAAAACAAGATTCTCGGGCTTCCCTGGTGGTGCAGTGGTTGAGAGTCCACCTGCCGATGCAGGGGACACGGGTTCGTGCCCCGGTCCGGGAAGGTCCCACATGCCGTGGAGCGGCTGGGCCCGTGAGCCATGGCCACTGAGCCTGCGCGTCCGGAGCCTGTGCTCCACAATGGGAGAGGCCACAACAGTGAGAGGCCTGCGTACCACAAAAAAACAAACAACAACAACAAAAAAAAACAAGATTCTCTAAGGCATAATATCCAGTATTGCATTTAAATGAGAGAAAAACACAAGATTCAACACAGAAAATTCACAGTTGTCCGTGGGACATGAGTTGGAAACCCTTGGAATACGAAGGATAGACTTAAAACTAAGAGATTAGAAATGGAAATCTATATTAACAAAAGAAGACAATTTTAGGTAGTTTAAAAACAATAGCAACCTCTGAGAATTTGAATTGAGAATTGTGGCTTTATAAGGAACTCATTAGACACTGTGGCAAAATTATGTTATTGAAGAACTACTTGGAAAACTTGTTATGTTTTGCCTCAATATTTTTAAAAGTTAGGTCTCGTATTGGCCTGAGAAAAATGGGACTCACTTCAATAAGAATGAGCACTCTGCCAGAGATCATGAAGTAAAATTACTTCAGAATGGTAGAAGGCAATAAAGAAACCAGCTGAAGTTAAACGGAGAGAAAACATCATAGATATTTGAACAATCTTAGAAGTTGTCTGGAAAAGCTGCTCTTACCAGGGAAAGACTATATTTTAAGCATTCTGCATACTCATATTGCAACTTTTTCTATCTCCTGTAAAGATGATGTAAGAGAATTAAAGACGCTAAAAGTGATTCTAAAAAAGCCAATTAGCGTCTTTACTTTTCTGCTTATATTAGAAATGATTAGGAGGAAATAAAATGTTAAATTGAGAACTATTTCAAGGCCTTTGATACCAAGTTAACAGAAAAGCCAAGGTGAAACTTGAGGCATTTTAATGTCCTAGATAAAATCTTGACCTTAAGGAAAATTTCAGGTTGGCTTCATGCTATTCTGGTTGAGATCATGATTAAATTAAAGAGACTGAACACAGATGAAAATTGACATGAAAGGTAATCTGTTTTACCTACACCATATTTCTTAAAACCTCCACTCAATTTCTGTTTCAACATTAAATATAATGTTGCAGTTAACAAAGATTTTAATGTATTTATGCTAGTTAAATTGGGAAGAAAAGAGCTGATTATTAATGTAATTAACCTAATTCATAGGAAATCCTAGCTATTTAGACCACAAGATCAACTCTTATAAATCAGGCCATGCCCCTTAACTACATGGAGGTTAATTAAAATGCACTAAAACTAAAATTCTAGTTTGCTAAAATTTCAGGTATGTGTCTGGAAAGTGCAGAATAGCAGTAGCCTCTGGAAGAGCAATGCTGAATTATCAAATATACATAGTATGAGAGCCTGTGGGATACAAAAACTTCTCATTGATTTGTTGGCAATTCTGCAAAGATGCCATGGACCAGGAATTGTTCAGCTCTGACTCTTACTAACTAACTGTGAGAAACTGGGCAAGTTATTTAATCTTTTAGTCCTCCATTTCCTCATCAATAAAATGGGCATAACCACACCCACTCCCACAATTTTGTTAGGATTGGATGAAATCACCTTGTAAACACTTATGCAGTCCAAGTATAGAAAGTATTCAGTAAATGGCAGTTATTTTCTTTTACCACCAAGAATCTCACCACGTATCTACACAAAAGCTTTTTAACAATAATGACATTAATATTTAGTTAGATAGAATCCACTATTTCAGAAGGAATCTGATATCTGTTACCTAAATGGATTCCCAGATTCAACTTATTCTTCAAAAAGGAAAAGCTATCAAGTCAAAGTAGGTCTCAGCATATTCTCAACACAAGCAGGATTCCACTGCAGCATTTCCACCCCATGACTGGAGGCTAGTCTTCTCTCCAGAAACAAAGCTGCTCTACAACAGTCCATCTCCTTCAAGACCGTTAAAGACATAATTCTCATTTTTAATTTGCTCTGTAAACATGCCCATAAGACTAAATTTTTATTGGCTCAAAGGCTTTTCATACACTGTGAGACAAGTTTTATAGTATTAAAACTAAAATGTGCAAAAGCAACACTTGCTTACAAATACTCTTTAGTTATTTATGCTTCCTTGTCAACTTAGGAGTAATTTATATGTAACCCCCCCCCTTTTTTTTTTTTTTTTTTTTTGCGGTACACGGGCCTCTCACTGTTGTGGCCTCTCCCGTTGCAGAGCACAGGCTCCGGACGTGCAGGCTCAGCGGCATGGCTCATGGGCCCAGCCGCTCCGTGGCATGCGGGATCTTCCCGGACCGGGGCACGAACCCGTGTTCCCTGCATCGTCAGGCAGACTCTCGACCACTGCGCCACCAGGGAAGCCCTATATGTAACTCTTGATATGTGCTCTCTTTTCCCCATTACTCAAAGTGACATGGCCCCCCAATCAACTTGAATGCATTTTGTTTCCTCTGCCTAACCCAATTTCTGCCTCTTCCCAAATTTTTCCATTGTGCCTTCTGCTACCGAAAGCTCGGCCTCTCTGTACACTGGTGCCGAATCAAATCTTGGAGACAGAGCTTTGGGTGAAGTAGAAAAGGATACTGTTGATAGTCTTATGGAGGACTGTACAAACATGAAGGTGTGGTATCAAAATTCAGGTTTAAACTGTTTGAAGCATTATAAACATTCATTTCACAACTAGATTGTACAAGGATATTGGCTGTGATGAGACTCACTGCGTTATTTTTTTCAGTAGTGAAATTTATTAAATCCCTATTCCAATCAACGGGCACATGTTGAAAGAGCATTGTCATTGGTGTTAATGGGAGATTGTGTTCCTTCATTGTATTTGGGCCTTTTGTATGGCACTCTTGATATTAAATTAAATGTGCCTTGAAAAAAAAAGAGGAAGAAAAGAAAAGGATAGCTTGATTACTTTGCCAGGCAAAGGGGAGCTCCTGCCTGAAAATCTATGTGTCCCAACACAGGAGGATTTGGTGAGGGTTTATAACAATGGTTCAAAAGTGGGATCTCTGACAAGATGAGGGTGTGTGCAGGGTCTCAGGTGATCCAGTCTCCTAATCTTGATGGGCTTCTCTGGTCCCTGTAATCTCGCCTCAGGTGGTTTCTTGGCTGCTCCTCCCTTGATAAGCAACTATTCGAATCTGCCCTTTGGAACTCAGGGAAGGTCATAGAGGCTGGAGTCTTGCCTACAAGAAACGGGGGTGGGGGGCCTGGGCTGGGGGACACCAAACGGCCTCTGTGTCTGGGAGCCTCACAGGGCTCCACTCAGTTTCAATTCCATGACAAATTCTTTTATATATGTATCCTTTTCATAATTTATTCTCTGAAGTGCTGCCTATATACAATTATGCTAAAGTCTACTAAAACTTATTTTTGAAGGCTGTAGCAATCGCTACCCCATCTTCATTATTTCTACACAGATACTTGGTAGCTCTGTCTCCACTTTCATTGAATATGTTGGAATTTGGCCAATAGCTCTGCTTTTCAGCCCAAACCCTATAGTCATCCCTGGTGCTTTCTATGTCCTTTTTCATCCTTATGGCTTGACATTCACAATTTGGCCATAAGTACAGGTTTCATTTTCTTAGCAGCAATTCTGCCGTTTGATCAGTTGTGTATAGATCATGACTTTCTCTGCTTTTCCAAGCATATGACCACTCTATAGCTTCTGTCTTTTATCTTACATAGAACATAGCACCTCAGTCAGAATGTCAACTCCCTAATAACGATAACACAATTGCCTCAACTTTGATCAGAGAACACCACTGGGTTATCAAATTATGGCAGCGGTGAGCATGGTCAGTCATGCAGTGCAGAAGGGAGGAAGAAAGACAACTCAGATACTCTCTGCTACAGTGCCACTTCTCTGCTTAAAATCTTTTCTATTTTCCTGTCTGCGGCCTTCAGAAAAAATCTAAATTTCTCAGTATGAAATCCAAGACCCTTTGTGATCTGACCACTGCTTCTCCCTACAGCCGTGTCACTTTCTGTTCAGCCCACCCTTCATTCTTCTCTTCATCATCCTAATCCCTTTTTGGACTTCTGAACACAGTGGGATTTCTCTTGCTTTGTGGTCTTTCCCTTATTGATCCCTGCTTGGAAGGTTCTTTTTCTCTCTTCTTTGCATTGCGAGCCCCTTCCCTTCCTTCCAATAATAATCCAGGTGGGGTCTTTTGAAAGCCTTTAATAAATGCCTCTTCCCCTACCTCGTCTCTGGCAGAAGCAACCTGCCCCTGGTATCCTCAGCACTTTATGCAACTTTATAGCATATCTGCTGTCACACAATATTATAACTTCTGATCTCTTTCTCCTGTACTGTATCTTGTTCTCCACTCAAAGGTAAGCTCTTTGAGGGCAGGGTATTTGTTTCTTTTAATTCTCTCTGTAACATCTAGTATCTAGCAAAGTGCCTGGTATTTAGTCTATACTCAGTAAATGTTTGTTGAAAGGAAGGGAGTGGAATGACTCATGACAGGCACATCAACATCAATTAATGGAAATTGCTACTATCTGGAATAATTTTATGTGAACTGGAATTAGGAAACTATAATATAAGCATAACAGACATTTATGTAAATGTGGTCCTTGTTAAACTGCTCACATAAGCATAAATAAAATCAACTGATTTATTTCCTAACCAAAGTCTACTCTGAATTGTCCTTTGAGATTCATGACTTAAAAAGCCCAACAGCATTGCTCAGGGAGTTAAGGCCAACAAATCAAACATCTTCCCACTTAGACATTTGCTGTCTTTGAAAAATGTAATGATGCCTGTTAGATACCAAAACATAGTTAATGAACAGTTGTTTTTGCGGCTTATCATCAAAATTGAATTTTTTAAAGAATATATTCTATGATCACTAAGAACTGGACCAAGAGTATAAAGTCATTTCAAATATCGTAAGTAAAAAACTAAATACACATGAGTTTTGCCCAATAACTTCTCAGAGAATAAAACCAGTAGTTCCAACATCATGTGTTAAATAAACATTTAAAAGATTAAGACTGACAGATAAAAATATATAACAGTAGTTTTTAAACCTACCTATGCAGCAGAATTGCCTCTTAGACTTTTGAAAAAAAAGAAAAAAAGTGTTTTGAAGCAATACCTTTCTCAACTCACTGAATCATCATCCTGTTTACCACCAACCTAAATCCCTGACCTTCTATCGGGAACTTGGCATGTCTTTCTCTTCCAATTTGTCCCAGTTGCATGATATTTCAAGCACTGGTTGTTCCTATTTTGGAATACAGTTCATGCTCTATCTCTATGGCTGGCCGTGTTATACTCAGTACTGTCTAGACTGCAACTAGTCTCGCCATGGTCCTTTGAGGACCATCATAACCATTAGTAAATACCCAAGTCTTGGCTCACTAACATTAAGCCTATATCAACATCACTCAGAGGGCAACTGACTACGGCTTTTGATCATTTTATTCCGAATGGACTTCTCAGCTGCTGTTTTGGTCATCTCATTCATCTTCTAAACTAACTGGCATAGCCCATTTGCTGTTATTGCTACTCTTTTACCTATGTTCTTTCTGTGTTTTTCTTTTATGTCGTGCAAAATGTCATAACCTGTGGGATATCTGCCAAAGAAAGGACTTAAGGAGCATTATGAGAATCCCATAATTGCCCACTGAGAGTTGACTTGGCAGGTTATGGATATAGCCATAGGT
Organism: Mesoplodon mirus; assembly: GCF_964341445.2. Lineage (NCBI taxonomy): Eukaryota > Metazoa > Chordata > Mammalia > Artiodactyla > Ziphiidae > Mesoplodon > Mesoplodon mirus. The sequence goes on along the minus strand of NC_138977.1, from coordinate 16,297,196 downwards.
GCCAAGACACGATAACCCATTTATTCTCTAGTGCAGACTCACCTGTGAAAGGACTGCATCATGTGTAGCTGCCACCATCGGCGTCCTGAACATTTGTGTAACCACATCCTCCTGCAACTCATTTGTACTCAAAATGACAGTACCTTGGCAAAGGTAAAGCAAATGTTCTAATCAAAGACAAATGAGGTAGGAGGAGGTGCAAAGTAAGAGGGAAAGAAAACATCCTCAATTCAGCTATCATGCTTGGGTTCTGCTTTGCTACATGGTCACCTCCAAAATTAGGCAATGTTTTTGCACTTTCTCTAGTGCTAACAGAGATGAGAAGGACTAATTGAAGGTTCAGCTGTCTCTCAGGCTTGGTATATAAATGAATGAATGAATAAATAAGTAAATAAATAACAAAAACATAGAATAAATGATAGATTATGTGGCTATGATCTGTCCCTATTCTTTGAATGGAAAATACTCAACAAAGATAATATACTAAAGAGTTTCATATTTTTTGTGGGCATTTACAAGTAATAATGACAATCTTTTCAAATAAAAATGGTAAGGAGAAACTACAATTTTCAGGATTAATATTCTCTATTAAAAGACAGAATCTGGTGGGTAAAGGCAGAATTCTTTACATTTTTACTGGAGGTATCATTTCACAAATATTGCTGACAACCTACTTTCTTTTCTGTCAATTAATAATGTAGTAGATAAACTGACATCCTTACTATTTGTCTCAACAGAATGCTTTATGATAAATATATGTTTACATGCATATCACACACATATCTATTCAAAAATATCTGATAAATTGAAGATTTCTTTATTTAAAATTTTTTATTTATAAAATACCTCTTTCAGTGTAAGTCGTAATACCTAAGAAGCATTCATTGAGGGCCTTACCATGTGGAAGACCTTATGTATAAAGCATTTATTAGTGACTACAGGGAATTTACAGTCTGCTAACAAAAAAGTGATATACACACATTCTTCATCTAATGTTACTGATAAAAGCTGTTGGAATATAAAACTATTTGTTTTTGAAATATCTTCTTAACTAAAATATTGATAAATGTATAAACAATTCATGGTGGCACACTGCCAGTGTGTGAGTGTGTGTGTGTATCCCCCCTATGTTCTCAGTCCTATCTAATCTAATACAACTGGTGCCCTTATAAGAAGACATACACAGAGGAAAAGTAGTCATGTGAATAGAGAGGCAGAGACTGGAGTTGTGCTGCCACATAGTAGAGAACGCCAGGGACTACTAAAAGCTGGGAGAGACAAGGAAGGATCCACTCCTAGAGACTTTGGAGAGAATATTTCCCTTGCCAACATCTTGATTTCAGACTTCTAGCCTCCATATGTGTGAGAGAATAAATTTTTGTTGCTTTAAGTCATCCAGTTTTCAGTACATTTCTTAGGCAGCTCTAGGAAACTAATACATCCAGCTAAATGTTATATGCATTCACAAATAACCACTGTAATGGTAAAAGATGGGGAGTCGTGAGTGCTAGAGGGATATACATAGAAAGTACCTTAGCAATCCAAGGAGACATGATTCCTGATGAGAGAATTAGGACAGGATTCAAGGCAGAAGTGGCATTTGCAGTTGATTCTGATGGATGGATATCATTCTATATGGAAGAAAAAGCCAGTTTTTACCCTCTGTCAGCTATAAGCATTGATGCTTCCTTCCAAAGGCTCCACACCACCTACTTCCTGAGATTATCCTGACTAAATGTGAACAAATATTAAAAGTACTATTTCCAGCAGAAGGTGGGATGGGGAATTGATCTTGCTGCCCTTGAGCCAAGGTTTGCTTGGAATGAGTTGTGGGTTCCTGTAAAATTATTGAGCTTTCTAGAGCAGCCTTCTCTCATCTCCTTGACCTGATCCTATAACAAGACTTTATCTTGGTCTCCTGTTTTGTAATTCATCTCCACTGCCAAGTTTTGAATGCTTTCCTGAATCCTAATTAACTTGTCTGGGAATCAGATACCTTACATAATTTTTGTGAGACTTTTCAACCAAAAACTGGACCCCTTTCCTGGAACCCACATTTGCTGGAAGAGTTGTACTCCAGATAGATTAGTAACTGTCATAATGCCTAGCTCTGAGCATTACCATTGTAAAGACACTTATCTGCCTTGTGGTAGGCATAATAATGGTCCCTTAGAGAAGTCCAAATCCTAATCACTGGACTCTTTGAATATGTTTTTTTTACATGGTAAGGGGGAATTAATGTTGAAGATATGATTAAAGTTTCTACTTATCTGGCTTAGAGATGGGGAGGTTATCCTGGATTATCCAGGGGTCCTTTTAAGTGAGAGAAGGAGGAAGGAGGGTTGGTGTCAGAGTGATGCAGCATGAGAAAGACTTGACTGTTCATTGCTGCTTTTGAAGATGGAATGGAGTCACAGCCAAGGAATGCAAGTGACCTCTAGAAGCTGGGAGAGGCAAGGAAATAAATTTCACCCTAGAACCTCCAGAAGGAATGCAGCTCTACTCTCACCTTGCTTTTAGCCCAATGGAAGCCTTTTAAGAATTCTGACCTCAACAACTATAAGACAGTGTACTTGCATTGTTTTAAGCCACCACGTTTGTAGTAATTCGGTACAACAGCAATTAGAAACAAATACACGTCCCTGTCACAGAACAGACCTTAGAATATCAGAGCTAGCTTGCTTTGAGTCTGAGTTGCCATGTTCTTTTGGTTTACTCAAATTGGGGGGAAATATACTACCATGGGCTTTGGAATTCAACAAAGTAAAGGGTAAAATTCTGCCTCATTAATGACTGGCTATATGGTCCCTAATAAATGACTTCCTTTCTCTGTGCTCATTTTCATTATCTGTTTAATGAGGATAATATGTTTCTCATCAGGTTCGTTTGAGGATTGATTGAAATAATGTATGTAAAGTGCCTTACTTAGTGCATGGCAAATGTTATGAATTATTCAGGATTTCTCCATGCCTTCAGTTACCAAAGTAAGCTTTCCTGTCACCTTAGTGCAGTGATACTAGATAACATGAGTAGAAAAGTAGTTTGAAGCCATGTCAGGAAGTGTTTTTCATCACATCCTGCTAAGGAGTTGTGATTTAATTTGGTAAGCAAGGACTGTCATTTAAATTTAAAATGCTTCTTGTTTCAAAAAGAGTACAACCTATAGGTATAAAGAAAAAGTGAGGGGGGCAGAGTCAAACGTCGCCCCAGGGCCTTTTCCTGCTACATGGGTCATGAGTCTAGGCCCCGCCCCACACTCAGTGTCACCCACCCACCCACCTAGGTCCCACCCCACACTAAACCCCAGCCTTGCCTAAATTCTGTCTCCACCCCTATAGCCAAGGTTTTTTTTTTTTCTAATAAATCTTTTATTTTTCTAATTTTATTTTCTTCTTTATATTTTGTTATTGTTCTCTCCTTTTGGTTTGTTCCTCCCCCGTTTTTTTTTTTTCTTTTTCTTTTATCTGTTGTGGTTTTATTTTACTTTGTTGCAGTTGTTACAATTATAGTTTTATTTTTCCTAATATAATTTTAATCTTTCTAATTTTATTTTGTTTTTTATTCTTTGATATTGTACTGCTCCTTTTTCTCTTTCTTCCTTTCTATTTTTTTTTCTTTTTTTTACCACACCACAAAGCTTGTGGGCTCTTGGTTCCAAGGCTGGAGGTCGGGCCCAAGCTCCTGGGGTAGGAGGTCTGAGTCCAAACTGCCAGACTAACAGAGAACCTCAGACCCCATGGAATATTAATTGGAGTGATGCCTCCCAGAGGTCCTCTTCTCAGCACCAAGAACTGTCTCTATCCAACTGTCTGCAAACTCCAGTGCTGGACGTCTCAGGCTTAACAACCAGTAAGACAGGAATCCATCTGTCAAAAAAAAATGAAGCAACAAAAGTATGTTAGAGATGAAAGAGCAAGGTAAAAACCTATAAGGCCAAATAAATGAAGATGAAATAGGCAACCTATCTGAAAAAGAATTCAGAGTAATGATAGCAAAGGTGATCCAGAATCTCAGACAGAGAACGGAGAAAATACATTAAACATTTAACAAGGATCTAGAGGAACGAAAGAGCAAACAAACAATGATGAACAACACAATAAATGAAATTAAAAATACTCTAGAAGGAATCATAGCAGAATAACTTAAGCAGAAGAATGGATAAGTGAGCTGGAAGATAAAATGGTGGAAATAACAGACATGAAGCAGAATAAAGAAAAAAGAATGAAAAAAATCGAAGACAGTCTCAGAGACTTCTGGGACAACATTAAATGCACCAACATTTGATTATAGGGGTCCCAGAAGAAGAAGAGGAAAAGAAAGGATGGGAGAAAATATTTGAAGTGATTATAATTGAAAAGTTCCCTAACATGGGAAAGGAAATAGTTAAGCAAGTCCAGGAAGCATAGAGAGTCCCATACAGGATAAACCCAAAGAGAAACATGATGAGACACATATTAAACAAACTATCAAAATTAAATACATAGAAAAAATATTAAAAGCAGCAAGGGAAAAGCAACAAATAACATACAAGGGAATCCCCATAAGGTTAACAGCTGATCTTTCAGCAGAAACTCTGAAAGCCAGAAGGGAGTGGCAGGACATATTTAAAGTAATGAAAGGGAAAAACCTACAACCAAGATTACCCAGCAAGGGTCTCATTCAGATTCCATGGAGAAATTAAAACCTTTACAGATAAGCAAAAGCTAAGAGAATTCAGCACCAGAAAACCACCTTCACAACAAATGCTAAAGGGAACTTCTCTAGGCAGGAAACACAACAGAAGGAAAAAACCTACAAAAACAAAACCAAAACTATTAAGAAAATGGTAATAAGAACATACATATCGATAATTACCTTAAATGTAAATGACTTAAATGCTCCAACCAAAAGACATAGATTGGCTGAATGGGTACAAAAACAAGACCTGTATATATGCTGTCTACAAGAGACCCACTTCAGACCTAGGGACACATACAAACTGAAAGAGAGGGGATGGAAAAAGATATTCCATGCAAATGGAAATCAAAAGAAAGCTGGAGTAGCAATTCTCATATCAGACAAAATAGACTTTAAAATAAAGACAATTATAAGAGACAAAGGAGGACACTGCATAATGATCAAGGAGTCAATCCAAGAAGAAGATATAAAAATTGTAAATATTTAGGCACCCAACATAGGAGCACCTCAATAGATAAGGCAAATGCTAACAGCCATAAAAGGGGAAATCAACAGTAACACAATCAAAGAATCATAGTAGGGGACTTTAACACCCCACTTTCACCAATGGACAGATCATCCAAAAGGAAAATTAATAAGCAAACACAAGCGCTAAATGACACATTAAACAAGATGGACTTAATTGATATTTATAGGACATTCCATCCAAAAACAACAGAATACACTTTCTTCTCAAGTGCCCATGGAACATTCTCCAGGATAAACAATATCTTGGGTCACAAATCAAGCCTTGGTAAATTTAAGAAAATTGAAATCGAGTCAAGTATCTTTTCCGACCACAAAGCTATGAGACTAGATATCAAGCACAGGAAAAAAACTGTAAAAATTACAAACACATGGAGACTAAACAATACACTACTAAATGACCAAGAGATCACTGAAGAAATCAAAGAGGAAATCAAAAAATACCTAGAAACAAATGACAATGAAAGCACGGCAACTCAAAACCTATGAGATGCAGCAAAAGCTGTTCTAAGAGGGAAGTTTATAGCAATACAATCCTACCTCAAGAAACAAGAAACATCTCAAATAAACAACCTAACTTTACACCTAAGGCAATTAGAGAGAGAAGAACAAAAAAAAAACCAAAGTTGGCAGAAGGAAAGAACTCATAAAGGTCAGATCAGAAATAAATGAAAAAGACATGAAGGAAACAATAGCAAAGATCAATAAAAATAAAAGCTTGTTCTTTGAGAAGATAAACAAAATTGATAAACCATTAGCCAGATTCATTACGAAAAGAAGGGATATTTAGCTTCATGAGCTGCTTGTAAATTTTGTAGATTAATCCTTTGTCAGTTGCTTCATTTGCAAATATTTTCTCCCATTCTGAAGGCTGTCTTTTTGTCCTGTTTATGTTTTCTACTGCTGTGCAAAAGCTTTTAAGTTTCATTAGGTCCCATTTGTTTTTCATTTCAGTTATTGTATTGTTCATCTCTGTTTATTTGGTCTTTAATTTTTCTAGGTCTTTGTTCAGCATTTCTTGCATCTTCTCGATATTTACCTCCATTCTTTTTCCGAAGTCCTGGATCATCTTCACTATCATTATTCTGAATTCTTTTTCTGGAAGGTTGCCTATCTCCACTTCATTTAGTTGTTTTTCTGGGGTTTTATCTTGTTCCTTCATCTGGTACATAGCCCTCTGCCTTTTCATCTTGTCTATCTTTCTGTGGATTTTGTTCCACAGGCTGCAGGACTGTAGTTCTTCTTGCTTCTGCTGTCTGCCCTCTGGTGGATGAGGCTATCTAAGAGGCTTGTGTAAGTTTCCTGATGGGAGGGACTGGTGGTGGTTAGAGCTGACTGTTGTTCTGTTGGGCAGAGCTCAGTAAAACTTTAATCTGCTTGACTGCTGATGGGTGGGGCTGGGTTCCTTCCTTGTTAGTTGTTTGGCCTGAGGCAACCCAACACTGGAGCCTACCTGGGCTCTTTGGTGGGGCTAATGGCAGATTCTGGGAAGGCTCACACCAAGGAGTACTTCCCAGAACTTCTGCTGCCAGTGTCCTTGTCCCCACGGTGAGCCACAGCCACCCCCTGCCTCTGCAAGAGACCCTCCAACACTAGCAGGTAGGCCTGGTTCAGTCTCCCCTGGGGTCACTGCTCTTTCCCCTGGGTCCTGATGTGCACACTACTTTGTGTGTGCCCTCCAAGAGTGGAGTCTCTGTTTCCCCCAGTCCTCTCGAAGTCCTGCAATCAAATCCCACTAGCCTTCAAAGTCTGATTCTCTAGGAATTCCTCCTCCCGTTGCCGGACCCCCAGGTTGGGAAGCCTGACGTGGGGCTCAGAACTTTCACTCCAGCGGGTGGACTTCTGTGGTATAAGTGTTCTCCAGTCTGTGAGTCACCCACCCAGCAGTTATGGGATTTGATTTTACTGTGATTGCACCCCCCCAATTTCTCATTGTGGCTTCTCCTTTGTCTTTGGATGTGGGGTATCTTTTTTGGTGAGTTCCAGTGTCTTCCTGTTGATGATTGTCCAGCTGCTAGTTGTGATTCTGGTATTCTCACAAGAGGGAGTGAGAGCATGTCCTTCTACTCCACCATCTTGGTTCAGGGCCTGTATTATTTTGTTAAATAGTGTTTCTGTCCCATTCTTTCTCACCTCTGTCCATGGGATTCCAGTTCCAGGTATGTAAGTTTTTCTTTTTTAACAATCTATGTCTTCCATACATAGATTGTTTTTTTTGTTTGTTTTTGTTTTCATCATTTTTGCCTCCCTTAACTGCATTCTTGATAATTTGTCTAAACTTACTTGCAATTCACTAATTCTTTCTTCAATTGTGTTTACCTAAATTTAATTACTGTGAAATTCATCCATTGAAGTTTCTTTTTAATTGAAGTATAGTTGATTAACAATGTTCTGTTAATTTCTGCTATGCAGCAAAGTGACTCAGTTATACACATATATACATTCTTTTTTATATTCTTTTCCATTATGGCTTATCCCAGGATATTGAATATAGTTCCCTGTGCTGTACAGTAGGACTTTGTTGTTTATGCATTCTATATGTAATAGTTTGCATCCACTAACTCCAGGTATCATCTTTTTCAATTCTACAAGTTTTAGTTCGTTCTTTTTCAAATTTGCTATGTCGTCTCTTATATTTTGTGTACCCTGCAGACATTTTCAAGCTCTTTTATTTATTTTTTTAAATAAGAAACAGCTATACATATATGTATACATATAGCTGATTCACTTTGTTATAAAGCAGAAACTAACAAAATAAATAAATAAAGAGAATAAATAAATAAAATAGATATCCAACAAGGACCTATTGTATAGCACAGGCAACTCTGCTCAATCCTCTGTAATAACCTAAATGGGAAAAGAATTTGATAAAGAATAGATACATGTATATGTATAACTGAATCACTCTGCTGTACACCTGAAACTAACACAACATTGTTAATTAACTATACTCCAATATAAGATAAAATTTTTTAAAAAAGAAAGAAAAAATAAGAAGCAAAATTGTTTTATACTCTGTGTCAGATAATATTAATAGCTGAAGTGCTTGTGAGTTTATTTTTATTGCCTGTTTTTTCTGGTTCTCACTCACAGTGGATATCTTGTTTCCCCACGTGTTTTGTTATCCTTGACAGCAAATTATTTGGAAAATTATTTAGAGGAATAATTTGGGGCTGAGGATGATTATACATCCCTCTAGAGAGGATGTTTGTGGCTTTTGCCAGGCCTTTGGGAGGGTACAAATTCAGAATCAACTTATGTCTGAATTTCATGTTTATAGTCACCAAATGACCCAAGTAACCTGGAACAAAAGCTAGTTCACTTCTGGTTCACCCTTACTATGAGGGTATAACCCTACTGGGTTTCCTCTCAAAGTGGGTATATAGGGGGCAGTTTAAAATCCTTACCTTAGTGAACCCTGGGCTTTTTTCTCTTTTTTTATTTAATTCCCCCAGCACCCTACAAAGCTGCTAAAACTATATTTCAGCTTCACAGCTGTTACTTCCAATTGGATAAATGACCTTCCAGGCAAAACAGATTTGAGTTCTACCCTTTCCTCTCCAGTTTCTTGCCTTCTCCTAGGTTTTGGTTGGGTAAATCTTCTAGATTTTAGATGGTCAAATGTAACTATACTGTTAGTTTTTGTTTGTTTGTACTTAGGGGTTTTTTTGTTTGTTTGTTTTTGCTTTTAACATTTCCTCTAGCTCTTTCTAATTATGCAGTTCACTATTACCAAGATGAAATCTCTTTCACTCCATAGTTGACAAAGATTTCTCCTATATTTGAAGAAATTTAAATAATTACTGGTTCTATAGTGGTTCAACCCTTCTCCACAAAGTCCTTTATTTATACATTTAGCATATGGTTTAGGAGATTATAAACAAAAGTCTCCTTTCTCTCTCCTTAAGAATAAAGTTTGAGGGGGAAAGCCTTTTTTATGGCCACTTTTATGGCTAAGAAACTCAGTAATTTTGAGTACTTTTGAAAAATCATACTAAACTTTCCAAGTATTTTTGTCCATGTGTTTTGTTATTTAATTGATGTGGCTCAAAAAAAAAAATCCAGTGGTAGATATTATTTGTCCATAAACCCCTCCTTGTTTTATTTTTATCTAGGAATGATTTAACTCTAGTTAAATTTGTATGATGATCTCAACTATAAAGAAGAAAAGAGTAAAGATTGCTAAGGTATGCATCAAAATCTTATAGGTATTTATTATTTGTCTTTGCAGAGTAGAATTCTTGGTGGATTTTTTTCTTTCCTTCTTTGTGGATTTTCAATATTTTTCTAATTTTCCTAACAGTTTGTATTGCTTCTATACACAATTTTATCTTAAATGTACAAGCATTGTGCACAACTGTGTCATCATGATCAGTCATGTAAGCAGATAAAAATCTGAAGAAAAAACTCACAAACATTGCTACTATCTAACTCTGCATGTAGGAATAGTAGTGCATATTTTTTTACTTTTTTGTTTCCTGATTTCCTCTGAAAAGCATTTATTGCTATTTTAATGGAAAAGAATAATAAAAAATAGAGATTTTTGAGTACAATAATGAGTTATTCACAACCCTGCTTTAGGAAGTTTTCTTTTAATTTAAAAGGGCACAGAAAGGAACTGTCTCAGAGAAACTTTTTAAAAAGCTGTGACATTACTTTAGTTGAGAGGTATTGATTAACAAAAGTACTATATGGTTGTTGCATTTAAAAGTAAGTTCAGATACAAGAGCCATAGCAAAAATAGCTTAAGCAACATATGACTAGTCATTAGATTTAAGTAGGAAGAGACATCAAAATTCTCACATGGTTTGAGGATAGGATGGCCATTCTAAGATATAAGGAAAATGGAAGTTGAAGCAGATTGGAAAGGGTTGTACCTGAACCACACTTTGAATACCTTGTATGCTTTCAATTATTTATGATTTCTAGGTGTGATGAGTCTGTTTATTAGATTCATTTTGCATGCAAATGTTGTATTAGATTTCTATGGCTGCCATAACAAAGTACTACAGTCTGGGTGGTTTAAACAACAGAAATTTATTTTCTCACAGTTCTGGAGGCTAGAAGTCCAAGATCAAGGGTTTGGTTTCTCCTGAGGCCTTTCTCCTTGGCTTGAACATGACCACTTCCTTGCTGTGTTCTGACATTGTCTTTCTTCTGTGCACATGCATTCCTGGTATTTTTTATGTGTCCAAATTTCCTCTTCTTATAAGGATACCAGTCAGATTAGGACCCACACTAATGGCCTCATTTTAATTTAGTTAGCTTTTTAAAGGCCCTATCTCTAAATATAGTCACATTCTGAGATACTGAGGGTTAGGGCTCCAATATATGAACTTGGGAAGGACATAATTCAGCCCATAACAAAGGTAAATTACATTTATGCAAAAAGTTATGAATAAATATTGGTATTCCCAGTGGTATTTTGGATAAATTTTAATAAGTTTAATATATTCAAAGAATAAAATGGAAGAGAAATTTTAAGAATAGCTCATTGGAAAATTTCTCATGAGTTAAACCAAGTTGCAAGAATAGGAAATAGAAAATGATAACTAACCTACAAACTCAATTTTCTTTAACATACATAGACACACACTTATACATAAAAACATAAGGGAAATATGAAACTAAGAGTGGCTATCTCTGATTGGTGAAACTTCATTGGAGAATTTTCAAGTTCTCTACACTGAGACCTGTCACTTATATAATTAGAAAACGTGTTTAAAGGTAGAAAACATTTTTAAAGGGAGAGACAAATTGATTTTTATTAGTATTAGTCTTTGGTTGCAATCAATAGAGGACAACTTTGTATAATTTAGGCAAAAAGAGAATTTACAAGAAGACTATTCTGGTGCTTAGTAAATCAAAGGGGCTGCTGAAACACCAGGCCATGGAAACATCTGGAGTTAGGGCATCTCTGGGGAATCCAGATAACAGGAGTTTACTGACAGTTTTATCAGTGAGTCACAGCTGAGATGCTTGATCTCTGACTGCATTTTCTATCCTGGCACATTCTGTTCAAGAGAGTCTGATTGGGCTGGCTTGAGTCTTATACTTACCTCTGGTAGTTGGGGTGGAGCTTTGATTGACAGTCCTACTAACAGAACAGGCCATTCAAGAGAAAGAATTCTTCAAAAGGAAATAAGGGTGATGTTACCAAGGAGGGGTAACATATAGATCTCCACTATAGACTTAAAGTGAGAGATCTATTCAATATTTAAAATCTATATCACATAGTCATAATTAGATCCCAATTTTAATAGGCCACATAGGAGCATTGTCTTTATTATACACCATATTGATATTGAATTTCATTTAAATATCTAAGTGCCATCTGACATGAATTCTACATAATTATTTATCAGACATTTTAGTCATTAAAAATGTGTATGTCGGACTTCCCGGGTGGCCCAGTCGTTAAGAACACCCCTGCCAATGCAGGGGACATCGGTTCGAGCCCTGGTCCAGGAAGATTCCACATGCTGCAGAGCAACTAAGCCTGTGTGCCACAACTACTGCGCCTGTGCTCTAGAGCCCGTGAGTCACAACTACTGAAGCCCACGTGCCACAACTACTGAAGCCCATGCACCTAGAGCCAGTGTTCTGCAGCAAGAGAAGCCACCGCAATGAGAAGCCTGCGCACCACAATGAAGAGGAGCCCCGCTCACAGCAACCAGAGAAAGCCCGCGTTCAGCAATGAAGACCCAATGCAGCCAAAGATTAATTAATTAATTAATTAATTTAAAAATGTGTATGTCATGCATAAATCCTCTGATCTCTTTTGTGAATCCACAATTATCTTAAAATTTAAAAACTAATTTAAAAAAGTATTGTGCTTCTTTCTTTGTTATTCTCTTTTTAAAAATATAATCTAAAATTTTTATGTTGTTTCCTATTTAACCAAAATCAGATTCCACTCACAGTGAGTGGACCAGGGTGTCAAGGAGGCACGAGTTTTAATAGGTCATTGTTCACTTTTCCTTACAAATTATTAACAGCAGGTCTTTAAATGGCCTGAAACTTTCTGGACCAAATATTGACTACTTTTTGTCAAGTTTACAAGTATTCTCTTACAGCCACTTTTAAAATCCATAGTAGTGATCTATTTCTCACATTTTACTTGTCAAAGTCATTTAATCCCCTAATGTTGTGCTTTAGAAAACTCCCTTGGAAGGTCTAAATAAATTATATCTACTGGTTTTCCTTTATTTTCTTAAAAGTAATCCTCCCAAGTATCTGAAATATCAGATATGATTCATACCTACAAAACTATGAAAGCAATATTCTTCTCAATGCATATAAAAACCTAATGTCACTTTTAGCTCTTTTCCTAAGTACTAAAGTTGTTTCAGCAGTTTAGAATGCCCATAACATCACAGTTTTAATGGGCTGTAAACTGGAATTTTAAATTTCTCATATCTGTTTATCCTGTAAAGTGATTATGGATACTCATGGTGAGCCACAAGGACAGGCACTTCCTAAAAATGTACTGTTAAAAGGTCATGAATGGGAGAAATGTCAGAGATAACGAAGTCCAGATGTTCAAAGATCAACTAATATCAGCATACAGGAATCATGCAGATACTACCCAGAGATGGACAGTTAATACAAAATACCAGCAAAACAAATAGGAACAATCAGTTTATTATAGTTTTGAGAAACCAAACAATAGAGCTTTCATACTTCCTTTATTCCCTTTCAAAAGCTTGTGTTCTACTCAGGTTTTCTTCCAAACAACTTTATTTTTCAAATCAAAATAGACTTCAGCAGAAGTGAAAAACTTCTCATTTCAAGGCACCAGGATAATCAGATGTGTGATTATATCTTAATGACTTGATTTCCTGAATCTGCTTCCAAACACATTGTGAAGTGAATCCTAATATGGACAATGAGAAACCTTGACTGATGGATGTCTCTATTCTGTTGAAAATTCGCTGAATCATGTTAGATTGGTTTCCCACACAAAACCAGAAAATAGTTTATTAAAAAAATTACTTTTAACATTAAAATGAATGTTTCCAAGATTCACAGAATCTTGATCTGTGCTCCCTAAATATAGGCTTAGCATGCTGTATTCCATACTCCCTTAACCCAGAGTTGTAGGTCTGGCCAGCAGTTATCACAGGCAACATACTCAAGAAATAGCTAGGAAAAGAAAATCACTGTCCCATGCCAGTGTCTAAAGGTCAGCAATTTCTCATTTTAAATCAAAGCCTGTTTCATTGACGCCTATGAAAGGTCTATAAATTCCCAAGAAAAAGCTTTCCACAGGGATGATTTCTGTGACTGTCTAGATAGAGTAAGGAAGAAGGTTCCACATGATCTTGTGGGATCCTACATCTTCGATTATCACCTCTGTGAGGATAATTCCCAGATCTGTGTCCCCAGCCTTCAAGCTCATAATTTCAGCTGCGCACTGGACATCTCCACCTGGGTATCTGCTGAGCCACCACACTCAGTGCATTCTATATAAATGCATTTTCTCATCCACTCATGCACCCTTATGATATTCCTAGTCTCTCTTAATAACACAATTATCTTTCCTGATACAGAGAAATGAGGACTCAATGTCAGTTTTTTAAATTTATCCAACTTATGGTTTTCACCCATATTAAATTACCTGCCATGTATTGATAACACCTCCTTGAAAATTATTTTTAGTTTCCATTTCTATTTTCCCTGCCACCATCTTAGTTCATTCCAAATCATTTCTGAATGGATTGAATTCCAAATGAATAATATAGAATATCACTAATTGGGGGTTGAATTCTAAGTAAATAGGGCATGCTTTCTTTAATTTAGGCACTACTGCATTTATAAAATCTAATCTTTATTCTCTAAATTTTTATTTACTACCTTCCCAATCACTCATTCATTAGCTCATTTGTTCAAAATTTTCTTTCAATGGTCTAGTCACTGAAGATAGAGTATATGGTCCCTGTCTTCACAGAGCTAAAAAGTAAAGAAATGGGACTTCTCTCATGGTGTCATGGTTAAGAATCTGCCTGCCAATGCAGGGGACATGGGTTTGATCCCTGGTCTGGGAAGATCCCACATGCTGTGGAGCAACTAAGCCCATGTGCCGCAACTATTGAGCCTACACTTTAGAGCCCATGAACCACAACTACTGAGCCCTCACACTGCAACTACTGAGCCCGCATGCTGCAACTACTGAAGCCCAAGCACCTAGAGCCCGTACTCCACAACAAGAGAAGCCACCACAATGAGAAACCTGAGCACCACAACGAAGAGTAGCCCCCGCTCGCTGCAACTAGAGAAAGCCCGCGTACAGCAACGAAGACCCAACGCAGCCAAAAAAAAAAAAAAAGGGAAAGGAGTAAATTATTTTAGATATTCTTAAGTGCTGTGAAGAATGTTATAATGTGATTTGATAAAGAATGACAAAGAAGTGCTACATTGGATAGATAGATCAGGAAAAACCCTTCTGAATGATCAGAAGTAGCCAGTCATGTGAAGATCTGAGGGACAAGCATTTTCAGAACAAAGTAACAGGCCTGGATGGAAAAAAAAAAAAAAACTAGTATGTTTAATAAACAGAAGGAAAACTAATGGTGTAGAAATTTTCTGAGCCCAGAGCATGAAGGTATGAGAACTATTTAGAAAGGCACGAGAACAACTCTTGTATGGTATTCAAATCATAAATAAAAAGTAGGATTTGAGGATCAATTGGACAGTTTCTGACACGAACGTGACATTATCTAAAGATGACACTAACTGTGGAGTGAAGAATGATTTCAGAGACTTCTGAGTCAAGATGGCAGACTGAGTCTACACTGAAACTGCCCTCTGCTCCCTTTGCATGAAGTTGATCAAAACAAACAAAAAAAACAGTTCTTTAAGAATTTTATTTCTGAACCAGAAAGGGAATACTTAATAGTAATTAAAGTGCATAGGCATGAGAAAGTGGAACCTGATAAAGACTATTTGTCACCAGAGTGTCAATACCTATGTTGGGACAGAAACCTCTGCACAAATTTGGGAACCATAGGCCTATAAAAATCATCATAATCCCTTTTGCCATGACAAATAAGAATCTAGGCAATATATTTCCTCCATGTCTATCAGCCTTGCTTACCACTGCTTCCTCTGAGCATCATGTATTGTAGACAGATCAGAGTACTCAGGTTTCCAAACATATCCTGTCTTTTTACTGTTCACTTCTTTGTAACTGCTTTTCTTTTGACCTACAATGCCTATCACATCTCTGATCCCAACAACATAAATATATTTTCTCATATTTATACATGGAATTTTTATGGCTGCTATACTTATTGTTAAAGCACTCCTAAAGGTGGCTTAATAATGGGGACAATATCACTTCTTGCCTTATATGGTGAAATGTCAGCTACTGTCATCCATGGTGATTGTGTGTCAACAGCATACTCCTTCCCATTACATTCTTCAAACAAGAAACCAGAACTCACTGGCAGGTACTTAGCAAGTAACTAAGGTAGAATTCTTTTTTTTTTGGTATTAATTGTAAAGATGACAACATGGTTATCATTAGTTCCAGCATATTAGGATTGAAGATAAACATACCACTTGAAGATATTAAAGAAACGTAAAGCCAAGTGCTTAAGAAGTGTGTGTATAAGCGTCTTGTAATGGACTGTGATTATTTTATAAGATAAAGTGTGGATAGGACAGTGTCTAGAATTTTTATAGGCATGTGAGATTTGATCATACCAGAAATCTGACATTTATATGCCTGATTTGATTTTATATTTGTTATTGTTGTGATGGTGATGGCGGGGTGTATGTGGTGAGGGGTTATGTGTTTTTAATTAGTCCTCTTTTATTTTCCATTTGTATTTAAGTCTTTATTAAATCTCAGCCAGTGGGGCAGTGCAGGCAGCATCTAGTAAGGAAAGTCTCAAGAAAAAATAAAACTAAATTTTTTCCTTAAAAAGATAATATCTGTGGGCAGTGGTCAACTGTCACATCCTGATTTTTCAAATGAAAAATATCTTTCTAGTTTTAATATCCAAGATTATCACATTTGAATACACGTATCTATTAGCAGAAAAAATTGAGCAACCTTTTATAAACCAAATATATGCTTTTTAAAATTTATGAATTAAATATATACATTTGTATTAATTAGGGGGTCTGCAGAGAAATAGAACCAATAGAAGATAGAAAGTAAGGGAGGGAAAAAATTGAGAGAGAGAGAGGGATTAATTATAAAGAATTGACTCGATGAATGAAGCTGACAAGCCTCAACATCTGCAATTGGCAAACTGTAAAAATGGTGTAAGTTCCAGTCTGAAAACTGGAAGACACCAATGTCCATCTCAAGCCAGACTTAGGGTATTCCCTTTTACTTCCAAGAAGGTCAGCCCTTTTGCTCTATTCAGGCCTTCAACAGACTGGATGAGGGCAACCCACATTAGGGAGAGCAAACTGCTTTAGTCAGTAGTGATTCAAAGTTAACCTCATTCAAAAATCACCCTCAGAGACACACCCAGAATAACATTTCACCAACTATCTGGGCATCTGGTGGCCCAGTCACATTGACACATACATAAACCGTCACAAATTATTGAACAAAAATATTTGGCACATTAAAAAATAAACATTTTAAATAATTAGTTCAAAAATATTAAAAGTTATTTTAGTGTTTTCTTTCTAACAGATTCACTTTTACTTAATTAAAATTTTGGACAAGTCTTCTCTTGGAGATCATTCCCTCGAAGATCTTTGCTTATGGTTGTTAAAATTGTACCTTTTCTTCAAGTCAGCATTTATATTTCTAATCAAATGTAATTCCTCTCACTTCTGTGCTCCTGTTACATTTATGTGCCCCTCTTTTAGCAATCAAGTCAGTTTGTCCCTTGGTAGATATATAGAGATATCTATGTATTGCCTATTTCTCTGAGTGAGTTGCTTGGCTATTAGTACCAGAGCCATTAATTCTAAATCCCTAGAACAAAGCGGGCTGTCTTGTCCCTGGTAAAATGCTCAAAAAGTGTTTGTTGAGCTAAATAAAATTGCTTAAATAAAAAGACTTAATTTCCTATTTAAAAATTAAAGGATTTACCAAAATGAGTAGAGGATCATATTTAAAACACATCTAGTTAGAATTTGGGGTACATACTTTTCACGTTAAAGGCTCAAGCCCAATCCCACATTTCAATTTCACACCACAGAGCAATTTCCTGACGAATATTCTAACTTGCAGTTCTCTGAGAACTTGAGCAAAGACATCCCCTCTCCCCTCATACAGTTTAACTTAATGCAAAAAGACCCCCATTTGAAACCTGAGTCAACCTGTGGGTAGAGAACCCTGTAGAGTGGGGAAACTTTATTTCTAGTCTCAATTGCGTTCTTGGTTCAGGGGGCATAATGACTTCATTGAACCCCTCAGAATAAACTACTCATTCCTCGTTGAGCACTTTCTTTCAGAAAAGAGTTGAATCTGTTAATCAGATGGTTAGCCAATAGTGGCCTGAATAAATGATCTTGATAAACATTTTAAGTGATGTAAAAGTAAGGTCATTTTAAAATAGAAGTTGTTACCATAAATACGTGACGGTGGACTCTAAAAAGTCAGTGGAATAAGAGGTGAGAGTGGGAGTAAAGAATTTCAACCAGGAGAATCAGTAAATTTTCATGCTACACAATTTTTGGAAAGCTTCTCCTCCTCCATTTTTCCAAGGCTATCACTAGCCTTCAAAATTTCTTGGGAAAAGATCTTAAAGTTACCCAGACCCAGCAAGATGTATTTTTAGGCTGCCAGTGGGCCAGATATGAAGTTGCACTTATCGACACAATCCTAGAGAGAATGGAATATTCCCTGGGACTTCAAAGCAACCCAATTTAGAATCCACACTGAAGATTTTAGAGATGGATTGGTTTGCCTTGTAGAGCAGAGAAAGACTGGCACCATGGTGGGTGGGTGGGGGGGCTTGCAGCATATGGCTTTGTCCATCGGGACAGGGGGTAGTGGGCTGTGGTTGCCAACTCCTCACTGCATGTCTGGGTGTAGACATGTCTAAATCAAATCAAATAAAAATGTCTGTTACACTAAGGCAAAATGTTTTTAAAGTCATACATAAAGGAAATTTAAAGGAGGATAGATCTGTCCTCTATCCAGGTCTATCCTGGAAAGATTTGTGTTGAGAAAGCACTGTGAAGTCAGGTCAACAACCTAGCATGCATAAGGAATCTCTAGCTTTGCCACAATAATTGAAAATAGTTGACAGAAGCAAGGCTGCCTAAAGAATTTCCCTGGTTATTATTTAGAGAGAAACCCTACCTCTATGGTGCAGTTAAGATACTATAGTACTAAAATGCCATGAACACAGGGGCCTTATTTTTTTTTGTTAACTGCCATATACTCAGAATCCAGCACCACGTGTTGCATATAGGAGGCATCCAAAATATATTTTGCAAGTTCTAATGGATAGAGTGACACAATGCATATCTACCCACATGCTCACAGCCTTAGCCCCTTGTGTTGTTTAAACAAGGCTGAATTTCTAATCTTTTAATTTTATTCTTCACTATTCAACTATTAAGGTAAATAACATAAATAGTGTAAAATGAAAGGTAGGGAAGGGAAAGTTAGGATGTCCTGTCAAATTCAGTAACATCCTGACTCCTTATAATCTTTGAGAAATCCCTCTGGGTTTCAGTTTCCTCAGTTATAAAATGAATGGCTTAGAGAAAATGATCTTTCAAAGATTCCAGTATAAATTTCCCATATAACTGTTTTTTTCTTTTCTTTACAGGTATTGATTTTTCTTTTTCCTTCTCTGTATTTTTTTAAAAAATTTTCTCTTTTCCTCTGGATTCCTTTTTCTCTTCCTCTTTCCTTTCCTCTCTCTTCTCTCTCTCACTATCTCTCTTTCACTCTTCTATCTCTCTCCTAGTCCCTGTCCCTCTCCTTTTCCATCTCTTTTAGATAGATAGATGATAGATAGATCATCAACCTCAACTTTTTTGAAGGCAGATATCAAATGTAATTATAAAAACTATGGATGTCTGAATGGAGTCACAAGAGTGTGAGACCTTTACTTTCTGACTTAAGTAGCTGAATAATGCCAGAAGTTGCTAAGTTCTTCCATATCAGAGGAGTCTATATCCTTAATGGATAAAGTGATTCCTAGAAATATCTTGCAAATTACATGTCACTACTTTGAGGCTTAAGAGCATTATGTAAATGCCTGATGTCATTTTCATTAATGATGATTTCTTTTCCTGAATGGGGGAAAAAAGTGAGTCCCATTTAATGAAAATATTTACCCAAGAATTTTTTCCCCAGTAGCCAAATAACTGCAACACAATTAAGTATCAAATCAAATTTATATGGCATTTTGTAAGCATGTAACATAGCTTTGGTTATGCAGTAAAGAAAGCAGGTTTTCAGAATTTTATGGCATGGTGTCTGGAGAGAGGTTTTTACAAGAAGCCCAGTTCTCTTTGGGGAGCTAGTTATGGGCAGTGTCCGGAGGCTTTAGCAAAGCCATTGTCTCCAGAAGCTTCACCATCTGGATTGGAGCTTTTGTTGGGTGCATTTTTTCATTATTTATTGTGGTTACAAGAAAAGTCTAGTATAAATATATTGAATAAACTGTAATCACGAGTTTATTAGTATAAAGAAACTTTATAACAGTTATTCAATTCAAAAACATATTTTAAAAAAGAAAACAAAATACATAAAACCAGGTTGACCACAAGGAAAGAATTATTTTCTTCATTCCAATTTTTTTTTTCTTTTTTTTTTTTTTTTTTTTGCGGTATGCGGGCCTCTCACTGTTGTGGCCTCCCCCGTTGCGGAGCACAGGCTCCGGATGCGCAGGCCCAGCGGCCATGGCTCATGGGCCCAGCCGCTCCGCGGCATATGGGATCCTCCCAGACCGGGGCACGAACCCGTATCCCCTGCATCGGCAGGCGGACTCTCAACCACTGCGCCACCAGGGAGGCCCTCATTCCAATTTTTTAATGTAAAAAATTAAATGCTCCTGATCTTCATTTTCACTCTTCCGAGGAAACTACCATGAATATTTTCTTGTGTTTATATAGCTCTTGTTATGTGTGTATATATCTTTCTTTCACTTATTATGCATTGACATTTTTCCATAGTGAAAACTTAGGCCTATCCATTAAAATCTGTCATAAAATCTATTAAATGGTTATGCCATAATCTATCAACAAGTCTCTTGATGATGGATGAAAATATTTTCCCCACTTTAAAAATGCAAATATTAAAAAGTATGTATTTATATATTAACGCAATATAAAAATGTTGCATTAAACATCTTTGCAATCATATCTTTGCCTACTTGAATTAGTAGAGCTATTGGAAAAAGTTCATAAAGATGGAACCGTTGGGTCCAACAGTATGTGCATGTTAAATTTTGATAGATGATGCCAAATTTTTATCCAAAAGAAACATGCCTACATTTCCCCATCTACTCCAGTCCTGGGTAATACTGCATATTTCATCTTTTCCTGTCTAAATGTTGAAAAATTATATCACATGGATCTAATTTGCATCTTATCATGACTGAGGTAGAACATCTTTTCACGTGATTGTTGGTATTTCATCCTGTGGATTCCTAACGTGAATACATTGTTAATTTGCAGCCTCAGTAAATCCTCTTAGTTTCTGCCAAGTTTCCTTAGTGGCTACAAAAGATTCTTAAAATAAATATGCCTCCTCAGGCTTCCCTGAGGGCACAGTGGTTGAGAGTCCGCCTGCCGATGCAGGGGACACGGGTTCGTGCCCTGGTCCGGGAAGATCCCACATGCCGCGGAGCGGCTGGGCCCGTGAGCCATGGCCGCTGAGCCTGCGCGTCCGGAGCCTGTGCTCCGCAACGGGAGAGGCCACAACAGTGAGAGGCCCACGTACCGCAAAAAAAAAAAAAAAAAAAAAAAAAAAAATCCCCTCACCACTTCTCACCAACAGTGACATAACATAACATAACAATACTGCCTCATTCAGAAAATGTTAGAGGAGAGAGAGAGAGAGACAAGGAAAGGCTAGAGACAGACCAGCAGTGAAGCGTGAGCTCCTGAGTGATATAATTTTGAATGTCATACCTGAGGAAAAAGAGGTATGCCCTGTTCTGTCAAGTGAGAGGGAAATGGTGGCAATTCCAGGAATTTGCTGGGATCCTCGCTAGCCGTCTTTACCCAGGCCGTGGTAGTGGGAGAGTTAGAGTCCAGAAACTATAGTAGCATCATCGTTCTGCACTGGGTTTGCAACCAAAGGTACATTTATTTTCCAACGTCCCCCTTTGACAGCATTCTTGTACATAAGTAAAGAAAAGACAAGTGCCTATAAATCTCTTACTTATCTATCCACTGCTGCAGAGATTACATACCTAGGAGAATGACTTCCATCCCCAGACTCTCCCACCTCGCCTATAGAAACTGTGAGTGAGACAGGACGGGCAGGTTGGGGGTTCTAGGAAAACGGATCTTCATTTCCAAGCATGAGTAACTCAGATGTGACTGCTTTTGCTCACAACACATTCAGTGTCATGCCCTCACCCTATTTATGTGTCAGGACTATGGAGTGACAAAACTGAGCAATCATACATAAAAATCCACTCTCCTTGCTGTATTGCCATCCTTCAGAAGGGACTTTTCCATTCATCTTTCTCCATTTCTAAAGACAAAAAAAGTAACTAAGAACAAACCTGACCTTTTATTTATTTATTTATTTATTTTTGCGGTACGCGGGCCTCTCGCTGTTGTGGCCTCTCCCGTTGCGGAGCACAGGCTCCGGACGCACAGGCCCAGCGGCCATGGCTCACTGGCCCAGCCGCTCTGTGGCATGTGGGATCCTCCCGGACCGGGGCACGAACCGGTGTGCCCTGCATCGGCAGGCGGACTCTCAACCGCTGCGCCACCAGGGAAGCCCTGACCTTTTTTATTTATTATGATTTGTCAGTCATTTTCATTATCACCTCTTGTCTCATGCACTGTTCGCTGGCTTGTGCTGAAAATAAAAATAATTGAGGGAGGTGAGGCTGATACACAGAAGAGCAGTGATGATAACAAGAAGGGGGGGAATATACAGAATCCTAAAAATGATAAAAATCAGTAGTTGATCTTTTTTTAAAATAGGGACTGGGCTCAAATTTCCCTCTGTTGCTGTGGAAGGATTCTTTTTAGATTTGTATAAGGAAACAAGTTCTAAAAGAGGGTCCTCTGCCAGCTCCATGGCTCTTGAAGCAAAGGCAAGGTCAAGTACCCTGATCAGTAGAGCAGCTTGTGGGTAACAAAGAAGTTGGTCTTCAATGTTCCCTGTGGCTTAGATGTATGCATACTTTCTTTGACATTAATGTGACTTAGGTGCCCATGAGAGACTTATGGACTTATGAATGTATAAGAAGGATTTCAAGTTCATAGATTTGTGCATTTGGAAATTATTTTACTGTATTCTCCTTTATTCTTTCTTTGCCATTATTTTTAAAAAATAAAGCAAGTATGTGTATTTAATGGAGTATGACATGCTGCGTATGAGAAAAGCTGCACGAATCACATCTATGAGTTCCTGGTTTGTAATCTAAAACAAGACCAATCTTTGACAAAATTTTGGAGTCAGTGTTAGGAGAGGTGTATTTTATTGATCGCAAGCAGCCAGGGGAAAGAGTCAGTGGTATATTTTTTTTCTTTTTTGTAATAAATTTATTTATTTATTTATTTTTGGCTGTGTTGGGTCTTTGTTGCTGTGTGCGGGCTCTCTCTAGTTGCGGTGAGCAGGGGCTACTCTTCATTGTGGTGTGCAGGCTTCTGATTGCAGTGGCTTCTCTTGTTGTGGAGCACGGGCTCTAGGCACACGGTCTTCAATAGTTGTGGCTCACAGGCTCTAGAGCGCAGGCTCAGTAGTTGTGGCTCGCAGGCTCTAGAGCACAGGCTCAGTAGTTGTGGCGCATGGGCTTAGTTGCTCCACGGCATGTGGGATCTTCCCGGACCAGGGATCAAACCCGTGTCCCTTGCATTGGCAGGTGGATTCTTAACCACTGCGCCACCAGGGAAGTCCGAGTCAGCAGTATTTTAATAATTCTATTTACTCTGAGAAAACCAAAGGGTTCTGCTGAATAAATATGATTCTGTTTACTCAGTGACAAATACAAATTGGAAAATAAACTTGTTTTTCAGAAACTCCAGAATCACGTAATCCATCTTTGAAAATAGAATTCTTTCTTACAATAGATTCTTGGATTCTTTTTTTTTTTTTTTTAAGTACTGCGGAACCTAATCCTTGATATGTTTGAGTAGTAAATTTCCTTTGGACCCTATTTTAGTCATTTCCTACATTCCATGAACAGGATATGGGAGGAGTGGCTGCTTCCCATTTATCTAATCTATCTGTAACCTCAGAAACTAAAGGTTAAATTCAACTCCATTCTTGCCCGTGGGTTGACGGAGGGAATCGTTCAGCTATAGTAACCACCCACTTAATTTTCTTTCTGGTGAATTATCCTCTCCTGATACCAATGCTACAAATAGCTTCAAAGTAGTATCACGTAAACACAAATTTTTCTCTCATAATAGTTATCTCCTTTTCTATGGTGAAATTGTAATTGTTAAATATTTAACTAATAACAGTGTAATAAGTATAATCTCCTTTCCTTGGTGTTTGAAGATGATGTTATTGCTCTTGCAATGTTGGGCCTGTAATTCAGATCATTGTCTAGTTATGAGGAAAATTTGGAATTTTCTATTCATTATAATGAAAATGAGGAAAAAATAGAAAAAATAATACATGGTTTAAGGAAGCATGAAAGGGAACTTTGTAACTTTACATTGATCATTTGTGTTCTACATAGGGACAAGATACAAATAGAATAATAAAATAAGGATTAAAGGCATAATTGTTTACAGGGTCAAAAGACTTGAGAAAACATTGCTGCATTTGCCATTGGTCTGTGGATGGCTAAACTTTTTACTCTATAAATGAGAAAAAGTAGTTTTTTACTTTCCTCACTAGTTTCGTGATATCATCTCATCCCAGAAGAGCTGCCTCTTGAGAAAAATGA
The DNA here is from genome assembly GCF_964341445.2 of Mesoplodon mirus. Taxonomy (NCBI): domain Eukaryota; kingdom Metazoa; phylum Chordata; class Mammalia; order Artiodactyla; family Ziphiidae; genus Mesoplodon; species Mesoplodon mirus. The sequence goes on along the minus strand of NC_138977.1, from coordinate 16,272,975 downwards.
ATGATTAACCTGGGATTCTGGGAGTTTGCTTTGCTTTCTGGTAGAGGTCATCTGACTTTGTATATCTGTCCGAGATACAAATGGGAAAAATAAGAAATTAGGAACAAATAGAGGGCCAGAAATATAATGACAGTTAAAAACTACTATTATCAGTAAATTCATCAGTTTTAAACTTTGCAAAAGAGTTCTTTCATTTTCTACTTGCTTAAAAATTATTGTCTTCAGTATTCTCCCAGGTTTAAATTCTAGAGGTAAACGTTAATATATTATTTAAGAACTAACTAATGCCTTAGTATAATTTTGAAACAAATTAATATGATGATAAAGAACACCCTGACTCCCAAACTGAAATGTGGTTAAGCAGTCTTGGAACCCATGGTCTTTTTGATAAGAGATGAGTTGGGGGTGTAATCTGACCCTTCTCTATCTTCTGCTCCAGGAAGAATTAGAATGGCCTTATGTCTGCAAGGTTATTGGAGCCAAGGGGAATGCAGATCAGGTTGTACTTATAAACTTTTTAGAACTCTTTGAAAGATGACCCAAATAGAAAAACCATTAAATTTGCATTTAGAATTAAAATTCAAAGGGATATGGAGGATAGTTACTTTATAAGCAAATATAAAATGAAAAACTTGCAAAAAGTAAGGCATTTACCAACGAAATACCATAAGGTTAGATGTAATTCATATTTTAATAAAGGAATGGCCATAAATGGTATCTTCTGAAATTCAGTTGCCTAAGCTAGGTCTTTACCTCCTGAAAAAATTGTTTCACTGTATGACACGCCTAGCAACTAGAGGTTATGGATTGAAAGAAACCAAGACCTCCTCTGCCTTCCTCCCCCGTGATGACAAGTCTTCTCCCAGCAGAGTCAGCTTATCTTCAGATAGAAAAGAATCCTTTCATAAGACCTTTTAATGGTCTTCAGTGGCTTAAGTTTCCATGCAGAAAATTTCACCAGCATTCTGTCAGCAAGTTGGTGGTCTCTGATTCTATATGCTCTATTTTCTTTTACAATGACATACATTTTCTCTATTGAGCACTAGAAGTATCTAATAATAATAATTTTATAAATTGTTATTATCTTTTAATTAATCATCTAATTACTTTTACAGTGATGTGGCACTCAACTCACCATCTGCTGATCTTAATTTGGCTTCACAGCCTTTCCAACCAGAGAGAATGCACAACCCAGCAATGTAAGGGCAGCTGCTGTATTTTACTCTGTACATTGAAAAGATTTTCCAGCAGGCTTGTCAATAAAAAGGACTGGTCACCGAGGTTGGGGGTGGAACTGAACCTGCAGGTGGAGTAAAGGGGTCAGTTTTCGGAGGGGGCTGTCCTGGAGGAAGGAGACCACCTTGGCCATTACAGAGATCTGAAGCAGTTTTCCTTCATTCTTGTTTCTCAATCCAAACTAGCAGGCCTAACAAATCAAACTGGTGGCAATAACTAGAAGCAAAGTATTAGGAAGAATTAAACATCTCTCTTGTGACGTGTTATAAAATCTCAGACCGTGACAGGATTGCGATCAAGTAAGGCACTGTAGACGGCAAAGCACCGCACTGTAGCAGCTCCTTAGTTGCTTTTCCTTCTGTCAACACTGTGAAACACAACTTTTCCCTTGGAAAAGAAGGTGATGTCAACTTTCCCTTTGCCGTCTTCTAGTCCTGTGTCCTGTGACTGGTTCCCTGATATGCTTGTGGCTTATTACTCTTTTTCATGTGAATACATTAGGCTGCCTTGTTAGTGGACTACACTGTACTGGCATGCAACTCCCATTCTTAAGGTTAGGATTATTGATGATGTTTCTACTGGCTTAGAATAGTGGCAATTTGACCCTTTGACTAAGTGATATATGGGAATTGGTTCTCGATTATTCTCTACTACTCAAAATTCAAAAGAGCAAAAGAGTTCCAGGAACAAAAATAGTCAAAAATACCACCTATCACTAGTTTACTTTGCATCTAACATAAAGATATGACTTTGCATGGGAAAACAACCCAATCTTGAATGAAAATCAGAAGGCCTACCTTGTAATCTTGGCACTTCCCACTATATAGGTAAGTGACCCAGGGAAAGGCATCCTGTCTGCCTCTAAACTTGCGGAGTTCTAAGAGCCAGACATGAAGTCCTGTTCTTGGATAATATGCCAAGTCAAGACTTAGTTAAATATATATTTTGTATGTAAAATAGTATAGTATGTATTTTTAAATATTTCTAAGTTCTGTCACAACTTTATAATTCCCAGTTCCCCTTTCATTTGGTAAATTTGCCTCTTATTTAGGAGATATCAAAAGTCACAATTTGAAAACCATAGGGTATAGTCCAGTAAGTGATTCAACTTCTGTCATTTATGCAAATATATCCCTCTACTATTTTCTACTCAAAAATATTTTAGAATTTAAAGGGAAAATACTGACAATAACCTCCTTTGCCCAAACAAAAAGTAGTCACGAAGTGAAACAGTCTTTCACAGGAAAGGAAGCATTTTGTTGAGCAGTTAGTTGCCAAGGTGAGAAGTTCCCACTTTAAAGTCCCACACAGAAATAAGGTCTAGGGACAGAAAAAAGATGGATGAACTCAGTGTGGGTCAGTTCTGGGTTTGGTAACATTAAAAAACAAGATAGATTTACTAGTTAGTGCTTTGATCTATAACTTCAAATGGACTGTGAGTTTCCATTTATATTGCAGAAGGTTCTAAAGGTAATAGTTATTAGCTAAAGAAATGGTAAAATGGCAGAATGGCTGTGGGTACTCACTTCTTCATCTATTCAGCAATTTTCTTCTATTTAATGTTTTTGGAGCATGCATAAAAATTTGTGACACTTTAATTTTCCTTTGGAATTGGCTATAATACAGAAATGGCAGTCAGCTTCCCATCCTTGGTCTGTGAATGGAAATTTTGAGGACAGAAAAATTTATCTCACACACCTCATGTAACCTACAGGAATCATGAAGCAGCTTTTGGGGAAGTCTTGATTGTTTTTCTCTCCTTTCCTCTGCACTTATTTCTGTTGAGAGTAAGGTGCTCAGGACATCATTGAAGTGAATGACTGTGTGGAAGGGAACAATGGGAATTTTTGTGGGACCCAGACAAAACCAAGGACATTATAGCCATGTCAGTTTTATTGTTTTTGTCCAGAACAGAGAAATTCAGAGGCTAGTTCTAATTCCCTCCCGCTTCCAAGTGAATTCAACCTGAATGCTGTGTCTGCAGAATGTGAATTATTGGATCTTAATCCCAAATAAGTCAGAAATGCCAGTGTGAATACTCCCACAGCAACCTTAGCTGTGCCCTCTCATGTATAAGGATTACTCTGGGACACGGAGTCTGTCATTACATGGTTATGTAATTCAACTTCTGAACAACTCTGGAGATGCTCAGTTACAAAAGCGACCATTTTGAATCTGTGCAGCTGACTATGACAGTCCACTTTATTCTATTTGAAAGGCAAAAAAAAAAAAAAATAGAAGTGGGATAAAAAAGTTGTTTTCAAATTTAGAAAAGCTTTTCAACATGCATAAAGATGTTTATAGACTTAACTTTCAGTTGATTTTTTCCAACTTAAATTTCCTTATTCTTCTCTATAAATATATCTCTTACACATTTTAGAGGGAAAAATCCAATTTAAGTCTAAATTAAATTAGGCCAAATAATTAGGGGAAATTATTTTCTGGGTAAATTCACATTCTTAAATGATTTGAATTGGGAAAATAGTCAAGAATTGTCATAAAAATCAAGAGAAATGCTCAGTTTCTACATATCCATAAAGACTGAATCAGGAATTATAGAGAAAGTATTAGAAAAGTAATTGCTAAGGATTGTGATGTCACTTATATCTTCAGCCTGATCACTTCTCCCTGAGCCAGAACGTAGGTAGCCTTAATTCAGTGAAAATGATGAATATTCATTTTTAGGCATATCTGTTATTCCACACTTGTGCCAGCTTTACTGTGGTGTAAGTGCTATGCCATTTGCAGTCAGGCAGATTTGAGTGTGAAGCCCAATCATCCCCCTTGATGACTGTTTCTAACTTGGTTTACTCATCTATAAAATGGGGTAGTGACACTAACCTCTATATTTTAAAATAATGAAAGCTTTGAACACAGGCTTGCACATAATAAATACTTAGTACATATTTTTTCTCCTGTCATTTCCTCACATGTATCAAAGTGTTACTATGCATATATAGAATAATTTTCAACCAAAAACTACATAAAATATTTTGAGGAAATGACTGTGGTATAGAGGGGAAAATACAGCCTTTGGAATCATAGAGATTTTGATTTAATTCTCAGTTTTACCATCTCATAGATTTGTAATCTTCGGATTTCAACTTTTGCATTGATGAAATGGGAATAGAAATACCTACAGGGTAAGATTTTTGGTGATTAAATGTGCAAAGTTCCCAGCATAGTGCCTGCCACTAGGTAGAGCACTAATAATGACCACGGACATTATTTACTGTCCTAATTTTGGTTTAAAGGGCACAACGTCGGTATTATCAGAAGTCATACTGGAGAGAGTCAGTCATGAGTGGAGTGTAAGAAATAAAAGTGAGAAGACTAGAAATTAAAAAATTTTAATGAAAGGATATAAATGTAACTTTTGACAATAAATGACTGTCATTCACAAAGAAAATACTTTATCCTAACTTAATAAAATCGTGTATTAATTGGAGTATAAAATACATTACATTACTTTCATTATTTCTTACCTGAGGGAAATAATATTTTTTCCCTCAGACTGAGTATAAATATGGCAATATTTCATGGGAAAAATGAAAGTCTGACATAATTGCATAAGGGTTATTTTTGTCATCACTTATATGAGACTCAAACTTTGATAGTTTGTAGTCATTTATTATGAAGTCATATTATACCTTCCCTTTTATCACACCACCTAGCACGTGTTACATATATCTTAAATAGGAACTAAAATTCTTTAATTTCCTTTCTGTATTGAATTTTGATGGTGAATCAGTTTGCCTATTACATACACAAGAAACGAATCAACTAATCAATAATCCTTATTAATTTGGTACGTTTAAAATGTCTACCAAATGCTTGGAAGGAAATGAAAATTCATTTATTTTCATCTGCTTTCCAGCAACACAAATTGTTCAAGTCCTCTACCCATGTATCCTTTTTTTTTTTCTGTATTTGTTTTGTAGTCATGGTGTTTGCAAATGTCCATGTTGGAAAGCCAGTTAAGCAGCACTAAAGAGTTGCAGCTTTTTGCCACTCCTCCATCAAACTCTGCAAGGGCTTCTAAGAAAGCAGCTTATATTCACTTCAGAATGCGCACATCCATCTCCTTCACATTCTTATGCCAGGGCCTCTCATAAGAATGCTCCCTATAGCCAGCCCAAGGAGGCCAGTTTTAATGTTAGGAAAAATGTAGTAACATAGGGAACACAGAGTTAGAACTAAAATGTCATGCCATGTTGAACCATTAAGCTATGGCTTTATTCAGAGCTCACTGGCTGGAGGAGAGGCAGCAGCTCAGACATTTAAATAAGACTTCAAGGTCAGGTCATTGGTAAGATTTCAAGGTCATTCTTAAATCTGTGGAAGATGGAAAGACTTTAATCTCCAGCACAATTCATTCACTCTATTTATTCAACAAATATTTATTGTGTCTACCTACAGGCCAGGCACTCTTCTAGGTTCCAAAATCAACAATGAATATAACAGAAAAAAATCCCCATCTTTATATGTAATTTATATTCTGGTAGTGGTAGGCAGATACATAAATAAGTAAACTATACACTAATGTCTGTTGGTAATAGCGGAGAAAATAAATTACCAAAGCGCAATGGACTGTTAGAGTTGGGAAGTGTTGTAACTTTATATAGTGGTCAAAGACAGCCTCGCTGTGGAGATACAGTTTGAACAAAGACCTGAAGGAGGTGAGAAGCAAAGCATAGCTGTGTGGATATCTGGGGTGAGAGTGTTCCCACAGAAGGAACAGAACATTGAAAGTGAGTGGGAGCAGGCCTCATGTTCAGAACACAGCAAAGAAAGCAGGGGTGTGGGAGCCACGCGAATGAGCACAGAGTGAAAATGAGATGGAGAAATGATGTCAGAATTTATGGGCCATTGTATGGATTTTGGCTTTCACTTGAAGTGAGAAGGAGGGCCTCTAGAAGGTTTTTAGCAGGAGAGTATAATAATTGGACTTGCATTTTAAAATAATTCATCTGTTTTCTGTGTGTAGAAATGACTGAACAGAAGAGTGGGTAAGAGACTATTGCAAGTAGAGGAGAGATGATGATGGCTAGGGTCAGGGCTGAGTGGTGAGATGGTTGGGAGATATTTGAAAATAAAGCTCCGAGCACACATTTTTGCAATATCTTAGATCAGCAATATTAAGGACCTTCTCAATCTAAGGAAGTAGAGTTTCCTGGAAAATCTTTATTGCCTAATTAAGTAGGGAAAAATACTTTCAAGTGGTCTCCTGAGTCTTTCGTCGTTTCACCAACCTTAGCCTTACTGGAATCCCAGGATTCAGCAACTCTTCTGGGTTAATGGGTGGACCATAAACAATGATCTCTCCTTCCATATCCATTTAGGAATGTTGTACTTGGCACAATAGATTTCCAGTAGCTAAAGGCTCATTTCCTTAGGTTGACATACCATCTGGCGGTTAACAAAGACTTTCCTGATGAACCTTAAGATACAGAGCAAGCTGATTGGGTAGGAACAATGTCCAGCTCTGGAAATGCAGTGGAAGTATTGAGTTTACACTCAATGTGGAAAGCTAGTGCAATCCGCTCCTCCCAAACACCCCCCATTTAAAAGAAAGGATAGAAATTAAACAACGATTGTAAGGAATTACGAGACTTACAATTGCCTGGAAGTCAGAACAACAAAGCTTTATATGTCGGTACTTCTGTAAAAATTAACTGCTTGATAGCAGTAAAAGCTAGGACTTAACAGCAAAGAATACGTCTTTATGTACCTTCAAGGATACAGTTATATAATGGCTGTCTTAATTAATGTCCCTCATAAAGTCTAAAGTTTCAATAATATTGCATAATATTCATACATTAATATCTTATATCCCTATCTTGATCTCAAATCCCATAAAAGGAAGTAATATATCTAGGGATGCCTCCATTCAACAGATATTCCATAAATATTTTTTGAGCTAATATATATTTTACACAATTTTTCCATTTTCCCAGAAAGAGATATTTTAAGGTCAAATATGATAGTGCGTAATTGAGAATATTCTGAAACAGCAAAACACCATCTTCAGGATGACATCAGAGTACAAGAAACTTCATTTTAAAACAATGTCCATGGCTACAGAGTGCTGGAAGCAGTTCAAAGTTCAGCCTCACTCCACATAGAAAAGTCTGGCACAAGTGATTTAAAGATAACAAAAAATAGTGTGTCAGTGTGTCAGTCATATTATATGCATTAACCCATGTAACATCACAGGTTATTTCTCACAATATCCACTACCATTTAGGAATCTTAACTATGTGCAAAAAAAATTTTAAGAGTTTTACAAGTATAAAATCTTTCACCAATTTTATAAATGAGAAAAAAGGGCTTAAGTAATCTGACCATAAGCAAAGATTCCCTACCCAGGTACAAAGCTGACACTCTTAACCAGCACACAATGAATCTACATCATGACTGAAACATAACGATACATGTGTGTCAGTGTGTGTAGATGAATTTATACATATCTTTTAATTGTTTCATGAAAGTAGTTTTGTTCCAATTTGTTTGTATCCCTTAATATACCCAGAACACATGAATTGTTCTGTTCTCTAACATCACATTTTTCTGTTTGGGACTTGTGGATATATGAAGGGAAAGTCCAGGCTTTGGAGCAAGGTTATATTGCTCATCATGTGGCCACAAGAAGCATCCAAATATATCATGGGAGTTCTAAAATGCTATGAAGAATGTCTTTGGGCATATTAATAGGACTGGAGGTTTCCACCACTTAATGCTTCACTCATGTCCTGCAGTTTGCAAACCCCCAGCTTAAAGTTGTTTTTTTGTGACTATATTTTCCATTAATGATATATGATGGTTTATCAATAATATTTTTACCATAATATATTTATATGTATATATTATAGTGTATAATTTTGATAATATAATTGTGTTGTTTTTCTTTTTCTTTCTATTAAATAAAATTCTCAATTCTTTTATGCATGGAATTTTAACCAAAGACATGAAATAAACTTACAGATAAAACATAAAGGCAGGGCCTCCCTGGTGGCGCACTGGTTGAGAGTCCACCTGCCAATGCAGGGGACATGGGTTTGTGCCCCAGTCCGGGAGGATCCCACATGCCGCGGAGCCGGTAGGCTCGTGAGCCATGGCTGCTGAGCCTGCACGTCCGGAGCCTGTGCTCTGCAACGGGAGAGGCCACAGCAGTGAGAGGCCCGTGTACCGTAAAAAAAAAAAACCCCAAAACCAAAAAAACCATAAAGGCATATTATGTTATTTCAGAGTAAGTATATATATATATGTATTATAGTTACATCAGTAAAGCTATAGATTCAGATGAAAAAACAATTGCTATTGAAAAAACTTTGACTATGTAGACCTATACAGTTCTACAGTAGATTAAATGTCCACAGTTCAGGTGAGTCAACATTTTTGGTTTCATATGATAAATTAGGGAACATATTAAACATAGTTCTGTTGAGTTCCCACCACTAGTTACGAAAGCTGAACCAATTATTGGTTATATATTAAACTTCTATCTGTCTAAAAATATCAAAATCTTATTCTTTAGACTCATTTCTAACAATGCATTCTTGAGAAAGCAAGTATTTTTGAACACAAAAACAATCTCAACTTACATAAACAAACGTGTGTAACTTCCTTGGGAAAGGTTTGTTGTTTAATTTGTTTTTGAAGGAAGTAATTGATTTTTCTTGGCAGATTTGATAAAAATAACGAGGTCTTGATTGTCTAACCTGAAGGTCATGTCCTCCTCAGGAATCATCAGTGCCTAATTCAGATTTAAGTGAATTCAAGCTCTCTCAGGACTCTCTTTTGATATATGACTACAACAGGCTATCACACAGCTCCTCTGCCATGAAATTACTAACATAAACAGATTGTAAGTAAAAAAACATATATGTATATATAGTAAGTAAATATATTTATATATGTAAATGTATATTATATATAAATGTATATATGTATATGTATTTCATTTTTCTTTTGTGTGTTACATCAGTACATATGAAAAGAATAAATCAGATAGCAATACAGTCATTAAGAATAATTTTTTACTAACTTCCCATTAATTCTGTGAACTTCCATCATGATCAGCCCCACTAATCCAGTATTTATAAAATTTTGGAGGCTTTGATCAGTAGTTTTTGTTTGTACTATGTACAATGCATGAAGATAGACTTTGGAAGCAAATTAATAATGCATATATGATTGTAAGGTTATTTTTCAACATGTAAAACAGAAAGCAATTAATTTACAAGTTTTATACAATATAATTAGAAATAATTTTTAGATTTTTATTAGAGGAAGTATGGAAGGACTTTTACTCTGCAGCAATTTTTAGCAGTGTGTGAACTAAAAAGTAATGGAAAATGCATTTTATAAAATCTTTTCTACAATTTACATGCTAAGTCAATTGGTTCATATTATCACTAACTTTAATTCAAATTAATGTAATTTGGGGGCTGATGAGTTAAACAGATACTGTAGTCATAGTAAGTATGGATTTCAGTAAAACTTTATGAAGTAAATATCCCTAATATTCATAATTTTCGTGTTGAACTTATGAAGAAAACTTCAACAAACACACTTAAATAGTACTGGCCAACAACACTCACAGGAAGGACTTTAATGTCCTTTATAAACAGTATTATTAGGTTGAGGACAGAGAGGGCATGCAGATGAAAATTTAAGATGACATGCAGATTCTTCAAAAAGGAGAATAAATATAATGATGTAATTGTGATTTTGAAAGATCTTGATAAGATGGGAAAATGACCAAATTAAAAATATGAAATTTAATGGAACTAAATGTGAAACTTACATTTATGTTTAAAAAAAAGTCAATTGTGTACAAAAATTAAGTCAAAATGGATCAAAGACCTAAACCTAAAAGCTAAAACTATAAAACTCTTAGAAGAAAACATAGGGGAAAATTTTCATGACATTGGATTAGGCAATGATTTCTTGCACATGACAACAAGAGCACAATCAGCAAAAGCAAAAATAGATAAATAGCACTACATGAAAATTAAAAACTTCAATGCATCAAAGAACAGAATCAATAGAGTAAAAAGGCAACTTACATAATGGGAGAAAATATATACAAATCATATATCTAATAAGGGATTAATATTCAGTATATATAAAGAACTCCTACAACTCAACAATAGAAGGGAAATAACCCAATTAAAAAAGGGCAAAAGACTTGAATAGATATTTCTTCAAAGAAGATATACAGATGGTCTAAACCATATGAAAAGATGGATAACATCACTAAACATTAAGAAAATGCAAATCAGAACCACAATGAGATACCACCTGACACCCATTAGGGTAGCTGCTAGAAAGGAAGGAAGGAAGGAAGGGAGGAGAAACAGAATGAGGGAGGGAGGGAGGGAGGGGGGGGAAGGAGAGGGGGGAAGGGAGGGAGGAAAGAAGGAGGGAAGGAAGGGGAGGAAAAAAGAAAGGAAAAGAAAATTACAAGTATGTTGGTAGGGTTTTGGAGAAATTGGAAACTTAGTGGTAGTGGGAATGTAAAATGGTGCAGCAACAGCAGAAAACAGTATGGTGTTTCCTCAAAAATTTAAAAAGTGAATTACATATGACCTAGAAATTCCACTGCTGGGTCTATATCCAAAAGAATTAAAGCAGAGTCTTAAAGAGATATCTATGCACCCATGTTCATAGAAGCATTAGTCACAATAGCCAAAAGTAGAAGCAACCTAAGTGTCCATCAGTAGATGAATGGATAAACAAGACAGGGTATATGTACATACAATGGAATGTTATTCAGCCTTAAAAAGGAAGGAAATTCTGATACATGCTATAAAGTGGATGAACCTTGCAATCATTCACTAAGTGAAATAAGTTTGTCACACATACTCCACGAAAATATACTTTATGAGTCCACTTATATGAGATACCTAAAGTAGTCAGATTCATAGAGATAGAAAGTACAATGGTTTTGCCAGGGGCTGGAGGGAGAAGGGAATGGATACTTGTTGTTTAATGTATATATAATTTCAGTTTTGCAAGATCAAAAAGTTGTGGCGATTGATTGCAGAACAGCATGAATATACTTAACACTGCTGAATCACACACCTAAAAATGATTAAGATGGTAAATTTTATGCCATATGTATTTCTCCACAACTTTTTTAAAAAGTCAACTGTAAAATTACCTAAGGAGCTATTATGTCAGAGTATTATCTTATTTTAAACAAGGAAAGAAGTTTTGAGTTCGAAGATAGCCACAAATTGTATTTAATCAAGAGTGCATTTGTAACATGAGTACAGAAATGTTATAGTAAACTTATGTTGTAGTACTTCATGTAGCAAATCTAGTTCAGGGGAGGGAAGTTTTATTCTATTTTGTGCTGGTTACATCATATCTTGAGTATTACATCCAGTTCTGAGTATTGTATTTAAAGAGGCACATTTTCAAATCAAAGGCATTTAAAGGAGTTCAAATGCAATGGTGAGAAATCTGGAAACTATGTCATACCATAGACAAAGTGAAGTGTTTCAGATCTGGGGCTCTGTTACAGGAAATAACTGGGTTTAAAACCAAGCTCCATCACTGACTAACCTGTGACCCTGAGCAAGCTCTTTAGCTTCTGTAACGATCACTTAAATCCTCACCTATAAAATTATGATCCCCCCAAAATACTAAATATTCTGTGATATCCAAAGCTAAAAAACACACTGTAATTTGCAAAGTGCTTAACATTAGCTAATATTATTATGATTTTATACTATACTAGTAAATGGCCTCTTCAAGAACAAAGACCTGGTGAAATATAATAAATAATTTTAAAGTGTTTTTAGGGCTGTCCTGTGAAAGAGGTTTATTCATTTTTGAACCAGAACACATAACTAGAAAGGTTTAGTAGAAAGCTAAAGAAAAGGAAATAAATTTATCTTACATTGAAGATTCCCACATTCAATGTTTGAAAATTAAATAAGCTGCCCTAAAAAGCAGTGAGCTTCCTGACATTGCTCTTCTTCAAGCAGCAGCTGGATAAGGCAGAGATATGTTAAGACAAATTTCTACTATGATTAGAATGTTGTGCTAGACAATATTCCATTCTAATATTCCATGCTTCTATAATTTAAATATTTTTCTTATCAGTATTGACTTCAGGGTTCCTCACAAAGCAATCGCTTAATTCGGAAAGACTGGACCAGGTTAAGCTTCTAGTTCCCACATAGCATAGGTAAGTGGAGAAAAGATCAAAACTATCCATAAGATAATTCAAAAATGGCTTGAGAGCCTACCATTCTGTGTGTGTACATCCACATGAGTGCTGATGCTGACTGAGAGAATGTCTTTGGGTGAAAATGACAGATGTTTTTACTTTGTCTTTTTGAGTTGTTGCTAATGATTGAACATACAATTAGAACAGATCTATAGGCATGTTAAAATAAAAGCTGGGGTAGAAAAAGAACCTCAGGAAGCAAGGCAATTACCTTCACAGTTATTGAAGAATAGAGGAAGATGAGAAACAAGTGTGAGGGAAGAAGAAGCATTTTTAAGTGATTCCACAAAATAAAAAGAAATTTCCCTGTTGGAGGAGAAAGAAAAGAATTGGTTTAACGGTAGAATCTAAGAGAAAAAGAGGACTGTCATGGTCAGAGTCACCAAAGTCAACTAACAGTAAAGTAGAGTGTGGACCTAATGGAGCTAAAACAAGTTTGAATCCAGGTAATGGGAAACTCAACCACTGTATTCTGTATAGGAGAGACCACATACGGGTATTTCATTTGGAGCATGCTATTTTAAGACAGACACTGACCTAATTTGCTTTGGAAGATGCAAAACAGGAGATTGTTTGGAATCGTGTCATAAAATGAATGATTAAAGAAACTAAAGAAGATGTAGCTTTGGTGAGAGAAGGTAGGTCCCTTAGGATATTTGAAGGATTCTTAAGTAAAATACTGTTTCTATAACATCAGAAGGGTGAAGAGAGTCAGCAACGAGTGCTAACTCACAATGGAATGAACCAACTCATGAAATAGTTATACTTCCCACTGTGGAGGTTATCCAGGTGGACACTGGATGATGGAATTTGAATTAGATGTCATAGATCTAAATTCTAATTTTCTATTTTAAAATGATAGTTTGTCTCATGAAAGAGAGGTGGATTAATTCTAGGCTGTGGCTTCCAATTGTTTTGCAGTGGCTCCAAATCTTTCTTTCTTTTTTTTTTTTAACATCTTTATTGGAGTATAATTGCTTTACAATGGTGTGTTAGTTTCTGCTTTATAACAAAGTGAATCAGTTATACATATACATATGTCTCCATATCTCTTCCCTTTTGCATCTCCCTCCCTCCCACCCTCCCTATCCCACCCCTCTAGGTGGTCACAAAGCACGGAGCTGATCTCCCTGTGCTATGCGGCTGCTTCCCACTAGCTATCTATTTTACGTTTGGTAGCGTATATATGTCCATGCCACTCTCTCACTTCGTCCCAGCTTACCCTTCCCCCTCCCCATACCCTCAAGTCCATTCTCTAGTAGGTCTGCATCTTTATTCCCGTCTTGCCCCTAGGTTCGTCATGACCATTTTTTTTTTTGATTCCATATATATTTCTTGAAGTTTTCAGATATTCTTTAGGGTGAGAAGGAGGGAATACCAATGATAAATCCATGGATTTCAGAAGAATGGTGAGAAAGAATGTGAAGACTGAGGGAGCAGATGGGGAGAAGTCATCACTACCAAACAAGAGTACAGGCTCTGTGGAAGAAAGGAGGCAGAGGTCAAATTAGGAAGCTAGTCACATTCCATTTAACAATTATTTATTAACAGGCTACAGCATCCTCTGGGGCTCTATTTAGGGCTACAATAGTGAAAGAAAAAATACTGAGGATATACTGATTTACTGGTTTGAGGCTTCAGGTCCAGAGAAAAGACTTGGAGTTTGGTACCTTCGAAAAAAATCATTGAAGGAAATTTCAGGTAAGTTACTCAGAAACAACACTTAAGATGATATCATCTTTAGTGGAAGGAGCAAAATGATTCTAAGACAGAATAATATATGGAGAGCATAATACTGAATGAAGGAATTTTAGAAGTTTGTATTAATTTGAATAGGAGAGAAATCATTTGATAGGTAGAAAATAACAAAAAAATATAAGATAATTACATAAATGTAAGAGCAACATAACATAGTCTGTAGAGATGGTATACTTTGGCCAGTGCAAAGTAAACACATAATTTTAAATTAAAATAGCCTTTACTATATATTTTTATTGAATAAAGCATCCACAAAGTCCTTTGGTCACAAAAAAGACTTTCTATGTTTTTCTGGATATTTAGAGTTTGCCAAAATATTTTGATTATTAGCTACTTCAAAGTATTTGCCAATAACAATTTTTAAAATTCCCAAATTTCAAAATGTTCAGATTGGTCTTAACTCTGAACAGGAGGACATAATTTATCTCCCACTCAAATAATTTTTAACCCTTGTTGCCTCTTAGCATAGCTGCAAAATCTGCATAGAATTAGCATCAGCATATTTTTATTAGTTTTGATTCACCCAACAAGTTTTTTTTTTTTAATAACAGTTTAAAAAGAGTTGACACTCATCTGACTTTTGTTGATTCTTTCTCTGTCCTCCTACTGGCACTAAGCCTGTCAACAAAACTCTGGAGATGGATCACATGTTAATTATTGCATATCACTGGCAGGTATGGCTTGCCAAATTGATCATCAATCAACTTTATTTTGTGTAAACTTTTTATTGACACACAACATACAAGCAAAAGGTGCACAAACTTAAGTGAACAACTTGACAGTTTTATACAAATTGAACTCACTATGTTACTACCAGCGCTCTAAAACACCTCCTCTTCCCCACTTCCATTCATAAGTACTTCATAGGTAACTACGATCCTAAATACTAATACCAAAGATTGACTTTGCGTATTTCTGAATCTTGTATAAATAGATTATGTGCAATCTTGCTACTGACTTTTTCTACTCAAAATTATATTTGTGAGATTCACCCATTTACCATATATTGTTTTAATTCATTTATTCTTATTGCATAATATTCCATGGTATGAATATACCAGTATTTATTCATTCTACTCTGAATGGGTATTGGCTTGCTTCCATTAGGACTATTAAGAATAATGCTTCCCCCATATAATCCAGCAATCCCACTCCTGGGCATATATCCTGAGAAAACCATAATTCAAAGAGATACATGCACCCCAATGTTCATTTCAGCACTATTTACAATACCCAGGCCATGGAAGCAGTATAAATGTCCATAGACAGAGGAATGGATAAAGAAGATGTGGTACATATATATACAATGGAATATTACTCAGCCATAAAAAAGAATGAAATCATGCCTTTTGCAGCAACATGGATGGACCTAGAGATGATCATACTAAGTGAAGTAAGTCAGACAGAGAAAAACAAATATCATATGATATCACTTATATGTGGAATGTAAAAAAAGATACAAATGAATTTATTACAAAACATAAACAGACTCACAGACTTCAAAAACAAGCTTATGGTTACCAAAAGGGAAATGTGGGTGAGGGGATAAATTAGGAGTGTGAGATTAGCATATATACACAACTATACATAAAATAGATAATCAACAAGGACCTACTGTATAGCACAGGGAACTCTACTCAATATTCTGTAATAACCTATATAGGAAATCTGAAAAAGAAGGGATATATGTAAATGTATAACTGAATCACTTTGCTGTACACCTGAAACTAACACAACATTGTAAATCAACTATATTCTAATATAAAATAAAAATTAAATTAAAAAAAGAATAAAGCTTCCACAAACATTCATACAAATGTCTTTTGATGAACACATGGGTGCATTTCTGTTAGATATATGTACACAGAAGTGGAATTGTTGAGTTATAGGCATGTGTATACTTAGCTTCAGTAAATATTGCCAAAAAGTTTTCCAAAGCAATTGTACCAATGTTTGCCTTCTCACCAGCAGTGTATGTTTGCCCAGGATTCTGGCCAACATGTGGTACTCTCACGTACTCAGAAAAATATCTGGAGACAAATGAAAATGGAAACACGACGATCCAAAAACCTATGGGACACAGCAAAAGCAGTTCTCAGAGGGAAGTTTATAGCAATACAATCTCAGGAAACAAGAAAAATCTAAAATAAACAACCTAAACCTACATCTAAAGCAACTAGAGAAAGAAGAACAAACAAAACCTAAAATTAGTAGAAGGAAAGAAATCATAAAGATCAGAGCAGAAATAAATGAAATAGAGACAAAAAAATAGAAAAGTCAATGAAATTAAAAGCTGGTTCTTTAAAAAGATAAACAAAATTGATAAACCTTTAGCCAGACTCATCAAGAAAAAAAGGGAGGGGCTTCCCTGGTGGCGCAGTGGTTGGGAGTCCGCCTGCCGATGCAGGGGACTCGGGTTCGTGCCCCGGTCCAGGAAGAGCCCACATGCCACAGAGCAGCTGGGCTCGTGAGCCATGGCCGCTGAGCCTGCGCGTCCGGAGCCTGTGCTCCGCAACGGGAGAAGCCACAACAGTGAGAGGCCCGCGTACCGCAAAAAAAAAAAAAGAAAAAAGAAAAAAGGGAAAGGGCCCAAATCAATAAAGTCAGAAATGAAAAAGGAGAAGTTACAAATGACACCACAGAAATACAAAGGATCATAAGCAACTATACACCAATAAAATGGACAACCTAGAAGAAATGGACCAATTTCATTTTAGCCATTCTGGTCAAGATGTTGTGGTATCATATTGTGGTCTTAATTTGAATTTTCCTGATGACTAATGAGGTTGATCACCTTTTTACTTGTTTACTAGCCATTTGGGGATTCTCTCTGATGAAGGTCCTATTCAAACATTTGCTCATTGTTCTATTAGTTTGTCTATATTTTTCCCACTTTGTGGATTACCTCTTCACTCTCTTACTGGTGTCTGTTGATCAATAGAAGGTCTTAATCTTAGCATAGTTCAATTTAACAACGTTTCCTTATGGATAGCACTTTCTAAATTCTCTTCGTGTCCTCCATAAAATATCTTTGCCAATAAAGTTGTTTAATTGCTCCCATATTCCTGGTCAAAACATCTAATGCCTGAGAACCAAAAAGGATTTGGATGTGTCTTATACTGAGCCATTGCAACTTGACTTGCATTACATAATATGAAAATAATTTCTGAGCACAATCATTAAAAAATCATCTATGAAATCATGGAATGCTCAAACCTTAGAAAAAATTTTTCCTTTCAACACTTTTGGCTTACATTTAGTATAAGGAAAAGATAATGTATTGCTAGAATATCTTCAGTTTCATATTTTTTATAAAGATGAAAAAATTGGAGTAGAAAATCTCACCACATATCTAATATCAAAAAAGATGCTGTTAGCTTTTGTGGACTAAAGAACTTAAACATCATTAACATCCAGATATAGCTTAAAACTCCTAAATGCTTTGACTATTTCTGCCAAGAATAATGACTTCCATGGAAATGAACTGATACACTAATTTTCCACACTAATTTTCCAAGTTTCCATTTCTCTGTCCTTTCTTAAATGAAGGTATTAGCCCCAAAGAACTAACGTCTTCTTCCAGAACACTCAACGGTTTGAAAAAATTATTCTACTTAGTGTTAAGCAAATATTAGTATTTCTAAAATTAGTATAAATTACTATAGACCAATATTAGTATTAATAACATTAGATATATTTATCTAAATTTTCGGGATTTTTTAATCTGCAGTAAACTAGGTATAAACATTTTTGTGAAGTTTTTTTTTCTATTCATTACATACAGAATTAAATGATAGAAAGTTTTTCAGAAGATCTGATGTTTTTCTCTGGAAGCCATAAAAGTTGGCTAACTGTCCTTTAGGGAACTGAAGAGAAGTTATGTCAGTTTTAAGCTTTATAGCACTAATCTTTCTTCATTGTCTAAATGCCAGTATTCTACTGGCAATTTACAGACCAGAAATTTTATTTATCTTGATAATTAAACAATGTCATAGGAGTGTTTTTTATTGCTATTTATTTTATTCCAGAGAAATAATTTATACTCCTCAACCTATGTTGTAAATATTATTTACATATTTCAATTAATATTGCATGTAATGTTTCTCCGACTTAGCTCATGTTTGGAAGCCTCCTAAGTCCACTTACAGAACAACAAAATTACAAATCAGTTACGTAGTCAGGGGCACAAAAACAGAAACTCGTGGATATGACTGGGGTAGCACAGAGAAGAACTTATGCTCTGAACTTGACCTCTACCGTGCATATGAAACCCCTCAGAAAGCACAGAGGACCTTCAGAATAGGGATGAATGCTTAAGATCTAAAGAGAGTGGGAATTAAAGAAAATAAGACATGCTTCTAGAACAATGAATCGCTGTCTAAAGAATAGGAAATCAGGGTAGAGACAAAATCCCAGGCTCGTAGAACTAGTGTTCTTCCAGACTCACTAAAAATACATTTTAAGCTCTATCTATGTGGGCAAAGCCATGTCTAAGACAATGCAACAAAAGAGAATATTACTAACACTGAGTTACACTGCTGTTCCACCAAAAGAAGTAACTTACTTTATTAAGAGTGTGTGCATGACATCGTTTCCATTTAGTTCATCAGTTATTTATTTACTATTGCATGCAAGGCTCTGAAACTGGTGCACAGCTAAGCAAGATAGATCTCCTTGGGCTTCCCTGGTGGCGCAGTGGTTGAGAGTCCGCCTGCCGATGCAGGGGACATGGGTTCGTGCCCCGGTCCGGGAAGATCCCACATGCCGGGGAGCGGCTGGGCCCGTGAGCCATGGCCGCTGACCCTGAGCGTCCGGAGCCTGTGCTCCGCAACGGGAGAGGCCATAACAGTGAGAGGCCCGCGTACCGCAAAAAAAAAAAAAAAAAAAAAAATGCATTTTAATAGTCTTATAGAATTTACTAAGGGTTTTCGCATAATTTATCTCATTTGCTCTAACAAGTGGTGGAGTAGGTAGGGTGACATGCATTAAGAACTGTGATGGTCCTCTGAAAGATTAGAAGTCAGGGTGCACAGATGGGAAGATGGAAAGCCAGGATCCCAGGACTTCCAGCCCCAAGGCCAGTGCCCTTACCTCTCCACCAGGCTGCCTTAGCACAGCTCTCTCAGGACAACCACGTTATCTCCCTAACACATAGAACCTTCCTACTTTGCATTTATACTTCCATTCAGTCAGGTGTCTTCATAAAAGAAATTATGTTCATTAAGGAGGCTCAAGATTGTAGTTTACCATTTTTGTTTTACAACTAAAATTTTAAAATTTCAGGAAGCAATTTCATGCTTCCTGTCATTTCCAGTCATTTCTGAATTACCCAGGGGGTAGTTTAAAGCTTGAGGCCTTTACTGTTCTTCCATCCATTTGTCCTCTGGGTTCACACTGCAGTTTTTACCAGCAAGATCCTAGTCTTACAACTTGCTTTCTTTTAGTAAAGAATACATTACGGGCTTCCCTGGTGGCGCAGTGGTTGAGAGTCCGCCTGCCGATGCAGGGGACACGGGTTCGTGCCCCGATCCCGGAAGATCCCACATGCCGCGGAGCGGCTGGGCCCGCGAGCCATGGCCGCGGAGCCTGTGTGTCCGGAGCCTGTGCTCCGCAACGGGAGAGGCCACAGCAGTGAGAGGCCCGCGTACAGCAAAAAAAAAAAAAAGAATACATTACACCCATACACATTCACAAACTAATATGAGCACTGGCCCATTCACTCATTTCCAGCCTTATGCCAAATTCCCCAAATGTCAAAGGACATGGTGATTTTTTAAATAACAGAAATAGTTGCATCTCTTTGAAATATCATAAATCATATTTTATAAGTTTTCAGAAATTTTCCTTTAAAAATTATAAAGGTAGAAAAAGTCATGTAATATTCTCTCATGGATTAACATATATTACTGTTAGTATTTTTCCAAAAGACACAGTCTTCCATCTTAATCAGGGTATTTAAGTGCTGCTTATGTGTGCAGTGAAGACTGATTTTTCTCACACTAGGTCTTGCTGTGTTTGAATGTGTTTTCTACAGATCAAAATAGCTGACTTACAAGATCTTATACAATATTTAAATTTTTCTTAACTAGTTAAAACATAAAAATAGCTTTCTCCCCTGTTTGATTATAAAAATATTATATATTTCTTCTAAAATATTTTTAAATGCAGAAAATAAAAAAGAAAAGAATAATCACCTTAAATATCACATTGATAGATAACCACAATTAAAATTTTAAAAACATGCTTCCAGATATTTCAGAGATATGCAAGTAATTTTTGATGGTCTTTTGTAACTTTTTTTCATTCACCAGTGCCTGTGCTAGCACTTCCATATCTATAAATGTAGACACACAGCATCTTTTTTCCTGGTTTTTAAATTTGGGGGAGTGGGAGGGCTTAGTTTAATTTTTACTACAAATGTAGAGTTTTAATAATACACCTCCATATAAGGCACTCTGTATCACTGGTAAATACAAGGTCCAGTCTTGGTTTATATTATCTTTACCTTCATTTTCAATCCCTGGTCCCTTCCACTCCCCTTACGTATATCCTACCTATAATAAATGTGATAGACATCCTTGGATATGTATGTATCCTTCATAGACATATGTATATATAATAGATGAACACACATGTTACTATATTACATTAGCAAAGAATAATATATACAAATACAAAGTACACTAACACTTGAATGTAGCAAGCCACATAGGAACACATTATATAGTTCATCATCTCCTTTCATATGGTTTTCTTTTTGACCCATTTTGGCTACAAGCTCTATCTTGAAAGTGCTTTTTGCATGGTTCTGCCTCATCAATGTACAGAAGAAGCAAACACATGATGGAGAGTCTAGGGAATCTTTCTCTGGCATCTCTACATTTTGTTCAAAATGTGAAATCGTTTCTCCATTTGCAATTTGTGAAGATGTCTCTCTGTCCTTCTCCCTTTAACTGGTCTTCTACCCTTCTTCACACCTCCTTCCGCAAGGCAATATTCTTATTTCAAAGTAAGCATCTATATTTTATAATAGTACTTTTTAATGTATTAGAAATTTAACGTGTTTTTTTAAAATGGTGTTGGTATTTTTATTATAATTATTATTGCCTATGATAGAGTTCTTTTATAAAATTGTAAAGCTTTGGAGTGGACTATCTCAATCTTTTTTCTCCCATGAGTCCTGTTACTGTTAATGCATGAATTTGCAGAAATGTTATTTATTTCAAGAGTACATATATTTCCCTAGGGATGGGTCTCTATATTGCCTTCAAGCTATATTAGCTCACATGTCCCTTGAGGATATGTGGTATTCATAGGAGTGAAATTGCTGGGTAATAGGTTATATGAATATATAATTTAACCACACACTGACAGATTTCTTTTCAGAATCACTGTACCAGTTCATATTTCCACTAATGTCTTCCCCATATCATGGTTTTTAACAGCTAAATAACATTCCATCTTATGGAAGGAGGTACTTAATTCATTTCACCATTCCTCTGCTTTTGGACCTTTGTATTATTTCTACTTTTGGATATATTGTATTAAAATTCATAGATACACATCCATCTGTAGAAGGCTTTGTGCAATGTTCTGACTATTTTTTTAAAGATAATTTCCTAAAAATGTAGAAATAGTAGAAGATAAAATAACAAGCATAGAATTACTTTCCAGAAGGCTTGCACCAATTACAGTTCCCTTCAGAAATCACTCATATGTTTGTTCATTCACAAAATATTTATTAAGTGCCTAGTGTTTTTCAGGTACTATTTGGACTGTTGGAGATTAGACAAAGAATGACTCTCCATCCTTGGTGGAGGGGGAGCTGTGGGAGAAGGAGGAAGCTAAGAAAGAAAATGATCTGAGTTTGGAACTGGCTTCAGGCTGTCCCCATAGGAAGCTCAGCTACACAAATGACACACAGAAATAGTCCCCTGGAGGCAGGAGGTTAGGCCATATGTAATCTATGTCCCCTGAGATGGAGGATGGGGAGTGGGATGCTGAGCAAATAAATCCCCACTTTGGTCAAAAACAATTCTCCATCAAAGGAGCAGCTGTGCTTTGTTAGCTGCCACCACTCACACAGGTGGGGAGTGAGAGCCGCTATCTGTGACAGGGATCTGGGGGGGCGGGTACTACTTTTCTATGAGTAAGAACTTTACAAAGGCTAAAACCTCAATTTTCTTTTTAAGTTAAGAATTCTTGAGGCCCTCCCTTTCAACACGAAGACTGAACAGACTCAGTGTTCATTTTTCATCTTATTTAACTTGCAACAAATAAGCTCACACCTGTAGGGTCTACCCAAGCCATCCCCACAGCTGTTTGTCAATGCTATGACCCACAGTGAAAATATGAAACTACCAGGAGAACATTTAGAAATCCATCTACTCCATCCCTTTCTTTCAGGGTCGGAGCTCTCATACTTCTTCAGGCGAAAATTTAATCTTATTTCCATCAGATGTGTTCAATAAATGAAGACAGGAAATAACATCTCTCTGTTTCCAGGTAAGAGAAGATGAGTGAGACTCTGTCCAGTGTATATGAGGCAGAAGTCAGCGTCACAACTAGAGTGACCAACCATTTGTGTTTGCACAGGACGGGAGGGTTTCCCCAGACAGGACCCAGAGATTTCAGCATTAAAACTGGAATCATCCCAGGCAAATCTGAATACGTGGTCACCCTAAGTCTAAATAACAAATTCAAATTTTACTGCTATCTATTGCTACAAATTGTAATTTTCCACTTCCTTCTCCAACAGAGTTTGTAATATTCTCTGAGTTCACTGTACCGGTGTAGTTTATGAAGTCAAAGAAAGTTACCCCAAATTTCATAGTTCTCACATTAATAGCTACAGATTTACTCTTAACCAAGAATCTCTTTAAAAAGAAAAATTTCAAAGCTACAAACATTGCCAAATGGTAGAATAAATCAAAGGTAAAAACAAGCTTGAGAGGTATAAATAACGTAAAATTTGGAGATTTCATTCTGAATAAGCGAAAGCAGGTCAAAGAGCTACTTTAGTTCCCAGACTTTTACAAATCTACATTCTCAGACTACAAACAGATTTTATAAAGGTGTCTCCATCCATCCCCAACTCAAATGTCAATGTCCAGCCATTTCATTTGTCAGTCTCCTTCACCATATTGATTGCTGAAATATTATGCACAGGGAATTTGTGGGTGGCGAAGAAGCTAGAAAAAGAATAGCAAGGAGAAGCTGGAGAGAGAGATGAGTCAAGCAAGTTGGGGTGGGCCAGCAGAAACATTTTTAGGAAGGGAAATGCCAAAGGATGAATTCCCAGTTCACCTTTCTCACAGTAATGTTTTCTATCTCCACCTTCAATAAAGTCTTTTCTACATGCAAATATTGTGTAGCTTACATCTTATGGAAGCTAAGAAATAGGGTTTTGTCTTACTTCAATTTGTTTTACTTTACTTTTGTTTTACAGAGTCTGATAGAAGGACAACTGGAATAGCATAAAAAAAGCTGTCCCTAGAACTCCAATACTTCACTGGACACAAGGGCTCAGAGCCAGAAATAACCATGAAAACAATTCAAAGAAATCTTTGGAGCACAGTTTCTACAATCTATAAAATGGAGGTTCAGAACACTTACTTGGATATTAGGGGGAAAGGTGATTATGTTAGCTGCCATCTGGGTAACAATTGCATACTTTATGGCTCCCTAACCCCCAGGTGTAATTTATCTTAAGTGCCTTATCCATTCTGTCCAAGCTTAACCACATCTGCAGAAACCAGTGTTTGTTGCAACCAGGATATCAGATGAGATAGCCTCTGTGTGCATGGTCTTTCTCACTATGCTGCACCATGGTAACCTGCTATTGCTGATAAGGCACTGTCTCATTATGTATCAATCACATCTTCCCACTACTTGATACCTCCATCTATATTTTCAGGAACTGAGAAAACAAAATAAATTTAATAAGGAGAAAGCTCTGCTACAAAATCTGCTATGAAGTAGAACCTCTTTTGTTGATGGGCTTAGCCATCTTACACAAATTGAGTGCTTGCTCTGTGAAACTATGCAGTATGTAAACCTACCAGGAATGTTGTCCGTTTGTGCTTCCCTGATAGATCAAGGACAGAATGTTGGCAATTCATTCTGGGGAGTCACAAAAATTATAGATGGGGAAGATTACTTGATAGGGGAACCTTATCAGGAAATGCAGGTTGTTAAACCAGAAGCAGAGGAAATGACTGTTATACTTGCAAATGAGGGGCTTTATCATATGATTCACTGGGTCACTGGAAAATCTCCCTGGGAGCTTTTCAGCAAGGCATATCTGTGCCTATGCCTCCCTCTGGAAATATTTATGAGGTAGAAAAGTTGAAATCAACTTTGACATTATTATCAATCTTGACTGTCTTCCAAGACCAAAGTTGATTTACTTTTCTAGGAAAATACATGAGAAAGTAATTGATAGTTGCTATTAGGTTACCTACTCCAGCTTCTGGGGAGAGCTCATTGCAATATGCTTATTTGTTTTTCATCTTACGTTATTAGAATAATGCTTCCACAATCTTCTAAGGAGAATTCATGTAAATGTATACAGGAAAGCTTCTCTAATAGTCTTTCTTTTACTAATTGTGATAAAAATAATTTTTTTCTTATTCTTTGTTCAACTCTGTCATATCCATCTACATCTATAGATTTTCCTTCTCTCAGAGATTAAATTTCCTGTGAAGAGAAAACAAGAAAAAATACACACCACATTAATTATTCTGGTATCAAGATGCCCACCACCAGCTCTAGAGGATGTATAATGCTTAAAATGGAGAATACTACTCCTATTCTCCTTCATTAATTACCTTCTTTGATGTAAAATGAAAATGGGATTTTTTTTTTTCCTTTCCAAAAGTTATGATTTTCTCTATTCGGTGAAAACATTCTAGAAGCCAGACTGTCAAACGTCTTCATATTTTTAATAATTACAATCTAAATCACTGTCCATCTATATCTGGACCACAGCCTACTCCTAGATACCAGGAAGCACCAGGAGGAATGGAGAATAGGCACTATTTTTTTTTTTTTTTTTTTTTTTTGCGGTACGCAGGCCTCTCACTGTTGTGGCCTCTCCCATTGCGGAGCACAGGCTCAGCGGCCATGGCTCACGGGCCCAGCCGCTCCACAGCATGTGGGATCTTCCCGGACCGGGGCACGAACCCGTGTCCCCTGCATTGGCAGGCGGACTCTCAACCACTGCACCACCAGGGAAGCCCAGGCACACTTTTTATTAAGGGGCACTGACTTCCAAAGGCTTAACAAACTTTGATAGTTTGGGATTCAGGGGGCAGGGGCTTAAAGGAAAGAGCCATTTGTTCGTTCACAAAGCTTTCATCAAGGGCGTACTACACTCTGTCCACTATAATAGTCACCAGCCACATGTGTCAGGTATTGCAGTGAATGCCAGAGATAGAGAAATGAACAAGATACAAGAAACCATGGAAACACACGGCCTGTAATGCTGTTAATAGTTGCCATTGCAATACAGTCAGAGCACAAAAGGGGGAGGTCTTGATTCTGGCTCGGGGTTTGGGATCAGAAAAGCTTACCTAGAACTTTCCTAGACTGGGATTGGAGATAAGTGATTTTTTGCCAGGGATACAGGAAGAAAGAAAGGAAAAGGGGAAGAGGAAAAGAGAAGGCCTTCTCCCTTAGGGGTCATACCATGCAAATGGGTAACTAATATTCAGTGAACAATTATATAAAACATACAAACATTCTTCCAAATCACTATTATTTGTCTTCAGAATTTAAGCTTGAAGCCTTAGTTCAGTAAGGGTGTTTTTTTTCCTAAAGACCATGAACAACCAAAAAAAAAAGATATTCAATGACTATTTCTTAATAATGAAAAAAAAGAGCAAAGAACTGTAATCTGATTCTTTCACAAATTGCAAGGCTCTGGCCTCCTTCCTCACTGCAGATTAGATAATGGGGAAAACACAGAGGTACTTTCTATCCTAGGCAAAATAACAAAGTCACATTTGCCCATTTTCCAAGCTGAAGCTAACTAACTCCAATGGACTGCATTGTTCTTTACTTCTTAAATTTAACAGGAATGAAGAACATGCCTGTTCTTTTCCTAAGGGAAACTGTGCCTCTCAACTTAACTCTAACTCCATCTGCTTTTCAGCGGAGAAAAAGGAAAGCCCTCACTAAATAGGAGCTATTGCTGCTATGAGAATAATCTTCCACTCTGCAAAGCAATCATGCAAAGGAAAAAAAATCACTTTTTCCTATTTCTGTTCTCCACATTTCCCTGCTTTCCAAGGAGAGCTCTCTCTTTGAAGGGTTCTTTGGGCTTTTGTGATGCTACAGTAAAGAGAGGGAGTCACAGAGGTAGTAAGTAGGAAAAGTAGAAGAATTAGTCAAAGTTTCTTAGTTGATTTACAGGATAAAATGGTGAGGGAAGGCTAGGAAAATCAGGAGAGGAAAGCCATATGGGATAGAAGTAGGTAAGAAAGTATTTGAGAAGTTAAGAGTCTGAAGGGAGGGGGTGTCGGAGGAGCTGCAGAATACAATGGAAGTAGCTAGATGATAAATTTTAACAAGGGTGCTGTAACCTCTGTGTTTAGATACCCTGAGTGACTTTCATGAAATACTAGCAAAAAGTTTGAAATTTTAAAAATTTACTTTGATTTTCATGACTGTATTTCTTTAATCATAACTGTGCTCCAAGATCGGATTTTATGGTTCTCGTCTAACAAGGATTATGCTTCTTTGACATGTAAACTTACTGGTCAGCAAATATTATTAATCCCACTCTGTCCACTAGGGTAGCCACCAGTCACATGTGGCTATCAAGTACTTGGGGTGTGGCTAGTCTGAATTGAGATGCACTGTAACTCTAGAATACACACAGGATTTTGAAGACCTAGTTTTTAAAATAAAAAAGGAAGACAGAAAGAAGGAAGGAAGGGAGGGAGGGAGGGAGGGAGGAAAAAGAAAGAAGGAAATAAATCATATTAATAATTTGTATATGAATTACATGTCAAAATGGTAATGTTAGCTGTATTAAGTAAAACATATTATTGATATTAATTTACTTAATTCTTTTTGCTTTTTTAACATGACTACTAGAAGATTTTTAATTATACATGGGCTCACATTTGTGGCTTGCATTACATTTTTACTGGATAGCAGTGTACTAATTTATGACAGAAGCCAACCGCAAACACTGACTGAGCATCCTGTGTAAGCAGGACACTGTGTGAGATTTTTCTGTGAGTTATAAAACAGTTAAGTTCATGACCTAAGGAGTCCATATTTCTGGGATTACTCCTGGCACCGTCATCTATGAGCAATTCACGTGGTTCACGTGACTTGGATAAAGCATTCAGCATCTTTACTTGTTCATTTGTTTGGGCCACGCCACACAGCTTGTGGGATCTTAGTTCCCAAACCAGGGATCGAACCCGGACCCTTGGCAGTGAGAGAGCTGAGTCCTAAACACTGGACTGCCAGGGAATTCCTAACATTCAGCATCTTTAAACCTCTGTTTCCTAATCTGAAAAATGGAATTGATAACAGTACCTTCCCGGCAAGGTGGTTGATACGGGTAAAACATTTACAAGAGCCTTGTAACATGCCTGGCACATAATAAGAAATCAATCAATATTAGCTTTTATTACTGTTACTCTTAGGGAGGGAAGGGTACTAAAATGTTTTGAGTGCTCTTTAGGTTTTATTTTATTTATGTCTTTCTGAGAGCTCCATGAGGGCAGGGACTGTTTCTATTTTGTTCTCTCCTTTTTTTTGCAACAAATAGCACAATATGTAGCAGGAACATATTTACTAAATACTGAGTGAATGAGTCATGGATAAGAATGAACTAATGGACAATATAATTACTTTCCTTTTAGAGAAGAGGAAATTGAAATTTATGGAAATTCAGAGGTTAAAAAGGTTGGAGAAGTCACAAAATTCATAGATGATAGAGCCAACATTTAAATCCAAATTTACATGAACATTCACAGACTGTGAACTCAAAGAGCATTCCATCTAGTTAGAGAAATAAAATCTGTTTCAAATAAAAACAAATGATATTAATACCGCTAGCCCACAAATGATGCCATTTCAATAACCTGATTGATGATTACTATAGAAGTTGAGTCTGGAAAGACTTCATATCCAGCGGGGCTGTTGCAGAAAAGGTTTGGAAGGGATGAGATTAGACCTCTGCAGATTTATTAAGTTTGATTTAGTGGATGCTTGCTCTGGGAAAAAGGATCCCTTGGCAAAGGAAACAGACTGAGCACAAGTGAAGTTGAAATCCTAAGGCAGACTCTGGAGCTGTGAAATGGATGTTTTGCCTGGAGAAGATAATTCATGTAAATTTATTAATAGGATTGAAGCAGAAATAAGCTTGAGGTTAGCTCTTAGGTTTTGAATAAAGGCCAGAGTTAGGAGTTAAAAAGGTATCAAGTAAATAACAGGATATTACTCTTTTTCCTTTTTAGTTCTGTCAAGACATGATAGTAACAGCGTGCAAGATGCAACAGATAGAGAGGGATATTGGAGGTGGGGCAATACCTAAGGATTATTGCAACATCCAGCCATGAGACAGTAAAGATAAGAATTAGAGATTTGAAAATAGGAATGGAGAGAACGGGAGCAATTTCAGAGTTGCTGAAGACAGTGTTCTAGCTTCAAAGACTTAATCTGAATGATGCTAAAGTCTGGGTCACATATTTTTAGTTTTAGTAAAGTAAAATATGTGACCCAATTAAAGGGCAATTTAAGTCTCAAAATTTATGCTGTAAATGGGATTTCAATTTCTTTTATTTTCCTTTTCTTTTAATATTCATTCTTAATTTTTCTTATTTTATAAATAGCCAACATTTGGATTGTTCCAAGATCTAGCCATTCTACTGAGAAATGCTTAATAAATTGAATCTCTCCTTTTATTCCTATGCTTTAGTACAAGCACTTGTGTTATTTTATATTCTTTTTTTTTTTCCTGTTGGAGTTATTTTAAAGAGCTCCTGTGTTGGATAAAAGTATTTGTTTATATATATTTTTTCTGTCCCCAGTCCTGTCTTGGCTTCCTGTGGGTAGAATGTAACACCTTTTATCTTCCAGCCCAGAAGTTTCTACCCTTAAATCTAACATCTAATCTGTGTTCAAAAATGACTATCTCCTAGTAATGACTAACTCAAAATTTATTGAGGAATTTTAATCAAAAGAATTCTCCTTTTACAGGGCAGGAATAAAGATGCAGATGTAGAGAATGGACTTGAGGACACGGGGAGGGGGAAGGGTAAGCTGGGACGAAGTCAGAGAGTGGCATGGACATGTATACACTACCAAATGTAAAATAGATAGCTAGTGGGAAGCAGCCGCATAGCACAGGGAGATCAGCTCAGTGCTTTGTGACCACCTAGAGGGGTGGGATAGGGAGGGTGGGAGGGAGACGCAAGAGGGAGGACATATGGGGATATATGTATATGTATAACTGATTCACTTTATTATACAGCAGAAACTAACACACCATTGTAAAGCAATTATACTCCAATAAAAATGTTAAAAAAAAAAAAGAATTCGTCTTTTAGAGCTTTATTCTGTAAAGCTTGCTTGAACTTTCCAAAGTTATGGTCTTTTAACTAATTTTACAATTAATCTTTTAAGAATTTAATATCGTAAATTGTCCATATTTGAATGTCTTCCTCACTGGTCTGCGACATCTTTGAGAACAACCCCTCGACTATTGAAAGAAGATTAATTTTTTGACTGTAGGTTGCTGAGGCTCAGACAATTGAGGTGGCATTGTAGCAGAGAAAAACAAATCTGCCTCCATATGGCATCTATTCCTTCAGCTCTGCCTTTGTGCTCTGTTTTTTGTGTTTAGTCATGCTGGCTCTGCACCTTTGTAAAAGAATGCTGCCTATAGCCTGAAATATACGTGATAGCCCATTCTCAAGGCTCTGCCTCGCAGACTCCACCTTTAAAGGTATAACACGTTTCCATTCATACAGAGGTAAAAAATTACAGAACAGAAAATAACAATTGTCTTGTTGGAGGTGTATAGGAACATTGTGACCAGACCTACAGGGACAGCTGCAAGAACAAAGGATTCCGGCACCAAGAAGTTTGAAACAACCAGCCACACCCCCTCCCCTTGTAGTATAAAAGAAGCATAAATTCTAACTCCGGTAAGAAAATTCTTTGGGACACGTCCACCATCTCAGCCTGCTGGCTCTCCGAATAAAGTAACTATTCCTTGCCCCAACACTGTTTCTCAATCTACTGGCCCATCATGGATCAAGCAGTATGGGCTTGGACTCAGTAACAGAAGGAAGAAGGTTCAAGAAGATGCTGGACTTCCTGCGATCACAGTGTGTGAAATTCAAGTATTTAATTAGACAAGTATTTGATCTATGCCTCTACTTGCACTCGAAAATGGTGGACTGTGTTATTACAATTGTAGTAGGAAATCAAACATATCTCTGGTCAGTTCTTACTGACCAGTAGAATATTACTTCTGATCCACTGTGTATTTTAGAAAATATATTCATTCTTGGAACAAGGGAACACAGATTGACAACTACTTTGTTTTTTCACCCCAGTCTAAGTTTAAATAACTACAATACAACATTAAGAAATATCTCATACAGATACACTGTTGATCACATATATATTTATTTGTCAAAATAAATCTGCATTAACATGAAATAGCAATGAGTGCTATATTCATGTGTTTTTCACGAATGCTTGTGCTTAAAGTAACACTAGCTGAAGTGCTTATGCCATGCTAATCTAGCAGCCATGTGAAGAATAATGACTTGGAATCTGTAAGACTTTTCCAAAATCTCAACAGTTTTTCACTAACACCACAATACCTGACTTGAAAGGCTGTGGAGGATTATTTTACATTCTTAAGCAATAGAATTGCCTGATGAAAAACATATCTGTAGAATTTGTAGAAAGCATTTGTAGAACAGTCTATAAAGAGTGGTGTGAAGATAAGGAGATTCACAATTTTAAGCAAATTATTTACTACTGCTGGAGACCAGAGGAAACATGGTTAACTCCAAGGAGGGAAGAGAGAAGAGGGTCCTCCTGGAGATTGTTCAAGGGAAGAATGGAGCAACTGGAGTCAGGTTGATAGAGGAAAACTGTAGAAGAGGACTTGCTGGTTGACAAAAGCAAGATAACTTCTTGAGAAAAAAAGAGTAAACTGAGAACTGGGAGACTTGATTTAAAAGGGAGGTGAGATCAAATAATTTTGTTCTTTTTCTTGAGCCCTTTTCAATTCTCTTCCTCTAGGTTTAAATCATAAACTTTAACATAGATGGTTCAGGCGTAAACTGAAGCAACTCTTGGAAGACCAAGATGCTGTGCCCTGGAGTTTCGAAAGCTATACTCCAACGATACATTTGGTTTTTAGGCTTGCTGGTTTTAACAGTGCCATATTGCTGATGTGTATTTTTAACTGTCCTTGTTCCTATCAATCCTTGTCTATTCTAAAGAACTGCTCCATTTCCAGAGACTTTGCTGTGGTAAAAAAGCAACTGACAAGCACCTAGTACATTGCACCCTGTGGGTACTCCATAAACACTTGTTTCCTGCCTGGCTGAATGTGTCTTCAGGAATGTAGGCAATAAACCCAAAGGCCTTAAAATATAATAGATGGTGGTATCTGGTAGGTGTTACCCCTGAGGCTTTGTTAAATACGTAACTTATGTCAGGAGGCAACTGAATCTTGCTACCTGTTCAAAACAAGTAATACTTCATACGTGCATATGTGTGAAGGAATGAACTAAAGTCACATTGGTTCCTAATCACTTGAGACTTGTATGAGGATTAGGAAAAGCCAGCCGCAATGAGGGAAGCAGCTGATGGTTGCAAAATTGGTCAAGCCAAGGGGATGAGATGTTATGAGGTAACATTAAACTTGGATGGAGCTTGAATTAGTGTGTTAATGACTTGGTTGTTAGAAATGAAGGGGAAAAAAATGAGGAAAGTTGTGGGGAGGACAAGAGCAGGTACATATCAAAGATGTATCGCTCATATTCCGGCCATGTTCTCGTCCTAAAGCTTAAAACCTTACATTATCATACTTCTTTGCTTAAAGCCCCACAATTAATAAGAAAAGAAATGTGACATGAATATTAAGTTCTGGGGCGAGTGAGGCTTTCTAAATCATGAAAGAACAATAGATTTAACTACACAAATCTTTAAAATTTTCTACCTAAAAATAAAGGTCAAATGAAAAAAGGAGGAACATATTTTCAGACATTCAGTGTTAAATTGTTAGTACGTAAAGTACCCCTAGAAATAATAAGAAAAATCACGAAACACCAACACAGAAATGAGATAGTTCTCAAAAGTGAAAATGCATATAACTAATAACCTTTCCTTTTTTAAAAAAAAGTTCAAAAATATTTCTAATTGGAAGAATACAAATTAAAACAAGTTTATCTATCAAGTTAGCAAAGATTTTAAAAAAATAAGACTGTAGAATATTAGTCATACTTTCTAATGGGAAAAAGATGATGAGCAAGTTTCTTTAGAATCAGAATAATAATGTTTTAAAAAAATTCAGTCTCCCACCTTTGCCTCTCAGTATGTCATATAAATTCCTCCCTGCCCATTGCTCCTGATTTTCTCACATCTGTCTCCTTTCCAAGTTGTTGTACAGACAAATTGGAATTTGCAGTTCTCCAAATGTACCATGTTCTTTCACATGTTCGGGGCACCCAGCCTGGAATGTGTTCAACCTTTGTTCACCTGGCAAATTCCTATTCACTCCGTATGACCCGCTCTTGACATCACTATTAAATCTTCCCAGGAGCTTTCCCATTACCCTCTTCTCCCCACCACCTCAATAAAGAAACTCTCTTCTGCATATTTCTATTGTTCCATATTTTCTATGAATTTTGTTTTTCTCTTTCTTTCTTTTTTTTTTTTTTTTTCTTTTTGCGGTATGCGGGCCTCTCACTGCTGTGGCCTCTCCCGTTGCGGAGCACAGGCTCCGGACGCGCAGGCTCCGGACGCGCAGGCTCAGCGGCCATGGCTCACGGGCCCAGCCGCTCCGCGGCATATGGGATCCTCCCAGACCGGGGCACGAACCCGTATCCCCTGCATCGGCAGGCGGACTCTCAACCACTGCGCCACCAGGGAGGCCCTGTTTTTCTCCTTCTGACTTACTTCACTCTGTATGACAGACTCTAGGTCCATCCACCTCACTACAAATAACTCAATTTCGTTTCTTTTTTATGGCTGAGTAATATTCCATTGTATATATGTGCCACATCTTCTTTAACCATTCATTTGTTGATGGACACTTAGGTTGCTTCTATGACCTCGCTATTGTAAATAGAGCTGCAATGAACATGGTGGTACCTGACTCTTTTTGAATTGTGGTTTTCTTGGGGTATATGCCCAGTAGTGGGATTGCTGGGTCGTATGATAGTTCTATTTTTAGTTTTTTAAGGAACCTCCATACTGTTCTCCACAGTGGCTGTATCAATTTATGTTCCCACCAACAGTGCAAGAGTGTTCCCTTTTCTCCACACCCTCTCCAGCATTTATTGTCTGTAGATATTTTGATGGCCATTCTGACTGGTGTGAGGTTATACCTCATTGTAGTTTTGATTTGCATTTCTCTAATGATTAGTGAAAATCTTACTTTTCTTAGCAGCAAATTCACCTTCCTTAGAAGGACCCAATTTGAAAAGATGTATAGACAGACAAGATATCTGGGGTGGAAGGTAAGACTACCCAGAATATTAAAGAGTAAGCTTCCTATATTTGTTTTACTTTCCAATTCTGCAATCAAGCATTTTAATACTTTTGAATGTTTTATTTTTCTTGTTTTTACTTTTTTTTTTGTGGTACACGGGCCTCTCACTGTTGTGGCCTCTCCCGTTGAGGAGCACAGGCTCCGGATGCACAGGCTCAGCGGCCATGGCTCACGGGCCCAGCCGCTCCGTGGCATGTGGGATCTTCCCAGACCGGGGCACGAACCCGTGTCCCCTACATCGGCAGGCAGACTCCCAACCACTGCGCTACCAGGGAAGCCCCATTTGCCCATTTTTTAATTGGATTATTTGTTTTTTGCTATTTAGTTGTATGAGTTACATATTTTGAATATTAACCCCTTATCAGATGTATGGTTTGCAAATATTTTCTCCTATTTTTTAGGTTGCCTTTTCTTTTCTTTCTGGTGATCATTTCTTTCACTGTGCAGAAGTTTTTAGTTTGATACAATTTCACGTGCTTACTTTTGCTTTTGTTGCTTTCATTTTTTTTTTTTTTTTTTTTTGCTGTACACGGTCCTCTCACTGTTGTGGCCTCTCCCAATGCGGAGCACAGGCTCCGGACGCGCAGGCTCAGCGGCCATGGCTCACAGGCCCAGCCGCTCCGCGGCACGTGGGATCTTCCCAGACGGGGGCACGAACCCGCGTCCCCTGCATCGGCAGGCGGACTCTCAACCACTGCGCCACCAGGGAAGCCCCTGTTGCTTTCACTTTTGGTGTCAAATCCAAAAAAACCTTTCCAAGACCCATGTCAGGGAGATTTTTCCCTATGTTTTCTTCTAGGAGTTCTGAAAAAAAAATTTTTTTTTGAGAGATGCGGGCCTCTCACTGTTGTGGCCTCTCCCGTTGTGGAGCACAGGCTCCGGACGCGCAGGCTCTGCAGCCATGGCTCACAGGCCTAGCTGCTCCGTGGCATGTGGGATCTTCCCAGACCGGGGCATGAACCCATGTCCCCTGCATCGGCAGGTGGACTCTCAACCACTGTGCCACCAGGGAAGCCCTGAAAATATTTTTATAGATAAGTTAATTCTATTTATTGTTATCGATGGACTAGATATGTGTGTATTTTCTTAACTATCAAGAGCAATATTTTCTTCAGTTGTATCCATTGTTATAATTTCTTTAATGCTCCTCATCTTGTTAGTGTTTAAATTTTATTACTGTGACAGTTTGTCATGTCAACTATGATAACAGTTTTTATCAAAGTCAAATATTTTAATGCCAGGATTGCATCTGTGATTTTGATTAATGTTGAAATTAAAATCTATGATTCAGATCATCTTTCTAATTATGTATCTAAGGAAAAATATTTCAAAATTGGCTTTAATTTATAATTAAATTCTCTTTGATTCTGTCAATATTGAATGACTGTGATATTTTGTTTCATCTTTTAAGGGAAGTCAGCTATTGCTGCTGTAAGAGCCTCACTTTTTGCAAAATGAGGACTTCAAACTATAAATTTGAACATGGGGTATTCCTGCTCAAAATATGTATCATCCACTACTAAGAGAAATATTATATAAACAGAAAGCCTACTCTACAAATTTTATGAAAAACAAGTTGATGTTTGAATTCAGTATCTCTAATGTCTTTTTACTTTTCTCTCTACTCCTAAAAACACCAATCTCCTCTTCTGACCACACTCTTCCCAGTCATTATGCTGATCCCAGTCTGCCCACAATGCCCCACCTTGATGATCCATTTGACTTTTTATTAAAATTTGCCATTCCACTATTCCAGTCCTAGCCCTCCCATTAAGGTAAAACTGGGTGTTTGGGAATCAGCATCTTACTTCTAGCAAATAATGCATTTTGCCTTTTATAACAGATTTTATAGGATTGAATTAACCTAAAGAACTCACTTCCTTGGAATGATTTTTTTTTTTGGTGATGATTTTCCTTTTAATATAATGTATGCACCTGTAAAAGCTTCAGGAAGTACTGAACACTACAAAAGAAAAGCAAGAGAAAGATGACAGAAATTTCAGGCAGGCATGTTAGGAGAGATGTAGAAATATACAGGATTTTTGGCATCCCTAGTTACTTTATACCAATCAAATGGAATTTAGATTAAATTGAAACTCTATCAATATATTCATTCATCCAGAAATGTTTACTGAGTCTCTACTTGATGTTATGTATTGTGATAAATATGGACAATATAATGGCATATGGCACAATCCCCATCTAGCACAGAATACAGCGGATGCCTATCATACAGGTTGGTACATTTTAAGAGTCAAGGGGGCACAGGGTGTTACTGTAAAACTACATGGTGGGGACACTGAAACTGCAAATTCAACTGTGAGAAAGCAGAAGTGTGTAAATAATGAATACACAGCCACAGTGTGGAATGGAAATGAAAATTTTAAGAGAGCTGAGGTTGGAAAAGTGAAAGAAGGTATAACTTGTATGTCCTGGCAAGGAATTTGATTTTTATGCTTAAGACAGTGGAGGACTATTGATGCATTGTAAGTAGGTCAGTGACATGCTTTTCTATGAACACAGCAAAGCAGGGAAGAAGAATTGATGGATGACACTTAACTGCCTTATTCTACTTCAAGTCTGTTATACAAACTTCAAGATCCATTCTTACTTAAAAATGGTTATCTCTTGACGGTTAGTTCAAAAGGTAATAGCATTTTCAGAATATGAAATTCTTCACAAATTGTCCTTTAACCTTGTCCTTAGCAGAAGGTAATATCACTTCAGCCCAGAAACTCTCCTTATCAGACATCTTTTACTCTAACTCTGGACATTTTTTCCACTTCCTCTTTTCCAAACCATTTTTATTATCTTAAGATGAAGTTTCTAACATAAACATTTTTGTTGCCTCCACAATAATTGTCTTTTATTTGCTATCTACTGGCACCTTGAGTATTTGTAGTTTATAAGAGCAGTTGTCAATTACTCAGTCTTTTATGTCAGGTTTGCTTTTGACCCTCCAAGCTTGGTTCACAAGAATAGAAACAAAACAAAATAAACAAACAAACAAAAACAGAAGTCAGTGGATCTAGCAGTATTGTTCTCTTTCAAACACTGTGACTTTATCAAGTCCCTTGGCCTTTATGGATCTTAGTTATCTTAGTTCCTTCATACACAAAACGAGGCGGTTGGTCTCTCTCAGTTCCAACTCTGCAACTTGGAGCTTTAGGACTCCCAGGGATGCCTCAAGTGTCTCTTAAAAAGATGTTATCAGGGGCTTCAATGGTGGCGCAGTGGTTGAGAGTCCGCCTGCTGATGCAGGGGACACGGGTTCGTGCCCCGGTCCGGGAAGATCCCACATGCCGCGGAGTGGCTGGGCCCGTGAGCCATGGCCGCTGAGCCTGCACTCCGCAACGGGAGAGGCCACAACAGTGAGAGGCCCACGTAAAAAAAAAAAAAAAAGATGTGATCAGGAAAGCAGATCTCTCTTTTCACCTTTTACTTCAAACTGAGCAGCTACTCTTATATCTGTCTTACATATTAGATATTTATATAGGATTTCTTTTGAAGAACAGGGCAATCAACTAAAAAGAATTTGAAAATAACTGATCTACATAATTCCCTAAGGTCCCTTTCAGCTCTCACATTTTATCCTATTTCTTCTTGTTTTTTTATCTCCAGTTTCTATATGTTGGCAGTATATATCAGAATGTTGTGTCAGAGATATAGCAAATGATTCAGTAAATGCCTTTTAAGAAAAGAACGGACGAATACATTAGTTGGTTTCTTAATCCAATCACTAATATTTACAGATAACAGTTAAGTCCCAGCCACTCTTCAGGATAATGGAGACAGAATGTTCAAAACTCGGATAAATACTTGCCTTCTTGGAATGATCAGTCAGCTGAATCAATGCATTAAGCAACAATTGTTGGACACCTAATATATTGCAGGTATTTTGTTAAATCCTAGTTATGTCAAGATCTGTAGGACCCTAGTTTTTTCGTGAAGATTTTACAGCCTGCTAAGAGGAAAAGAGTCAATAGATTATTGCCATAAAAAAATTGGTAAGTATATTATAGAATTATGACACAAGTACTATGAGTATTCAGGGGGAAAAAAAGGAGTTTCTGACTGGCTGAAGTAGTAAAAAAGATTTCACAAAGACACGTATAAACTGAGTTCTAAAGAATGAAAGAAACTGTGCTGCATGGAGCAAATCTAAACATGATGGCTGTAGGAAAGTACATACAGGAGGCACTGAAAGAAGAAAAACTTGGGAGCGCTAGGTAACCAAGGAGTTTGGTGTGGCTGAACCGCTCAGGACATTGGTGACTGGACATCAAGAAAGAAAGGCTGCAGAGTCATTTTCCTTCAGATTCAAAATGTTCTTTTATGCTACTGTAAAGCTTTACTGCTTCATAATTTAGGGAACGGAGATGCCACAGAGATTTTTAAGGGGCAATGTGACAGGATAGATTTGTCTCCTAAAAAAAAAGACAACATGGATGTGGCATATGAAAGATGGGCTGGAATAAGGAGGATGCAGTGAGGAGAGGAAAAAGAAAGAGGTTGCTGCAACAGGTCAGAGAGCAGGTGAAGAGGGCCTGAGAGATGAGGAGAATGATCAGATTGGAGAGAATACCTCAAGTTGAGTCAAAAGGATCTGTTGACTGGAAATAATGTAGAAAGCTAGTGTAGGAAAATGTGAGAGATTATTCTCTGTTCTGTTCCATTAAAGATGAAAAAGCATTCTTTAAAAACTCTTATTTCTCACAAAACATGACTAGCAACTGTTATCTCTCTCAGGTAAATACATCATCAGCCCATTTGTGGAGGCTAATGGATAGCTTAATTAAGGCCTGACAAGATTCTCTAGGATAAGAGATAAAGGGCAATTCCCATTTAACAGTCCCCCTTAGATGGGATGACACAGGCATTATTAATAATTTCTCCAGGCATTCCCCATCCTAATGAAGAATTAACACAGGAGCTCACCTTATCACTTGGAACATCTTGCCACAGAGTACAATCTGGAGTCTAGTTTTGCTTAGTCAATAAGCCTGACAGTTAGCTGTGGCAGGCTATTAATCTTTGTGTTGACTTGGAGTACAATATCAGAGTTGTAATTTGGCTGGGGGTTTGTCAGGACGGATTGTCTTCTGAGATAGCAGATGGTTTGGAAATCATCTGCCAGGACAGGCCAAACTGACTAGAATTTCAATTGTCTGTTCCAGGAGTGATGATGAGAAAGGCACATGCGGGAAATTAACTCTCTGGTTTAACTGAAAATGACAACGTATCTCACGGTCAGAGCACAAACTGGTTACGAGAAGGAAGGAAAGGGCTTCCCTGGTGGCGCAGTGGTTGAGAGTCCACCTGCTGATGCAGGGGATGCGGGTTCATGCCCCGGTCCCAGAAGATCCCACTGTGCCGCGGAGCGGCTGGGCCCGTGAGCCATGGCCACTGAGCCTGCGCGTCCGGAGCCTGTGCTCTGCAACAGGAGAGGCCACAACAGTGAGAGGCCCGTGTACCTCAAAAAAATAAAAATAAATAAAAGAAGGAAGGAAAAATGAAAGGCAAGTGGGAAGTTCCTAATTAACTCCAATCTACTTCAAGTAAATTTCCCTAACTCAATGTTATTACACAGATGAGGAAAGTTGATTTATGCATTTCAAGGCTTGATTTTATAATTTTACTCTTGAAGAATGAGATAATCAAACAACAGGAGTATATTAACTAGGGACCTGGATTACAGTGATTCAGAGCGAGGTATCAGGTAATTGAATCTAGTCCGTTTATTCAGAGTAGGATGCAAATAGGTAATTTGGACATCTTTAACGAGCTCTGCCGAGTTAAAAGCCTCATGAAATTTTTGTAAATAGGCCGTGTGCTTTAATACAATCTGAGAGTAGAAGGTAGTTTACAATGATTTCAGACTTCTATTTGGCCATTATTATTATTATCGTTTTTAAAATGTTTCCCCTGACATCCTTCCTGTGTAAATGAATATGTCCCAGGGGCACTCCAGTAAATGAGATGAACTAATGTAAAATAATAAATAACTCATGTCCTTGGAAGCCACTGAGACTTTGCTCATGTTTTTATAGAAACCAAACCACCTTGTGTTGCAGAAAAAAAAAAAAAGGTATCCACATATGAAAATATCTCAAGTATTATCCTTTAAGTCTAAATGGGTGCTCAATCAGAAAAAAAAAAAGGCAAGGTAACATGTTAAAAGAACATAACAAGAACGACTTTATCATTGTAAAGGTAACTAATAGGATTTTGATTTGATACTGTTCATTTTGTTTCATTTGGAGCTCCTTTCACTGCCTTTGCCATCATTTCTATGGTTCTGAATTAGACTGGAGTGAGATTAACCGATGAGGAGGTCAAGTGAGATGTGGAGGGGAGACTGGAACAAAAGAGGCGACACAGGAGTAGAAGGCAGTATGAAAGGAATAAGGGCCTCGGATATTTATGTTCCAAGTTCTGTCCCTTGTCAAAGTCTGATTGTAGGCTTGTTATACAAAATTCTCAAGGTCACTCTTTTCTTATCTGTAAAATGTAATAATAATATAAGCCTTACGGAACTATTATAAAAATTAAATCAGATAATATTAATAAGCAGATTAAAGTGCCTGGTACAGAGAAGGTACACAAAATTTTGAACCTACCTGACCATTCTGTTCCAGGAAAGGACCTCATACTGCCAGCTTTCTCTAAAAGGGAATTTCTAGATGTCCCCTCAGTAATAACAGGGAGACAGTAAACTGGGGTTATGAGTTAATTTGGAAGACCAAGTTCTTTGTCTTTTTCTTTTTAGTTTATTTATTTTTGGCTGCGTTGAGTCTTCGTTGCTGTACGTGGGCTTTCTCTAGCTGCAGCGAGCGGGGACTACTCTTCATTGCCGCGTGCAGGCTTCTCATTGCAGTGTCTTGTTGCAGAGCGTGGGCCATAGGCATGTGGGCTTCAGTAGTTGTGGAGCATGGGCTCAGCAGTTGTGGCTTGCAGGCTCTAGAGTGCAGGCTCAGTAGTTGTGGCACACGAGCTTAGCTGCTCCATGGCATGTGGGATCTTCCCGGACCAGGGCTCGAACCCATGTCCCCTACATTGGCAGGTGGTTTCTTAACCACTGCACCACCAGAGAAGCCCCAAGTTCTTGGTCTTAAATTCCAACTCCACCACTTACTGGTAATGGGTTAACTAGTTATTTAGACTTAGTTTCCTCATCTATATAATAAGGATAATATTAGTATTCAACTTATTGAAGGTTTGCAAGAATTAGATGAAATAATCTGCATTAAGTACAGGTCTAAACATGTGGCAAAGACTCTCAAAATGTTATCTCTGAGTACCTGTTGATTAGCTCCACATAACTATAGCCATGAAAATTTTATCTATGATAAGGGACAAACATAATGATTTTCCTCTCTTGCATAGCAACATGCTATGAAAATGTAATAAAACTAGAATTTTCAACATAAATGTTGCTTAAACATGATTTGTTTCAAGGAACTCTTGGCTTTTAAGCAAATAATTCTGAGCCATTTCAGTCACTCTTTCAGAAAAAAAGACTTAAAGATATTAGTACTTCTACTTCCAATATTTGGAAACATTGGAGATTAAAAGTGATCAAGAATTCAAGGATAATCAACTCTTTAAATAAGGAAACTGTACCAGGTGAGTTTGCATTTGTGCAGCTTCTCTCCTATGGGCACAACCCCAGTCCACACTGTGTGGGATGGCTGAAACGCAAACACAGACCATAGTCTCAGTGGCTTGATGAATCATAGAATAGAATCTGGAACTACCAGAATGGCTAGAAAATAAGAGAGGAAATGAAGAAGGGCCCACAATACTGCAAAAATTCTGTCCCAGTTCTGGGCTGAACCATGAACTTCGAATGCACAAGTGAGATATCAAGGAGCCTGACTGAAGGCTGAGGGAAGTGAACCAATGTTTCAACCATTATATTACAGCAGGGGTTGCCAATTCAGAGTTTGGTTGCAGCCAAAGTTAACTACTTGCTAAACTAAAAATCATTATTCTTCAGAAGAAGAGATCAGAATACAAAGTATCCATAATGCATCATATACAATACTCATAATATAATTAAAAATCACTAGTTATGGTTTAAAAAAAATGTGGCCCATAGTCATGAAAAAAAGTAGTCCGTGAAAACTGACGCTGACATGTTGGAATACTAGATGAGGAGTTTAAGTAGCTAATATAGATATGCTAGAGGATTGACTTAAAGAAAAAATGGTCAAAATGAATGAAAAATGGGAAATCTCAGCAGATAAATGAAAACTATTTAAAATGAATAAATGGAAATTCTAGAACTAAGAAGTACAATATCTGAAATGAAAATGTCAGTTAACTTGAAGACATATCAAAAGAATTAGCCAAGCTGAAGAACAGAGATAAGAAATTAAGAACAAAACCTCACTATGTGACAAAATAAGCTGATAAACATCAGTAACTGAAGTT
This sequence comes from Mesoplodon mirus, assembly GCF_964341445.2. Classification (NCBI taxonomy): domain Eukaryota; kingdom Metazoa; phylum Chordata; class Mammalia; order Artiodactyla; family Ziphiidae; genus Mesoplodon; species Mesoplodon mirus. Next base: position 16,230,535 of record NC_138977.1, on the reverse strand, counting down.
GTACAAGGAAAAGAAGAGAGACAAAAGGGCAGAAAAATATTTAAAGAAATAACAATCAAAACTGTCCCCAATCTGATGATAAAAAAAAACTTATAGATCCAAAAGTTTTACTAACCCCAAGCAAATTAAAAACAAAACAGGAATTATCCATGTAATGATTAATTTTCTGTCAACTAGACTGTATCATAGGGCGCCCAGATTAAACATTACTTGTGGGTGTGTCTGTGAGGGCGTTTCTAGATAAGATTAGCATTTGAATTGGTAGACTAAGAAAGTCCATTGCCCTCCTCAAAGTGGCTGGGTATCATCTAACCCACTGAGGTCCTGAACAGAACAAAAACCAGAGGAAGGAGGAACTCAGATTGTTTCACTGTGAATTCCATAGTACATTTCAAAAACAATGCCAATCTTACTAGACTTCCTTCAAGAAACAGAAGAGGAGAGAACACTTCCAACTTCTTTAAGTAGGCCAGGAAACCCTGACACAAAATTAACAAAGACATTACCAAGACCTAAAATGAATGACCAATATCATGTAAATAGGTGAAAAAATTGTAAAAAGGTATTAGCAAGTTTAATCCAGAAATATATAAAAAGGTTACTAAATGGTTTTTATATGAGGAAAGTAAAGATTAGTCAAACATTCAAATCAATAAATATAGTAATTCTCTATATTAACTAAATTTTAAAAAGTAAAGCATAGTTAACTCACATAGATATAGAAAGATATAGAAGAAGCATTTGGCAAAGTTCAACACCCATCTATTATAAAAACTCTTATTGAACTATGAATAAGAGGCAACTTCTTCAATCCAGCATAAAACATTTATAAAAAACAAAACAAAACAAACAAAACAAAAATCCTATATACCACGCAGTCAAAGGCTAAAAACTTCCCCTCTAAGATCAGGAAAGAGAAAAAGATATCTGCTCTCGCCGCTTCCATTCAAAATTTTACTAGTGGATATAACCACAATGGCAAGGCAATTAAAAGGCATGAAAACTGAAAAGGAAGAAGTAAAACTTGTTTATTTGTAGATGTCATAATTGTTTGTATTCAGAATCTTAAAGAATCCACAAAACAATGACTAGAACTAAAAAGTGAATTTAGCAAGGTCACAGAATATGAAATTGAGACAAAATTCAATTATATTTCTACATTCTAATAGAAACAATGGGAAAAGGAAAATTAAAGATATATATATTCTGTTTTAATAAATAAAACTCCCCACATTTCATCAAAAACTAAAATGAGAAAAAAACTTAATAAAATGTTATAAGATCTCTACATTAAAAACCAAAAAGTAATGCTGAGAGAAATTAAAGAAAACCTAAATAAATAGAGATAAGCTATGTTCTGAAAGTAGAAGCCTCAATACTGTTGTCAGTTTTCCTAAACAGCAGCAGCTTTCTGGGCTTCCCTGGTGGCACAGTGGTTTAGAGTCCGCCTGCCGATGCAGGGGACACGGGTTCGTGCCCTGGTCCGGGAAGATCCCACATGCCGCGGAGCGGCTGGGCCCGTGAACCATGGCCGCTGAGCCTGCGCATCCGGAGCCTGTACTCCGCAATGGGAGAGGCCACACCAGTGAGAGGTCCACATACCGCAAAAAAAAAAAAAAAAAAAAAAAAAAAAAAAAAAAACAGCAGCAGCTTTCAAACTTATTTGTTTCAGAACTCTGAAACAGCCTTAAATTATTGAGGATATCTAAGAACTTTATTTTTTGTAAGTTACATCCACTAATATATACAGTATCATAAACCAAAACCGAGAAACATTAGAATTCTAATTTAATAATTTATTTTAAAATAGCGATCCATTACATCATATAAGCATGTTTATAAAAAATAACTACATTCTCCAAAACAGAAAAAAAAATTTAGAAGAGTGACACTATTTTACATTCCTTTCAAACCTATCTGGCTTAATAAAAGCAGTTCGTGGTACATCTAAGACAGCAGCTTTTACATTTAGGTGAGTGTGACATGTTATTTTGCTTAAAGTATATGAAGAAATGCTGGCCTTACACAAATATGTAGCTGGATAAAGGGGGAGTATTTAAATACCATCTTCAGACAACTGTGGATAGTCTTCTTTGGTACTATATCAAAATTTGCCAAGACAACTGGAGAAGCAATTACAGTACATTCTGACAGTGGCTATGGTTCACGGAAATGCACAGTCCTCTATGGCACATAGAGAGAGCCACTAATTAGGACTTGGATATCAGAGAAGACATTCTGCAAGAAATGATGGCTAAGCTGAGGGTTACAGAAATGTGAGTTAATGAGGTTTAAAGAAAGTGTGTTCTGGGAAGGGTAAATAGTCAAGAAAGGACATGGTAAATTCACAGAATCAAAAAAGACTCATTATGACCTCAGCTTAGTGGCTACATTGAGTGTTGAGAGGGAGAGAAGAATGTTAGAAAGAGGGCCAAAGACAAAATTGAAGAGGTAATCAAGATCTTGAATATGAAGGCTGTTTCTAAGTCAGGCCAATAAACTTTGGACTTTTCTATAGAGATAATGAGAATTTACTAAGGGATTTAAGCAGAAGAGTGACAGCTCATGGAAGCCAAAAGTTTAAAGACAGATTGACTGGTCAGCTGCGTGAGACACAGTAAAGAGGTCCAGTAATAAAAAGTCTTGAATGCATACATTGATTTTGGACATAACAATATCATTTGGGACTTAACTGAGGAAGAAAATGGAAGATGAGGGTACACTGCAGTGAGCTAAGGAATGAATGGGAAGTGAAGATGGCGAGGGTAGGCTCAGCTTTCAATAAGCTTCTCTGGGAGCAAAAACGTCAGTAATTAGAGGTGACAAAAGCAGGGAGAGGCTGAGGGTAAGAAGCCAGTATACTGAGAAACATCAAAGCTAAGGATCTGGAAAAGAACATAAGACGTACCTTGCTTGTAGAGATATGTCAGACCTGCTCTGATAAAGGTAAAGGTTAATTGTTATTTATGCATTAATTATTTTCAAAATCATTTTCCCTACTATTTTTTAAACAGCTCTGAAATAGGTCGTCATGATTCCCTCGTTTTGTTTTGTCAACTTTTACCTCCCAGAACATGAAAAAGTAGATCAAATACTAAATAAATCATTTAAAAGTACAAATCAGTGGTGTCTGAAATCATGAGTTTATATTTTATGTCAAAATTGGGGAGCATTACTAACTATAAATTTATTTGAAGGATGAAATCTAACCCTCAGGCATGATATATATCACCTGTTTGTTTACTTCTGCTAAGGGCTCTTGGGCTTCTTGTACCTGTGGATTTGTAATATATAAACTCAGTTGGTTACAAGCTCCAGAGTAGTGGATTTTAGTATAGTTTAAATGGATAAAAACACTTGGAATCAGTTTATCACATAGAATCAAGAGATCTTTAATACCATTACCCTGCCTGAAACTGATGTGAAATCTGGTCTGTGATCTGTTTCACAATTTGGGGCTGCTGAAAAGGTTTTTTGTCACTGACAAATCTTCCTGCTAGAACAGTTAGGTGAGGAATTCAAGCTTACTGGCTGAAAGGTCCTTGATAACCAAATATAGTTGATGAAATCCACTTGGGTTTATCTGTTGGTAACTCAGAGGTCTTAGGATGACTATAGTTTAAACAGTCATTTCTCTTCTGCACTTGTTTGGTATGAACAGATAGATTTATTTCAGAAATCTTGAAGCTATAATAACTGAAGGAATTGCCACAGAAACAAGGTAGGACCATCAGTACATCAGGGGTGAGATAAATATTTTAAGACGTGTATATACTGGTGAAAACTGCCCAACGCTCATAAAAATTCTGTATGTTTTGATCCAGGTGTATGTGTTAGTATATGATAAGATATTTAAATAGATTCTGCATTAGGGTCATTTGTTCTTAACAAGAAGTGATTGTGTCAATATGAGCTGTTACTGAATGTACCTCGAAAAATGAATACCAGCATATAAAAAAAAACAGCAGGAAATGAGTTTTCAGGATTTGATGAAAGGGATCCTGCTATGCATGGGTCAATGGTGGTAGAACAACTGTATCTGGTAGGTATTTAATTTGGGTGCTCTTTACATCAGTAATTATATATTTCAGACTGTTTGTTTTTAAAAGTTTGATTTTCTGATGAACTCATCACTCACTGCTGTGAGATGCTTCCCCACTTACCCATAACCAGAAAGGGGAGAGAAGATCACCATGTAATTACTATAATAACTACAGAATTCTAAATATTAGTTCTGTATCTAAAATGCTCAAATAACAATGATGGAAATATTGTGCATGTGACCCTGAAAAGACTGATTTCCCAAGCATCCATGTTGTAGGAGATAACCGTTACATTCTAATCTCTGTTTCTTTCATGTAATGTTATTCTTATGTTGAATAGTACAAAGGACCTTAAGCCCTTTGTGCAGATGTATATTTTCTTGGCTCAAGCCCTCACCCAGACTCTGGAAACTTCAACTTAGTGGACAATATATGTCTCCCCAATGGTAAACACCCTGTTTCCAAAGAAACAATAAGAGTTTAATAATGGCAATCAGGCAATATTATAGTCTAAATATGACCAGACCCGACTGCACAACCTTACAGCAACTTTGGAGCATAACTCAGTATTTTTCACTTCATTCTTCAAAAAAAATGTTTTTCAAAATGTATTAGTAAGAATTAGAAAGTTTACTTTCTGAAAAGGGAGATAGAGATTTTATATCAGGTATTAGATAAAATCACCCAGTAAAATCCCACCTAGACATCTTTATTTCTCTTTTATTCCATCACCCATGCACCACTGTGTCTTCTCTTTTTGCCTTCATTGATCCTTTCCTTCTCCCAGCCTCTACTTACCCCCACCCATCATCATCTAAAACTGCATTGATTTATAGGATAACTACTAACTGTACATGGACATTTAAATTTGTTGTATTAAATTAAATGAAGAATTCAGATTCTCTGGTACACTAGCCACATTTTAAGTGCTCAGTAGCCTTATGTGGCCAGTGGCTACCATATTGGACAGCACAGATAAAGAGCATTCCCTTTATTACAGAAATTTTTATTGGCCAGTGCTAATCTAAAGCAATTAAACTCAGATCCAAGCTTAATACCTCATTTTTCAAAAAAAAAGAAAAGAGAAGAAGAATGTGGAGAAAGAGGAGCGTGAGGAAGGAGGAAGAGTCGTCCATGTTGCTCGCTTACCTTTTACTCTTGGTAGGAAGCAGTTCAAGAGCTTCTTAGTCCAGCAGGAACTTGATAGCAACTTAGTCTCAAATATACTTTCTTCTCTTCTAGGAAAGAAAAAAGAGACAGAAAGAGGGTGGGGAGGAAAACTTACAAGCTGTATCTTCATTCAAACCAGGGGAGAGGACATTTGAAAATTCCAAATTGTATGTATGAGCAAAAGCAAATAAACCCAGCAAAATTTGCATGGAAAACTATAGCAGCCTGATAGGTAAAGAAGAGAGGATAAAGGAGGACTAGCAGATCTCAGAAATGACCAGCAAATATTAACTTCTAGAAAGGAAAACCCCCTATTAAATAGAAACTGCTGAGATAAGGCAGATTTCTAATGGGGCACAATTACTGTGGCTGCTGTGACATAAGGTAGTGAAAGTCCCCTGGGAGCCTGTCAGTGGCAGATCTAAGGAAGCACCATCTTTCAAAAGAGAAGAGGACGCTTTGGAAGGCAGAGCCTGTGCTCTTGGTAGCACTGTTTAGTGAAGGAACCGTGGTCTCAGGCTAGGTCTGAGAGGCAGAGGCATGGCTACACAGAGGGGTCATATTTAATCAAACACTCCATCTCTTTAGCCCCACACTCCTGGAAAACTCCTACTTCCACTCCAACTGAAGTGTCCTGCTAATACCTTGTATGGAAAATTCAGTTTGTTCAAATCTGAGCAAAAACAACAGCAACAAAATAACCCAGCATCCTGCTAGAAGTTGAATTGTGTCTCCCAAAAAGATATGTTGTAATGCTAACTCCCAGTACCTTCGAATATGACCTTATTTGGAAATAAGGTCATTGCAGATGTAATTAAGATATCAAGATGAGGTCATATTGGAGTAGGGTGTACTCTTAATGCAATATGACTTGTGTCCTTATAAGGAAAGAAGAGACACAAGAGGAGAATGCCTTGCGACGATGGAGGCAGAGATTGAAGTGCTGCAGCTGCAAGTCAAGGAATGTTAAAGATTGCCAGCAAACCATTAAAAGCTAAGGATTCTTGCCTACAGTTTTCAGAGGGAGCATGGCCAATCTGACATTTTGATTTTGGACTTCTAGTCTTCAGAACTACGAGGCAATAAACTTCTATTATTTCAAGCCATCACTTTGTGGTACTTTTTTATGGCAACCCTAGGAAACTGATACAAGCTTTTCAAAGATACTATAAAAACAGGTAATGCTTTATTTTGAAAGAAAATGCCCAGAAAAAAATGTCTCAAAAAGATAAATTTACAATAAAACCTTTCACCAAAATTAAAGAAGGAATTATAGCCATGAAGGAAATACAAGGGCTCAGGAAGATATGACTGGATAAGAGAAGCTGGATATCTAGACATACGGTGATAAAGTGAAAACTGATAAAATTTGGGAAACAAGGGAAGAAAAAGAAGTATTTTAGAAACTAAACTGTTGGATCATAAGTGATAGTATCACCAAAGAAAGCACAATAAGAGTTGTGTATGAGAAAATAAAATGAAATTAAAATGAACAGAAATAAAAATATGAAAAGGACTGAAGAGAATATGATACATAAAAGACAGAAAAATATATACAATCTTCACAGAATCGGAACCCCAAAGAAAACCAAAACAATGGAAGAGAATGGATATTTTATTTTAGTATTATTTATTTATTTACTTTTGGCTGTGTTGGGTCTTTGTTGCTATGTGCAGGCTTTCTCTAGCTGTGGCGAGCAGGGGCTACTCTTCGTTGTGGTGCGCAGGCTTCTCATTGTGGTGGCTTCTCTTGTTATGGAGCATGGGCTCTAGGCACACGGACCTCAGTAGTTGTGGCACGTGGGCTCAGTAGTTGTGGCTCACAGGCTTAGTTGCTCCGTGGCATGTGGGATCTTCCTGAACCAGGGATCGAACCCATGTCCCCTGCATTGGCAGGCAGATTCTTGACTACCGCACCACCAAGGAAGTCAGGATATTTTAAATATAATTCAAGAAGACTTTCTTAAATAAAAGAAGACTTCGATCCACCTCTTGAAGAAGAAACCATAACCCAAAAAAGGGAAACACTATAACACAGGATGGTCAATATTGAAACAGAACCTAAAAAAAATTAGTAAAAAATTTTAAAGATAAAGAATCTTTGGGCAGCAGGAAGAAGGTCATTTTAAGTGAAAGAAAATCAAGCTGATATCAGACTTCCCTTAGTAATTTTCTACCTGAAGACAGAGAAGAAACACTTGCAAGGAAAGAAACTATGAGCCAAGCTTTTTATACCTAACCAGACTGTCCTTTAAGTATAAAGCTATAGACAAACATTATTTTTTCAGACATATCTGCATGAACTCAAGAAGCATCAGTCACACAAACCTCTCTTAAGAATACTATTAAGAGAAAAGATCCAACTAACTAAAATATGATAGGAAAATAGAAAAAAGACAGGTGGTAACATTTTAATATATTTAAGACACATTTAAAATAAAAACAGAGTTACAAATGATAAAATAAAAAGAAACGTAGCATAATTTGAAAAAGTATAAATAGTATTAAAAAAAAAGGGAGAGAAAAGGTGTAAGTAAACTAAGCTCACCATTGCTTTTCTAAAAAGCTAAAAATTAAATTATATTACTTACAGTCAGCAAATCACATAAATCTTAAGCATTTGCCTCTGTCTATCCAGATAAACTCCATTGGTTCCATGGGATGATAGAGTGACTTTCAGATGGTTATGCAGGGTTTGATCTGTAGATAACTACTGAACAAAACAAGTCATAAAATGGGGACAGCTTACATGTCAGAAATGGCACAATATGTTATTTACTGAATCTAATTTAAGCCTTATTAATACTGCAATAACTGGCTTCCTAATCTTAGTTCTTCCCCTATGCTCTCTTTTTCTCCTTTTCTATCTCTTTTCTTCTGGCCACCCTCTTCCCTCCCTCCTTCCCTCTTCTTTCCTTCTCTCTCAATGTTTCTCTCTCTTTCTCTCCTCTCTCTTTCACTCTCTCTCTTTTCTACACAAACCACAGAAGATTGACACTGCGTACGTCAGCCTGGAGTCAGAATATTTCAAGTAAAATTGCCCTTTGGTTGTATAAGTGGTTGTCTAGGAAGGTAATGCAATCTAAGTAACCACAACAAAAATTGGCAAATAGAAAGGGAATGTATTAGAATATCTCACAGAATCAGAACGAAAGTAAAGAACCAGGCTATGGAAGGACAAAAATCAGCTCTAGGTAGCAGGAACAGATGAATAGCCTTTTCATATGCTACCCTTGAGGAGAATGAGTTCTAACTTTATGAAGCATTTTTGATGCTCTGATTAAAAGTAAAATTCCAAGAAACTATACGGATCACATGTTTTAACACTTGATTATATCCAATGGGAAAATATAGTAGGCCCACATGGAAGAAAATTAACCAGGAAAAAGTAGAATAAATTCTGAGTGACCAAAGTAGTGAATGTCCACTAGAAATGTCATGATCATTGTGTCTCCACTGGTAGGTTGGAAGAAAGGGTCCAGAACAATTCATTCAAACCTCAGAGATGTTAGAGAAGCTAAGAAGCAGAGAAGAGCTGAAGAAGACTCAAGAATTGGAAGCAATTTATAGGAGCTCTTCCTGCTCATATCCTCCTCCTATTCACCATCGCCTTCCCAAACTCCTTCGTCCCACAGAACTTATTCTGTAACTCTTGCTTGTTCATATCTTTCTCCCTCTGGCATGGCCTGGCTCCTGTCAAAGGCATAAAAGTTTTCCAGTTGTTTCCACCTCTCTGGAATTCCGACACAGCCTCTCTGAGAGAATGTGCCTGAAGCGTCCCATCTTCTCCATGGCACTAATTGAATCAGAAGTAGATGCCTATCAAAATCATCTCTGTACCCCTCTATGGTACCTGTGCCCACTTGAAGGCTGCCTTGTAGCTTTCAGACTTTCAGCTCAAAGGGCTGCTCTAAGCTTCTGAAAATGTATTTGATCTCCTTAAGTCAGGTCTTTTCTGAAGAACCACTGGTGGTTGGAAAGATACTGCCAGACCCAGAAACAGTTTGTCCAAGGCCAATAAGTTGGCAGCAGTTTTTTGTAGGTTTTGCAATTCTGTACAAAGTTTTATTTTCTGATTTGATATTGTAAAGAATCCATCTGCCTCCACTTTGGGGCAGTTTGGAATGCACTGGAAAAAATGTAGGGAGTAATCAAATCTTTCTTAGGTGGATTTTTATTTTTGTTATGGCGCCATCTGGAATTAAAAACAAAACAAAACAACAAAAAAAAAATGAGTCGCTACATAAGCCATCTGCTACTGAAGGCCTTTGGCTCTTTATTTCCATACCTACTGCCAAGGGAGGTCCCTAAGACATTTTAATTCCAAGTTTAGGATTCCAAATCCCAGCCTTTTAAATAGCAGCAAAACAGTAGCAGTGGAAACACAATAGCAGATACTTGTCACTTCTGTACATTTTGAATATTTTTATGTTCATAAGAAGTTCATTTTGAGATAAACACGAACATGAAAGAGAAGAGTGGCATTTTAATCATTCTTAAGCAGAAAAAGATAACTATTTTTTGGCATGGAAACTTTCTACTTTTAGTAAGAGGAGTGAGAGCAGGCAGAGAACACTGTCAGTTCCACCAGGTTTAATTCATTGTTGAAACCAAACAAAAATAGCCTCTCACAGCTTCCATTGTTCTGCAGCTGTTGACTTCAAAATGCTTGCTGTCTCCTTCCTTGTGACTAATCATCATGGTTGCCTGGTTTCCTTTCTTGATTTCCTACCAGAAGCTGTGATGTGTCATAGGAAGAGAGGGCAAACCTCCCAGCGTTTCTTTCCAGGCCTTTTGAACACATCGTCCTGGAGCACTTGTCGTTTTCTTCAAATCCCTGAATTTCTTGACCTGCCTGGACCCAGAGCCTGTGTTTGTGAGCATGTATGCTTTAGCCATTTAATAATGGAGCATAAGTGGCTTCCTGTTTTAAAGAAGTCAAAAGATGTGAGTCTGGGATGTGTGCACAAGTCTTAGGCCTAATGTTTTTTCCTTTTGAAGAATCTCACTCTACCTCTTGCTCCTTTATTGAAAAGAGCCCCAGATTACTAAAAGTATAGTCTGCTTTCTGAGTTTAGCAATTATTAAAAGGGTCACATCATGTGTATTAACAGAATCCCTTTTTTTAAAAGTTGAATGTTAAACTTCTAGCAACTTAACTCTTCAGAACATAGAAATGAACTTCAAAGTTAAAGGAAAAGACGAGTAACATCGTTGCAAAACCTCCATGCACTAAGACCCAAACACTCTTCACACAGAAAAGTTTTAAAACTTAGAACACTGCCTGGTATATATTAAATAATACATAGGCGTTTGTGTTTATTATCAGAAATTATTAGCTGGTTTTACATATAAATCTAGCAAAATGAGTTATATTTATCAGGAAATAAGAAAAAAAGATTACCAAAAAGCATTTTTGAATGATGGCTAAGGGTAACAACAAAATGAAAATGTTGTGAAAATCCATACCTGACATCTATCTATAATGTGACAGAAAATTTAAAAACACAGTTACAGTAGTTGGCCCATTGAAACTGCCAAAGTCTCTGAAATACGTCAGATTACCATTAGAGATACCACCCTAATGATCACAGTGAGTCCCTAAGTCATCAAGGGAAATCCAATTAGGTTTTTTCTAATATAAGAATGCAATGCAAGGTAATATAAAAAAATAATTAAGTAAATAAAGTTCAAAAGGGGTGGACTGAAACACTAAATAGGATTTTCATCAACTATCTTGAAAAATCTACTTAAATAGGGCAGCTCATTCATCAACAATCTTAGTTCTCAATGAGGCCTTGCTAAATACACGGATGCTGTTAAATTTGAAGAAATTCCATCACAGAGTCTAATGCCGTCTATGAGTATGGGTTAAAGACTGAGGTGAACTCCACAGTCCTCTCCCCATGCTGGACCACGTCTGGCTCCCTTTAGAAAAGAGCTGTATGATGGTTAGGAAGCCTCCAGCTTGCCTTTCAGAAGAATGCCACTTTTTTGCTCAGAATGCGTCATCATGATCTATTTGCAACCCCCTAATTGGTGTGTATACCGGCATTGGTTCTCCACAGTCCGCTGAGGCAGCCTCGCTCAAACTTATGATTCACAGTATCCTTCAGTTACATCTCTTGCCCATCTGTGTTTGCTACAGGTTCCCTCCAGGTCACCACACATATTTTCCTCCTCCATCATCATCAAAACCACTCGCTGCCACGTTGCACCTCACACGTCCGTCCAGTTCATTTACTTGCATGCCTTTGTTCCCAGTGTGGTCTCTCCTTGAAGGTCTCTCTCACTCTCTACTCTTCCCAGCCAGTTACCAGCACATTTGCCCCTAGCTCAGTAGTTTTCCACTTGGGCCAATTTTCTCCCCCAGAAAATACTTGGCAATGTCTCAAGATTTTTGTAATTATAACCTAGAGAAGGGAACTACCAGCAGGTAGTGGGCGGGCCAGAGTGCTGCTAAACACCTTACAATGCACATGCCAGTCTTCCTCCACAAAAGGTCACCTGGTCCAAAACGCCAGCAGGGTCAAGGTTGGGAGACCCTGCAATCTCTTCAAGATTCTTGTCTTCAAGTCTCAGTTCAAATCTCACCTCCTCTGAAAACTTGCCTGCCCTGTGTTCCTCATTGGATAAGTGAGGTTAGCTCTCCTTACTTTTTTCCCTTTTAGTCCTTGATTCGGTGTCCTTTCTTTGAGGTTTCCATACTATACAGCAAAATTGCCTTTGCGTAAGTCCTTTTCCCCAACCGACTGGAAGCTGCTGCTGAGCAGGGGGAGCCCTTTTCATCCAAGTATGACCAACACTCAGACTAGTGTCTGGCCTGTTGTTGTTGTTGTTTTTCAATATTTGAACGATTGAATAAAAAGGGAAAAATCTTATTTTAACTTTTATGCCTTTGTTTTTCTGCTAATTATTTGGCAGCATTAGAGACATCTTGCTGATCCTCTTGAGAACCTTTAAATATAGAGTAAGTGGTCCTCATCTTCTTACATTTCATTATGTCTGTGTTCTAGACTGTCTCAGCATCTTTGATGATAATCTTCCGGCGGTAATAACAGTACATTTATTGCTAACAGCGAGCCCATCTTTCACTGCTAGTCATCTGTGTTGGAATTATTTTCTATTTAAGAGGACAGTCACTGAAGTCACATTGCCTGTGTTCAAATCTGGGATCTGCCACCTACCATCTGTGTGACCTTGAACAAATTACTTAAAATCTCTGTGCCTAAATTTTCTGTCTGAAGAATCAGGGATGATCACAGTACAAAACTGATTGATTTGTTATGATGACTAACTGAGTTAATGTTTGTAAAATGCTTAGGACAGCACCTGGCACCTAACAAATGCTATACAAGTGGTTGTTAAACAGGAAGGGAAGGACAGTCTGGTATCAACCTACCATTGCTTGCCATGAATGCATCAAGCCAGGTAAATACATCTTATTGTAACATGTTACTCTGTTCTAATACATTCCTGAAGAGAAATGGATGGAACCATGTTAAAAGATAAGAACATTCACGATATGCCCACTATATATCCTGGTCAGACCAAAATAACCCTCCAGAGCTCATCAAGCTTTTTTGTGGGCAGGTGATGGAATGTCTTACCATCTTGGCACAGATACAAAAACCACTGATCATCTATGGTTGCCACTGCTGTTGCATTCTAATTTTTCTGCTTCAAACAATGGCATTTTAATCATTCTGCCCATAGCAACTAATGTCCTTTAAATTAACATTAAAAATTCATTCTTTTGGTTTATCCTTCCTGAATCAACCTAATTAACTATCAGCTGAGAGCCCTCTAAATTGTAATCTGAATAGGCTACATTTTCTAATTTATAATGCCTCATCTAGGCAAATTGAAAACTCAAAAAGGGAGTGAATTAATTAATGTTAACTAAAGACTACAGCATGGAACAAAGATGCCAGGTCAATATTTGGAGTGTGTGTGGAAAGCCATTGTTGGGACTAAGCTGACCCTTTGCAGCATATAGCTTCAGAGAAAAGGCTTTGCTATGGTGGCTTTGTAAAGAATGGGAAACAGAAGTCAGAGATAAGACTAGAAGTAGCACTGAAGACAGATAGCATATACCTGTATATTACATATATTATATATGTAATATTACATATTCTCTGTAATAAGAAACCAAATCAACAAATCAATCTTGGATGTTTGTTACAACATGTTTCTAAAATTCTCCTTTTATATATTTAATCCGTGAATATTTTCTGAATACCTCTGACATATAAGGTTTCATTAGACACAAGAGAAATTCCAAGATAAGAGGGTCATCATCCAAAGAACTTACAATGTAGAGCAGCACTGTCCAGTTTCTGTGATGATGAAAATGTTCTCTATCTGCACCATCCAATACAGTTGCTATGTATAGATATTCAACACTGGAAATGTGGCTTGTGTGACTGAGGAATTAACTGTTTAATCTAGTTTAATTTTAATTTTAATATAAAAATCCACATGTGGCTACCATATTGGATATCTCAGATCTAGAAGGTGAGAGATACTGAATACTGTTTATTTCTGTTAGTTAAAGATTTCCAAAGTCTGTTAGTCAATCTTTCTCTCATGTCATGATATTGAACTCTTGCATCTCTCTCTCTATTTCTCTCTCTCTTACATACAGGCGCACACACACACACATGCATGCACACACCTCTTTGTTTTCTATTCCATGTACTATTTATCAACGTAAACTCATTTTCCTCAGGGTTGTGATGATCAACTTAGAGACACAAAGAGTTTCTGGAGTGAGGAAGAGAAAACAGTTTTATAATAAACATTATAGTTCTATAAGAAAATGAAAAATACTTATATCTAAACTGTAGGAAAGTAAATTGGAGGGAGAGTTTGGGGGATACAAATGATTCTCAACTGAAACTTGAACCTGTTCCCAAGGAGGAGTATCAGAATCTAGGAAGGAGGAGGAGAGAGGCTATGAGATTTTTATGTTGAACTAACTGGTGTGTGGGCTTACTAACTTTAAGAAATACTACCTTAACTTTAAAACAGTTAAAACACATTGTTACTAAAGTGCTGAGGGCTCTTTTCACCCATAAGCCAGCGTGCACATAACCATTATCTCAAGGGACATCAGAAATTCACTGAATGTTCTAGGGACCAACTGCTGGGTGGTCCCAGCGTTCTCCACAGAGTTGCTGACACAATTACAAGTTGTATATAGTGGACAATATAATTTGGATTTTACTTTAATATTCTTAAATGAAAACAAAGATGCTAGTAATATAGTTATGAAAAACTGGTTTTATTCATAGTTTAACAAACCACCATGAGTAAACAAAATACATTCAAAGTATGATAATAGTGGAACTCATTATTCAAGCCAAATATTTAAGAGGGTTTTTTTTCCCCCAAATTCAAATCTATAATCCAATAGGAGTATTTTACATGTAAGAGCCAATTTCATGAGGTTTGTTGAATTGAATTATTTTTTCAAGTTATTTTATGTTCATCAAAAATGGATTTCAGATTTGATCATCTTCTCTGTTGAGCCATTAAATTATGTCCCTTTATTCACCCCATCTTTTTGTGCTTGACTTGAACTATACCAATATTGCCACCTATAGGTCAAAATGATTTCTTTTCTTTTCTTTTTTTTTTTTTCGTGTGTTTCTCAAGACCAAGAACTAACAACCCCTTGGAGATTAGATCATCCTGGATAGTTGAGTTTGACAGCTTCTTAGGATCCAGGCTTTTACCCACGTTTTTTCTTTTTTAAAAAAAATTAACTTTGGACAGAAAACTTTTCTGAAGATATTAAGTTCCTGATTTCGCAGCTGCTGAACTGAAAATAATTAACATTTTTTGATGACTAAGAAGGGTACTCATCAGTATGAATTATTCTACTTGCTTATTTGGCCCTAAGCAAACTCATCCCAGATTGCTGCATTCTTTGCGTATTTCACTCAGTAGAATATCCAGTCACTTGTCTGGACAACCCATTCACTTTTCACTGCCATCAATATATACTCCTCTTTGGCAATTTCCACTCTTTCATATGGTGCTCCCAGTTCCTGTAATTAGAAACCAAACAACTACCCTAGCTAGTGTTGTTTGCAAAATAAGGGTAATTTAGAAATGAGTTTGTAACTAAAGAATTCATAAATGTTATTTTAGGGATTTTGTGACTCTGATTTTCTCTTCAGATAAATTTTTGTAACTTCCTTTTTGATGCACAATGTATTCCTAACAGGTGAAATTACTGAATAGGCATTCTGGATAGGTGACTCATTAACTCTAATTACTTCTAAGACATTATTTCTAATAGTGCTCCCATTATTTAACTTTATTTTTATTTTCAAATGTGATAATTCTTTATATTTGAAATAAAGTGTCAATTTTTAATAAAATATTTTTATGATGTTAAAAATATTTGAAAACCTGTTATCTTCCCTAAGACTTCCAATTCCAGTTTCAGTATGCCATGTAACAGTTACTAAAAATGTTATATTTTTCTCCAAATTAGCAGAATGTATTATTCTGAGCAAAAGTTAACGAACTTTAATCAACTATGTAGCATACAGAACATTATTTATTAATTTTTAACTCATTGCTCTCATAGATAAGTCATACCTGGCAGGCTTTTAAAAACGAAATCACTCCCAAACTTTTAACTTAGGAGTACCATATTCAGGTGATTTGGGTAAAGCCTTGGACAATACTTCAGCACTTCAGAGACATCTGGATAGACTTTATAGTCTATCTTCTACTATAGATTTTAACATTCATCAATAGCATTCTAATTTACAACTTTTCTGGGGGAAAAAAAGAGATCCAGTTAGCCATCCCTGATCTTTATTTGGAAAAGTTGCTTATTACATTTCTGTATCAAATATTTGATTTTTATTATTTTTAAAACAAATATCAGATAAGCAATCCATAAATAAAGAGAAATTAGTTAAATTGGAGAGATGCTCAGAAAGTATACCATCTAGTCCCTCTTGAAAAGACCGCTAGACAAACAGTGTTTCTCCAGATACCCTATGAAGAAGAAAATCCCAGAGTATTTGAGATTTCAGTGAACTTGGGAAACACCTCATATTATAACCCCTTCTTAGATATTCAAAATCACTTTATAGTGTTAAATACTAACAATCACACAATGAAGAAATATGTGCCAATTTTACCCAAATTTCCCCAATTCATTGGACCTTGGAATCCACTATGTCTGGGTACATATTCTGGTCGCCACTGGGCTGCTCACAGATATTTTCTTCTCCCCTCGTTTGAGGCAATGATACATTTGCACTTCTTTACTTCTTTTAAAGTTTGAAATCACAAAATCATCTGTATTTGTCAAGTGTAGCAATCATAAACTATGGCATTTCTTGGCTGAGCTTTACGTGCCACTGTGCAATTTGCCACATTTCCCTTTCCCTGCAAGCACGGGTCAAAGTAGAACCTGGGTCAGGGAATGACTATAAGCCCCCTGCTACCTACAGGAGGTGAAGAGTGAGCAAGAAATACCTTTTGTTGGATTTTAAGCCTCTGAGATCTGAGGGATCTGAGGGCTATTTGTTATGGCTGCATAACTTAGCTCATTCTGAATGATACACTGGACTGTGCAGCCAAAAACTTTATAGTATCAAATGATTCATAAGATTCCCAAGAGGAACCATAGCTCCAGAAGCAAATTTTAATGAAGTTCTATAGTAGCTCTGCTTTCTTTAAAATTCTTAGATATTTCAATAAAAGAAAGTGGATGCATTAAAAATGTCTGGTAAAATCGTGATCAAACCAGAGGACCTCAGTTCATGGTTGGATTGCAATCTCTGAAACTCTGGCAGGCACACAACAGAATTTAGTAAGTATGTATTCTATTGGCTCACCTCCCCATTAGCATTTCTTTCCGCATACTATTTCCGCCAAAGCAACTTCATATTGTTCTTGCTATTCTCATAGGATTAAAAATTCCTACAGTATAAGTCAACCTATGAACTTGATGAAGAGGCTGACTCAATGTTAGTGTTTTTCCTGAATAGCTCTCCCCATTTGCTTTCTGGACATTAAAAAAAAGACTAAATTTTTAAAAAAATTGGTGCTCCGGTCCCAAATGGAGTTCAGATTTCTCTATTGAATAAACTAGAAATAAAAGAACTTTTTAAATTGTAGACTGAAGGAGGGACAATCGATGTTATGTGTGAGGATATAACACAGCTGCTTTTTCCTGCCAGGAATCAGGTTTCTAAATAAAGAAAACCTCACAACATCAGTTTACACTTATGTTTGGTACTGACCTTTTCTAAAACCATTATAAGAGAAAACTCAACATGAAATAATCTCTCAGTTGTGAGAAACACATTTCTGTGGACTTTCCAACCACCCTAGTCTTTAATCCCCGTACTTTTTTTCCCCCTCAGAACCCTGGAAAAACTGAACCACTGACATAGTTTAGATCTAACTAAAAAGAATAAGAGTTTATTTTCTGCTAAAGTAGTAAAGTATTCCCTTGATTTGTTCAGCTTCTCAGTAGAAACATTAATCTTCCAGAATTTGCTTATTTCTTCATTTAATAATCACTGAGTAATGAGTGTCCACTATGGACTAGTTACTGGACATCACAAAGAAAGGAGTCAACACATCTTCTCTGCCTTTAAAACAATCCAAAATCTTGAACTGTACTTTCCAATACACTAACCACTAACTATGCATCACTATTTAAATTAAATTAAGTAAAATAAAAATTTAATCAGTCACATTAAACCTACTTCAAGTGTTCAATAACCACAAGTAGTTAGTGGCTACCACATTAGACATTACAGATGTAAAACATTTCCATCATCACACAAGGTTCTATGGAACAGTGTAGATATAGAACATTAACATCATCATAGAAAGTTTTATTAGATAGTATAGGCTGTAAATAATAAAACTGACATGTCTGTAAGATAATATAGTGATGACAGTCTTAAGTAAGGAGCACATAATGTCAGTGATATATAACTTTGCTTGGGGAGATTAGAGGAATACAAACAAGATTAAGTAGAAGATGGCCAGGAGGAAAAGGAAGGTCATTGGAGACAGAAATGTTGACATGTTTCAAGGCTCAGGTGCTTGATATAATGTGTATTTTGGAACTAGGAGGAAACTTAGTATGGCTAGAATGGAACATGGATATAGGGGGACAGTATGAGATGAACATGTAAACTTTACCCAGGGTCAGACCTTGAAGGGTTTGTGTGCCATATTAAAAGTTATTAACATGAATCTCTAGGAAAGTCAAAACATATTTTAAGCAGAAGTGTAGCATAGTCATATATTTTTTGGAAATATAATTCAAAATCTGCCAAAGATGGATTAGTTAACTGAGGCAAACTTCTAAATCAAATATGTGGAAATGACAGAAAAGAGAAGACTAAATAAAACCAAACCAAAATGCTGGAATTTAAAAAAATATACAGTTTTGTGAATTCAAATAGAAAAAATAAAACAGGAAAAAAAATAGAGAGCATGGCTGAAGCCATTGGTCTATAAGGCTTCATATTCATAAGTGCTCCAAGTCAGGAGGACCAGCCCTAGATTTACTGCCTGAAGCTCAGACCAGTAAAAAATCAAGCCATTTCTTGCATACATGAGTAGATTTGAAATAGTCCTAATATCATGCAGGAACTAAATAGCCAGAACAAATGGAATAATACCTTTGAATTTCTAAAGGAAAATAACTATCAAATTAGAATTATAAACCCAATTATACTGTCATTTAAAAATCAAGGCAATACAATTCAGCAGTTGATCACCCAGCTCATGGGCAGATGAAGAAGACAACTAGCTTCAAGAATTAATGTAAATTATAGGACACACTGATCACCAACACTTTGAACACAGTTGCAGCCCTGGGTTCTTCCCAAAGCTATGCCAAAAAAAAAAAATCCAGGATAATAAATATATTGTCAGATATTAAAATAAGTCAGGAGATTTTAACACCCACAGTCCCTTCTTAAAAAATTAATAAAGGGATGCACTTGGGCAAAAAAAAAAAAAAACAACAAAGTCAAACCCAGAGGGAAATCAGGAGACACAAGAAAGAATGCTGTCCACAGAAATTTAAAAATAGGTTAGTTAGATTAATTAACTATTAACTGGAAAAAATAACTATAAAAAACACTGTAAAACTTATTTTATTAACTTTAAAAATATAGTATCCAATATTTCATGTTAAAAATAAAGCTACAGGCTTCCCTGGTGGCGCAGTGGTTGAGAGTCCGCCTGCCGATGCAGGGGACACGGGTTCGTGCCCCGGTCCGGGAAGATCCCACATGCCGCGGAGCGGCTGGGCCCGTGAGCCATGGCTGCTGAGCCTGTGCGTCCGGAGCCTGGGCTCCGCAACGGGAGAAGCCACAGCAGTGAGAGGCCCGCATATAGCAAAAAAAAATAAAAATAAATAAATAAATAAATAAAGCTAAAGATTTCCAGTTTGTGGTCTGGCATATAAAGAGCTTGGAAGTCATCACACCATCCTAACAATAATCAAAAAGCTGAACAAACTGAAAATCAACAAGTTTTCTTAGATACGTTAGGAAACTGAGGTCACAGGGAAAACCACTGCACCAAACCAATGGAGAGACAGAGAAGCATATACAAAGAATCATAACTTAATGTTGCAGAAACCCATGAGTATCAACCCACATCAGAACCAGTGCTGTGGTGGAAAAACCTAAGCTGCAAATTGGGGAATTCTACCAAACATTTAAGGAAGAAACTATACCAATTTTCTACAATCTCTTCCAGAACACAGAAGCAGAGGGAATGTTTTCTAACTCATTCTATGAGGCCAGCATTACTCTAATACGAAAACCAATAAAGACATTGTGAGAGGCAATCTGTGGCCAAGTTGGGTCAGATCTCCAAAGATGTACAGGCACCATGACCCTGTTCCAGTAGTTTGAGTTGGTAGAACCAAAAAAGGAGGAAGAGTGGCTGCTAGAAGTGACGACAGTAGAAATAAAACACCTGTACAAGGGGGCTTCCCTGGTGGCGCAGTGGTTGTCCCCTGCCGATGCAGGGGATGCGAGTTCGTGCCCCGGTCTGGGAGGATCCCACGTGCCGCGGAGCGCCTGGGCCTGTGAGCCATGGCCGCTGGGCCTGCGCGTCTGGAGCCTGTGCTCCGCAACGGGAGAGGCCACAACGGTGGGAGGACCACGTACCACAAAAAAAAAAAAAAAACACACCTGTACAAGATTAGAAACAATTTTGCTGAGGCTTTCTTTTATTCATATTTGACGTGCTGCACTTTTCTTCTGAAAATCTTTGCCCTAGTCTGTCATTTCACTTATCCAAGGGCCTGCCTAGTTCTGATCAGTAATCTTACCTCTCCTGCTCAGTCTCTGGGATTATCTCCCTCTAAGACTGCCACATCTCCCTGGAGTCCATTATACCTGGACCTCAACCTGTTCACATTCTAGATCTATCACCTCTGGTTCCAATAATCTACTGGCTTACCTATTTGATTATGTACCAAAATTTAGTTTTAACACCTACTTTCTGGCCCTTGAAAATTCTATTGATTTATCAGATCCTAAACTTTCAGAGTTTAGCTAGTCGTACTACATTTCAAGTCCTGACCCTGCCTCTTCTCATGTTTGGCAAATCCTCTCCTTAAGGAAGACTAAATTCAAGTTAGTCTTTAAAGAATTACGCTCAGGACTTCCCTGGCGGTCCAGTGGTTAAGACTTCTCCTTCCAATGCCAGGGGTGTGGGTTCTATCCCTGGTTGGGGAGCTAAGATCCCACATGCCTCACGGCCAAAAAACATAAACAACAGAAGCAATGTTGTAACAAATTCAATAAACACTTTAAAAATGGTCCACATCAAAAAAAATCTTTAAAAAAAATTTAAAAATAAAGACATCACATTATATTAAAGTTACATCAAGAACTCAATCCATCAATAGGAAAACTTTTCTCTTTTTGAAGTTTACTAGATTTGTTTTAAATTTGGGTTGAAGTTTCTTTTAAATTCTCTGGCATCTCCAAAAATAAATATTGGCATTTCCTCATTAAAGAAGTCTTCATGTTAAACACTTGTTTTCATATTTCGAATCAGTGGGTTTCAAATTAGTTCTGGGTTCCCTGTGTAACCATTTCCCATGTTCATTGCTTACATCCTAAGCAAACACTGTTTTCTCTCCCCAGGCAGCCTGGTGATGTGCCATTTGAAAGGAAATAATGCTATTTGAAGCATTATGAGCAACTGTGATTGGTTTTAAAGAGCTCCTTCTACCCATTTCCAGCATGACTCAGAGAGAGAATAATATGTTTGCTCCTTGTGTCCAGGTTAAAACAAGACTTCCTTCCTTCAGAGTTTTGGGACAAGGAGGGGGCCTATGCTCAGCAAGTTCCTTCTTTGAGTAATACTATCTTAATCAAGATTTCTCCTATTTTCTTTTGGAAATAGTTTACTAAACATTTTAATCTACCTAATTATAGACCAGACAAACTGCTTTGGTAAAAGGTACCTATGCCTTTGCACATGACATGTTTTGTCTTTTTCCACCACTTTGCTGCTTAGAAGATTTGAATCTCCCCTCTTGCTATAGTTGAACAGCCTCTAACATTAAAGTGCATTTTCAGGATAATGAATAGAGATGAGGCCAAATATGTATTCCCAGTTGAATTTAGATTACACTGAAATCTAAAATTCTCCATAAAGAAGAGTGAAATGCAGGAGAAACTTGGAGATTTTAGATTTCTTTATAAATGAATATAATTAATAACAAGACAAATTAATCTTCCTTGGCTCAGATTTTTGATGCTATGATTTTACTGTTGGAACACAATGCATTTATTTTGGAATCATAATTTTTTATTTAGGAGTTGAAGATATAGAATTCTTAAACTTGACAATAAATTAACATTTATTTTAGGCTTCAGGATAGAGTTGTTATTCTCTAAAAGCAAAGAATAAACTATATTAATCTTATATTAAACCTAAGTCTCCAACTTACTCCCCAAACGGAGAAAAGCATTTCAGTTTAAATTAGTATCTTTTCCTTTAAGTAAATTAAATATAATTTTACTTATGCATATACTTTTGGTGATAGAAGTATAAATTAGTATTACCTCCAAAGAGAACAATTTGGCATTACATACCAAGATTAAAAATTCCCATATCCTTTGAGCCTGAAGTTTCATTTTTAGGAATTTTCCCTAAAGATACACTGGTTCATGGATTAATTAACGTATGTACTAGAATGGTTACGGCAGCAGAGCTTGTAATAGCAAAAGACTAGACACAACTTAAAGGTCTATCAAGAGGAGACTTGCTAAATAAATTTTAAGTACATGCAGTAGAATAAAATAAAGCTATAAAAGCTAAAGTATGCATTCATTAAGCAAGTTTAAGTATTTATCATGTGTCTACTACGTTCCAAGCACTCTACTAGGCACTGGAGATGAATGCAGTAAATAAAATAGTTGAAAATACTTACTCTCATGTAGTTAATATTCCAGTTGGATGTCAGAAGCGATAAACAAATAAATGATGATGATCAGTTTGTTTTAGGAAAGAAAGTAAGGAAGATAGGGAGTGTGGAGTGTTGAACTATATTTTAAATGAAAGGATATCTTTAGTACTAATATGGAATAATTTCTAATTTATATTATTAAGTGAAAGAAGTAAGGTACAAAACAGTATATAAAACACACACACATTTACACAACCAGAGAGTATTTGCTTTATAAAATACCTCTAAAAGATACTAAGAAACTGGCAACATTAGTTATCGCCACAGAGGGATATTGGGTGAACAAGGGCAAGAGGTAAAAATTTCATTTTGTACTTTAAAATTTTGTGCCATGTAATGTATTTATTTTAAAAATTAAATAAAGAGTCAGTACAAAAAATAGGTTTGAATTTCCATATACTCCTGAAGTCCTAATATCTGAAGAATCAATTTACATCCTTGGGAAGTATGAATGGTTTGCAGTTTTTGTTAAAAGTATTTCTGATTGTAAATATCTTAATGATATAAAAGAATTTCTCACACTTTTTCTGGAAGTCTGTTCTCAGAATGACTTCATCTGCTCATACTCTTGTTCCAAAAGGTAAAAGAATGAAATAAAAGGGCAAGGATGAGGACTTACATTTTTCTCACAAGCTCTGTGCCTAACACTGAAGGTAACTTGAGTCAGCACTGTCACTGACACTTTAAAGATAGATTCAAAATTTTAATGGCTCTACCCCAATTGTATGATACACTTGAGAATTTGAATAATTTATAAGTAATATGAAAGTGATTCTTTAAGAGCCGC